>NC_062215.1:70644640-70949790 GCF_902686445.1 Sciurus carolinensis | reverse complement strand
TGGGGGAGGCTTTGCCGCCATGGGACACTGCATATAGGGGAACTCTCGTATCTCCTCTTGATTTTTCTGCATGCATAAAGCTGCTCTAAAAATAGTCTTGAAAAAATGATCAAAAGACACATCACAAAAGAAGATATCTGGACCATAAACATATGAAGAACTGCTCAGCATCACTACTTATTTGAGTAACAAGAATTAAAAATGACAATGAAATCCCACGACTCAATGAGAGGGACTAAAGTGAAAAGATTGACATCTGCAAAACTGGCAAGGCTGTGGAGCAGTAGAAACATACCCACTGCCTATGTTGGTAAATTGGTTCCCTTTGGACAACTGGAAGTTTGTTATAAAATTAAAATACCCTTTCCTATGGTCCTGAAATTCCCGTCTGGTATTTACCCAAGAGGAATAAAGCATAGGTCATCATAAATAATTTAATGGCAACTTTATTCATATATAGGTAAACTCTGAAAATGACCCACTGTCAACAAGAGAATGGATAAACAAGTGACACAGATATGAAAAATGAACGAAGGCCTCTGCTGTGGTCATGCCCCAGCCCCCACTAGCTGGCTGCATAAACTGCCCCCACCCTAAAAAGCTCTGGGTTTGACCTTGAGTCTTGGTGGGCAGAGGTGGGAATCCAGGGGGAGCTGGCGATGGTGGCTGCAGTTCTTATCCAGAGATGACTCAGCTGACCAGCATCTGTGAGGAATCACATGCAACACACAGTGTATGACATGCATGGCATTCAGCAAAGAGAGCATGGGATATACACTGCACATAATGCATACAGGATGCACATATATAGAATCAGCGTGGACTGGGGAGATATCTCAGTTGGTAGATTGCTTGCCTTGCAAACACAAGGCCTTGGGTTCAATCCCCAGTTCTATACCACAAAGTATAGAACCAATGTGTGGCATGTAATGTAATGTACAGCACATGCAATAAACAGAACACAGCATTGAGACAAAGTGTATATAATGTGCAGAGCATGTAACTGACACATGGTGTAGAATATGCATAACATATTCTACAGCATAAACAGCATAAACATAAACAGCATAAACAGCACATAGTATGTATAGCAAGTAACAGTGTTTAATATGTATAGTATATAACACATAGTAGCATACATGTATTGCACACAATAAATGTAGCATATGACACACAGAATGCAATGCATACAACACATGGCCTATGCATGAAATAATATCATGTGGGCATGCATACCATGTGACACACTTGCCACAAACCACAACACCACACAACATGCAACAGCTATGTGGATGTATAGCATATAACACAACATATATGTATAATGTGTAACATTCATACTGCATGTGTGTAGGGCATTTGTATATATCATGTATCCCACATGACACGGAACATGCATGACTTGTGGCACAGAGAACATATGACACATAAGATACAGCATGTATACATGTACGTTGTGTACCATACAGAGCATGAAACCAATGCCTATATATTGCCCTTGTGCGGAGCACTCTTCTCCCTGGATGAACTGGCCTAAGAGTGGGAATAGCTTTTTCTAGTATGCATAACTAAGCCTGGTTTACCCCACCCTTGCCCTCTACCCTTTATTTCCTTCTTGGGACGTGGCCTGAATAAGCTGGGATAAAGAAGGGGCCTTTTGTGGTGTGACTTTGAATGGAGAACAGCCCAGGGGCTCTTCTCTGTACCAGTCACTGGAGTCACGCAAAGTGGTCACTCTTAGCAGCCAGGCCCCAGGCCGGATGTGTGAGGAAAGTCCACTTCCTTCCCCTCAATCCTGCCATGGCTCCAACAGGGAGGAGCAGCACGAAAAGAGGGCTTCTGGTGGCTGCTCCAAATTCAGGATCCCTTAAATTGTGTCCCCCTGAAACAGACTCTGTGAGAATCCCACTGCAAGTGATCTATTCAAAAGGCCCTGCTGGACTCTCCCATATGTAAGTGGGGAAGTGAAAGAGGACAGAGCAGGGCATCTCTTCAAGCAGGTCCTCCTAGAAACTGGGGTCAATCCCCTTGGGAACCTGGGAGATGCATCCTCGTCTCCAGCCATTAATTCTCCAGCAGCAGACGCTGCCTCACAGAGAGGTCCAGGCCACAGCTCACATGCTATCATGTGTGTGTATCCAGATCTGTCATTTTAAGTAGCAATACATGCTCAGGGAATGTAAGTGCTTTACCTTTAAAACTGGTTAAGTAGAGCTGTGGGTCAAATTTCCCCATCAGCTTGTGGGCCGGTAAGTTCAGGGCCAGAGTGAAGGCCTACAGGGGAACAAGTAGAGACTGGACTCAGGGGTAGTGGGGTACACTTCCCTCCCTGACCTTTTAGCAAATGAGCAGAGTGGAACTGAGGCCAGAACCCATGAGGTCCCCACTTCTGACTCAGCACCCCTCTTGGTGTGATCCCTAACTAATCTGGCCCTCTGTGACAAGGCCCTGCAGTGGATCAACCCTGGGGGGAGGCCAGTCCCATGCAGGAGAAGCCATACAGGGCTTCCAAGGATAGGTTCTCAAAGGAACTGAGAAAAGAAGCAAAATAGGTGATTGGAGGGGGAATATGGTGGTGGGTTTTCCTCCAAAAGATGGCACCAGCCTGGAAGGAGCACTGGTTCTCCTCCTTGCTGGAAGAGACCAACGTACTAGGCATGTTGGGAGCACCTGGACAGAGATTTGGGTCTCCAGCTAATGTTTGCTGCAAGCAATGTCCTGAATGGCTAAAGGTGGGGACACCAAGGACTGGACATGGCAATTCTTTATATCCTCACATCAATGTTCTCAGTGATTGAGTCTGGAGGGTCTTCAAATGGAGCCTCTCTTAGGTCCACCAAAGGAAATGTGGTGCCTGTTCTGCTTAAGAATAACTCAGCGTGGGGGGTGGGAGTGTAGCTCATTGGTAGAGTGATTGCCTAGCATGTGCAAGGCCCTGGCTCCTAGCACTACCATAAATGAAGAACTAAATACTCAGTTTGGTTAAAATAAAATTCTTCTGGATAGAGTAGTTCTGCTTCTGGAATATGGAGTAGATGTGCTTTTCCCTTCTTCTCCTGCAAAGTAAAACTGAGTTCTGAAAGGTGGAGAGAAGAGCACCGGAACAGCAGTGGCTAGGGTCCTTGAGACCTGATGAATGACCTGGTGACAAGTTACTGGGTTTTCTTTTTGCCTCATCTATCCTCATGTATCCTTGGAGCAGAACCAACAAGGAACCCAGAAATGCCCGTGGGTGCAGACAAAAAATAAAAAATCCAAGGAAGTCTCTGTTCTCACCAAAAGACAATGAAAGCCTGAGTCTACTCCACTCTACTCCACTAAATAGCCACTCTACTCCAGCTAAATACCTCAGAAAAGTCTGTGGCCCTATCCCATTCCCAACTGGTAAAGGCCAAGTGGGGATCCTACACTCTAACAGGGCACCCTAACACCCCTGCTGGGGTGCTGTCAGAGAAGGCCAAGTAGGGTCCAGAACTTTTCTCCCCACTAGCTGGCTACAAGTCCTCTCCCAGGTTTCAGTAACAAGGAGGCCCCACCTCAGGTACTGAGAGAGGCCATGAGGGGAGCCTGGTTTTCTATGTCCACCTGAAAGAAATAAGTCCCCCTCCCATATCCCTGCCAGTGTTAAAAGTGACATCTAGGCAACACAAAAGGTTTAAATAAGATCCAGAGTAACGTAATGTAAAAATGTCTAGGTTCCAATGGAAGAGCACTCATTATGTCAAGAGCCAGGAAAGTCTTAAGCCGAGTGAAAAAGAACAATCAATAGATGTCAACACCAGGAGGACAGAGATGTTACAATTATCAGACAACCCACTTAACAAAGATTTCTAAAGCAACCATGAAAAAAATGCTTCAATGAATTACTATAAATTCTCTTGAAATCTAAAAATAGGATGTCTCAGCCAAGAAATAGAAGTTATAAAAAAGAACCAAATGGAAATTTCAGAACTGAAACACAATGACGGAAATAAAAAGCTCAGATAGGCTCAAGAGCAGAATGGAATAATGGAGGAATCAGGGAACCAGACCAAGTGATCAAAACTACTCAATCTGAACAACAAAAAGAAAAGTCAGATTTAAGGAAAATGAACAGAGCTCAACAAGATCTTAGTGTCATTGGAGTCCTGGAAGGAAAGAAGAAAGCGAGCAGACCTGCAAAGCACACGTATATACACTGGCTGAACACTTTTCAAATTTGGCAGAAGGCATGAATCTACACATTTAGGAAGCTGAGTGAATACCCAACCAGATAAACACAAAGAAATCATTCCAAGACAACATAAACTTCTGAAAACTAAAGAAAAAAATATTAATAGTAGCCAGGAGGGGGAAAAAATTCCACATTACCTATAGAGGCAAAAAGATCCAAATGTCGGTGCATTTCTCATCAGAAACCAGAGGCCACAAGGAAATGGCACATAGTTTTCAAGTGCTAAATGAAAAGAATTGTTAATCCAAGATACTATACCTAGCAAAAATATCTTTCAGGAATGAGTCACCAAATTCTCAGATAAGACGAGAAGTTGTCAATAGCACACTTAAAGGCATGGCTGAAGGAAGGTCACTGAACAGAAAGGAAACAATAAAAGAAGGAGCCTAGGAACACCAGGAAGGGAGAAAGAATATGGGCAAATACAACTGACTTTCCTTCTCTCCTTGAGTTTTCTAAATTATATTTGACAACTGAAGCAAAAATATAACTCTGAAGTGATTCTAAATGTATGTAGGAAAATGTTTATTAAGACAATTACAAATGGGAGGAAGGGATGGGGAGGTAGGGTTTCTATACTCAAACTGGTAAAGACTGTGCTAAATTATGTATATATAATAGAAGAGCAAGCACTAGAATAGCTATACATACAGATATACTCAAAATCAATAAAGATAAATAAAAATTAAGTTATAAAATGTTCAACTAACCCACAGCAAAGCAAGGAAAAAATAGAAAAAAAGAAGAAACAGATGGAAAATAAAACAGAACTCAGACTTAAGCTATATTTAACACACCAATAATTACACTAAATGTAAATGGTATAAATACACCAGTTAAAAGGCAAAAGTTGGCTGGGCATGGTGGGGCATGCCAGAAACTTGGGAGGCTGAGACAGGAGGATTGCAGTTTGAGACCAGCCTCAGCATCTTAGTGAGGCCCTAAGGAACTTATCAAGATCTTGTCTCAAAATAAAAAAATAAAAAGGGTTGGGGATTTACCTTAGTGGTAAAACACTCCTGGGTTTAATCCCCAGTACCTCCACTCCCCCAAAAAGGCAATAATTGAAAAAATGGTTTAAAAAATAGGCCCCAACTTTATGCTGCCTCCAGGAAATATAGACACTTTGAAAGTGAAAAGGATAAAAAAGCAATATAGACAGTTTGAAGGTAAAAAGATTTAAAAAGGTATATGATGCAAGTATTAATCAAAAGAAAGCAGTAGTGGTTATAATAATAGTAGAAGGTATATTCCAGAGCAAAGGTGGCTTTCAGAGGCAGTGAGGGACAATATTATGCTAAAAGGGTCACAGTCCACCAGGAAGTTACCAAGATCTTAGATGTGCATGTATCAGACAGGCAATGGTAAAATATGTGAAATTAAACTGACAGAACAGAAATACATAGATTCACAATTACAGTTGGAGATTACAAGGTCCTTCTCTGAAAAATCAATAGAAGAACGCTGTGTCTACTACAAGAAAATATAGGCCCAACTCTCAATCATGTCGGCTTAGAAACTGACTTTCTCAACAAGACTCCTAAAGCACAAGAAGTAAAATCAAGAATCAATAAATGGGATGGTATCAAACTAAAAAGCTTCTTCTCAGCAAAAGAAACAATCAAGAACATGAAGAGAGGGCCTACAGAATGGGGAAAAAAAATCTTTGCCACCTGCACCTCAGATAAAAACTTAACACCAAAAAACCAAAATAACTCAATCAAATGGGCAAAAAACTGAACAGATACTTCACAAAAGAAATCCAAATGGCCAACAAATATATGAAAAAGTGTTCACCATCCCTAGCAATTAGATAAATGCAAATTAAAACCACATTGAGGTTCTATTTCATTTTTGTCAGGATGACAATTATCAAGAATACAAGTAACAATGAATGTTGGAGAGGATATAGGGAAAAAGGTTCACTTATACACTGTTGGTGGAGTTGTAAATTGAAGCAACCACTCTCGAAAGCAGTATGGAGATTCCTCAGAAAACTTGGAATGGAACCACCATTTGACCTACTCATCCCACTCCTTGATATATACCCAAAGGACTTAAAATCAGCATAGTACAGTGACACAGTCACATCAATATTTATAGCAACTCAGTTCACAATAACTAAGCTATGTGCCCTTCAACAGATGAATGGATAAAGAAAAATGTGGTATCTATACACAATGGAATATTAGTCATAAAGAAGAATGAAATTATGGCATTTGCCAGTAAATGGATGGAACTGGAGACTATTACGCTAAGTGAAATAAGCCAGTCCCCCCCCTAAAAAAAAAAAAAAAACAAAGGCTGAATGTTCTCTCTGATATTTGGATGCTAACACACAATAAGTGCTGGGGAGGGAAGAACAGAAGTTCATTGGATTAGACAAAGGGGAACAAAGGGAAGGGAGAGGGCATTGGAATAGGAAAGACAGTAGAATGAATCAGACAGAACTTTTCTACGTGCATATATAAATACACAGCCAGTGAAACTCCTCATCATGTACAATTGCAAGAATGGGATCTTAATTAGAATAAGTTGTATTCCATGTAGGTCTAATATGTCAAAACACATTCTACTGTCATCTACACCTAAAAAGAACAAATTTTAAAAAATCTTTGAATATTTGCTAGGTAAAATATTTTGGTTTTTAAATTTTGATGTCTTTAAAAGTTTAAAAATGAAACATTTAAAAATAAAAATTGATAGAACGATGAGACAGAAATTGACAAAATTATAGAAGAAACAAACACCTAACAGTCTTAACTGATATTTATACAATGCTTCACCTAAAACGAGCAGCACACATCTTTTCAAGTACTCATGGAACATAAACTGAGTCAGGGCATATGCTTGGCGAGAAAATGAATTTCAACAAATGTAAAATAATTGGAATCATGTTGTGGGTGTTCTCTGACACAATGGAATAAAACTAGAAATCAATAACAGAAAGATAACAGAAACATCTCCAAACATTTGAAACTAAGTATCCTTCTGAGCAATCCATGAATCCAAGAGGAAGTCTCAACAAAACAAAACAAAACACACATTGAATGAAAACGAATATGTAACATTGAAATTCATGAAATACACTTAAAAGGGTGCTGAGAGGGAAATCTGTAGCCCAAAATACTGACCTTAGAGAAGAGGAAAAGTTTCAAACGTAAACTATAAGCTCAAACCTCAAGAACCTAGACAAAGTGCATATGTACAGGTGTAAAATAAACCCAAAGTAAGAAGGGAAAAAAATAAAAACAAATAACTATGCAGTTGTTTCTCTGTATCCCTGGGGATTGGTACCAGGAGCCCTCCTTGGATACCCAAATCTGCATTTGCCCAAGTCCCTCACGTGAAATGACATAGTGCTTGCATTAGAATCTGGGCACGTCCTCCCATTTACTTTGTCATCTCTGGGTTACTTATAATGTGGGATACAATATAACCACATGTAAATAGGATGTAGTGTATTGTTTGGGGACAAGACAAGAGTCTACATATTCAGGACCTTCTTAAAAAATATCTTTTCGATCAAAGGTCTGTTGGATCCCTGGAGTATGAAACCTGTGGCTGGGTTTCCTACAGAAGTCGGACTGTGACTGAAGGCAGGAGAGCAATGGAGCACCCTGGCTCGGTGGTCTGTGACTTTGGTCTGACTTTGAGGGAGGCCAGCAGTGCTTCCAGTTGCTCAGAGGAGAGCAGCTACAGACAGAGCCCAGAAAACAGCCTCCTGAAGTGGCATTTTATAAGGGATGCTGGAAACTTCCTCTGGCTCCTGGGCTCTTTGGTCTTGAGCAAGGGTCCTTGATGGGGCAAAATGACAACTCCTGTGGTGCTCTGATGGCCCTGGAAACAGTGGGAGCCCTTGGAGGCCTCCTCGCCTGGTCCTCCAGACACACTGCGGGTGGTAAAACCCCAGAGTCCAGTCGCTAAGGCACAACAGCGATACCTCAGGGTTCACGCAGCCAGACTGTGCGCAGGTAGGGAGGCACGGGCCCCAGAGATAGCCTCCAGCTATCTCGGATCCCAGGCCTCCAGCTCCACTGGGGTGGTACCTTGACGCTCCTGATTGCAACTCTGAGAGTCAGATAATGTGGTGCTAATTAGGGCTTTATTTTATTTTATTTTTTTAGTGGTCCTGGAGATTGCGCCCAGGGGTGCTCTAACAGCAAGTTAGGGCCTAGATAAATTGCTAAGGCTGGCTTCCAATCCACAAGCCTCCTGCCTAAGCTTCCTGAGCCCCTGGGATTACAGGCATGCCACACTGCACTGGCCCAGCCCTTTTATTTTTTTGAGACAGTCTCACTAAATCGCTCAGACTGGCCTCAAACTTGTATTCCTCCTGCCTCAACCTCCTGACTCACCAGGATTACAGGCAAGCACCACCGCCTAGGCCAAGAGGGTCTCATGCTCTGCCTTGGAGTTTGAGACAAAGGAGAAAGGGCTTCTGAGTTTCTACAAGAAAATGCTAGGGCATGATCTGTTTGGTTCTGCTTGGGCCATGTGACCACCTCTTGGCCAATCCCTGTGACTCGAGGCGGGGCATTTCCTCTAAGGCACAGGTCACGTGCCTGCAGTAGCTTGCTCAGATGGAATTTTCCTCATCCAGCAGCACCCGCTCCTTGTGGGGTTGTGGCACCGCTTCTGGACAGCTGAGGAGGACCCTCTAGGGAGGACTCTGGAGAAGAGGACACATGAATGTGTAGGGGGAGGCTGGGGTTCTCTGGTAGAGTGAGAACTGGTGTCGTGCTTGCTTTTTTGATGAATCTAGCAAAATAATGGAATCAGGTGCTCAAAGCCCGGCAGTCCCGGCCACACACATGCCCGCCTCCTCTGTCCCCTGTCCCCGTGAGCCTGGCGACTCAGTTCTCATACAACCCGGGTTCTCTGTTCACATCCTGGGAGTTCTTGGACCCAGGTGATAGTGCCCCTTCCTGCCTCAGGATTCCGAAGGCTAAATTTTAACCTTAACTTTTGCCTCCAGGCAGACTTTTAACAATTATCATTGAGACATATAAGATCTTGCAGGAAAGTACAAAGAATTTTTAAATTTTCTATTATTTATATTATTAACATAGTATTATAAAATATTTATATATAAATATATAGCTAAAACTATCATCTATCTCCCAGGAGTGACAATTTTCCTTTGGTCCTCTTACTCTCTAATTAAAATATACAAAATGTTAGGTAAAGTTTTTATCTTTCTTTCGTTCCTCCAGTTCGAGTCCCACCCTGGCATCATTCTGTAACTTTAAGAAAACTTAGCTTTAGTTTTTATTTTCATTCACATAGTGTTGAATAGGTAATTCATTCACATTTAAAATTTAAAAGGTAAGAATGGAAAAATATCTTTCCATTCTCTGCATGTTAATGCTTCCAAATAAATGAGGTCAGGAACACCAGGTGGGCAGGCTGTAAGCAGTAATCTCCAGCAGTGTGGATAGAATGTGGTGTTACTTGGGTTGCCCATTTCAACTGTGTTTTCTTTGCAATAATTGGATCTTTAGTGATACTGCCATGTAGTACACCATTGTTAAGATAAGGTTTAGTTGAGAATGACAGAAACCCCAAGGGACAGTGATTTCAACAAGGTACATGTTTACTTCTCTTGTACACAGGTAAAGTCTTAAGTGGGTGACCCAAAGCTGTTAGAGTGTTTTTACAATCATCAGGGACCTATATTGTTGCTCTACTATCTTCAATATATGACTCATACTTCATGATCCAATATAGCTGCTTGAGCTCCAGTCATCACATCCTCAGTCTAGTCATTAGATAGGAGGAAAGAAGAAACAAGGCCAGCTGTTTCTCTTTCAAGATTCTTTCCTTAAGAACCAAGTGACATTTCCTCTGATACCCTGTTGGTCAGAGGACAGTGGTGTGACAGCGATCCATTTTATGCTCTAAATACAGCCCTTGCTGCTCTGCCACTGTGAAATGAAGTAATTCAGACTTTGGGGATGGCACCAGAAGATCTAAGAAATGACTGTCTCTCGAATTAGCAAGTGGATTACATCTCCAGACTGGGAACATCGTGGACTGTAGCCTTCAAATCACCCCTTGAAAAAGCCCCTGTTCCCTGTGACAGGCAGAATCACAGACTCTGGGATAGGAGTCCCTGTGTTTCTCCTTTGCTAGCAAAGCAATACAACTTCTTTTTCCTTTTCCTGAAAACCTCATCTTCATTATTGGATTGGTTTTGGGCATGAGGACCAAGTTTTGTTAACAGTGGTGAAGCCACATCTCATTGTAAGGGCGACTGGGAAGTAGAGGCTTGCCCACTGATACACGGAGGTACCAGGAGCTGACCCAGCTAGCAGGTTCTGCTGCAATGCCTGAGTTGCACCCTCTCAAGTGGAAACTCCCTTACTGCGTGGAGAGCCAGCTGAAAATGGGCAGAACCTTCAGGCTACTTCCCGCTCAGTACCTCTGGACACCCTCTGGAAACACTGTTCAGGCTGAACGGTGAACTGCCTCCTGAATGAGACTCTGTAAGTGACACAGGCAGGCCCTTGTTAGGCCCAATTCCCCTCCAAGCCCTTCCTCTAGAACCAAGGGTCCCTCCGGGCTCTACCTGCCCCCACAAGGCTTTGTCACACCACACCACTCCCAGGAGAGGGAACTGAAGACACCAAGCCCCAGTCATTCAGCATCTCAGCAACAATATTGCCTGAAGTGCCCTGGGCTGGCATAGGGATTCGGAAAGGGCGGGTACCATTGGGAACAAAGAAGCTTTGCTGAGTTGGAGCCAGAGGCCCCAGCCCAGCCGACTCCCTGGAGTTTTAGCCTCTGTGTCTTGAATGCCAGGCTTTTTGTTTGAAAAAGAAAAGTGTTTTCCAAAGTCCCCAGGCTGCCTCTCACATAGAAATCAGGGCTCCGAGGAGCTGAAGGGGAAGGGGGAGGGCAGGGAAGAGGGAGGACTGGGGGAAGCTGCCGGGGTGCCGGAGCTGTGGGGACTCAGGGCAGAGAGGGAGGGAGGACACACGGTCCCTGCGGGGCTGAGGCAGTGGGAACAGGTGGGTGGGCTGGGAGCTGCCAGGCTGGGAGCTGCCAGGCTGGAAGCCCAGGCCAGCCGCAGTGGAATCCAGGAGGCCAGGTGGCGCATTCCTTCAGGGGAGTCGGGGAGTTAGAAACCTGTGCTGAGGCGGGGGCTCGGCAGCAGAGCCTTGGATGGGACTGACGTTCCCGAGGAGGGGTCCCTGTGCCTCACCTGAGCCAACAGGGGAGACCCTGAGTTCTGAGTCCCCTGGAAACCCCGAGGGGAGCCAGGGACAGACTGGCATCTCCACCAAGGCCCTGACGAGGTGGCCGGGGGACCCTGTGTGGGTAACTTGTCACCGCTAGGGGTTGAGTGCGCCCTGGATCTGATACTACCCAGAGTAAAGGGGAAGCAGAGGAGCATGGAGGGGCCCTAACAGGCTGGTTCAAGCTGGCAGACAGCACTTGAATGGACACATTTTGAAAAAATGTAAAACATCCTTCAGAGGGAATGGGATGTGAGGGGTTTCTTTAAAAAGGGCAGGTTTCCGGCAAGTCTGGGCAGGGCTGTGTGAGTCTAGACCTTCCTGCCCCAGGAACCCTGCTCCCACCAGGGGGCCTGGGTGGGCTTGGCTGGGAGAGGTCTGGTCTGGTCTGTCAGGCAGGAAGCTGGAGGCAGTGGGCGGTACAGTGGCAATGGGGCAGGTGGTATCTGTTTGGAGAAGACTGGACAGAGACCCACCCAGCTCCTGAGGGCAGGAAATGAGATGGCTGGATCAGGCGGGGTGGGGTGGAGGGTGATGGGTGGGAAATTCTCAGCAATTTGGGGAGAAAAAAAGGGGAGAAAAGAGCTGGGCATAGTGGTGCACGCCTGTAATTCCAGAGATCTGGGAAGCTGAGGCAGGAGTTTGCGTCCAGTTTCAGCAACCGAGACTCTCACCGTCTCTCTCAAAATAAATAACCAGAAGGGCTGGGGGTGCAGCTCAGACTGGGATGTGTGAGGGCCTGGGTTCAATCCCTAGTGCTGCAAGAAAAGAAAAGGAAATGAGGATGATCCTCTGGTGTGCCCTTAAGAGAGATAGGGTCCACGCGGTTTTGCTGAATAGTGGCCCAAGCAGTGGGTCTGATCCACTGGTCCTGGGTACACCAGGACTCTCTGCTTTGAGTAAACCCTCCCGGGGATTGTCCATCTGTAACCAGGGCTGGAGACGGCCTTTGTGGCAGGAGTGGGGCCAGGGTGAAGACCTTGCCAGGCCCAGCTCCTACCCTGGATGTAAGGTTGCTGGATCCCTAGCAGAATTCCCATTTGACAGAGAAGAAAATGAGCAGCCCAGAGGTCCAGCTGGAATCCAGTCCTCATTGACAAAACAATTCCCGAGAGGTCTCTGTTGTTGCAGCACACTGGGGACGTCAGCAAGACCAGGCTTTCCCACGAGAGGAGGGTCCCCCTGAACTCTTGCGGTGAGGCCCCTTGGGAAAAGCAGCCCCGTTATTGATGCACCCAGCATCCTCCGGGACGCCTTCTGATCTTGACGGCACCCAAGACCGTGTCATGGTCCGGGAGGGGACTTGGGGCTCCCATCCTTGTGAGGTTGGCCAGAGGACAGGCTTTCGTCTATGCCTCTGTTAAGGGGATCAGGGGGCCCAAGCTAGGCACCTGTGAGACCAGGCCTGGGAGGGGTAGTCAGGACCCAGCGTCTTGGAGAAAAAAAAGGGCAGCATATGTGCAGAGGTGTCCCCAATGGAGAGGGATGAGGACTAGCAAGGCCTGGTGGCAAAAGTGAGGACTGAGAGAAGACAGCAGGCCCGGGCTGGATGGTAGCTGGTCATGGGGTGGGTGTGGGTAGAGTCTGAACCCAGAGGCCTGAGGAGGAAGGAGAGCCATTCTCAGCGTTACTGGAGGGCTCAGGGGGCTGCCAGCCGGTGGGCCTGACCTCATCAGGAGCCCCCAGAGCAGTGTGCCAAGAAGGGGATGAAGCCAGGGCTGGGGTGACGGGAGCTCCTGGATCTGGCTTCCAAGTTTCAACAGAAATAGGAAGATGAAAACCCCCCATTTTTAGGAGAGTGATTTTCAGGGCTGATTTCAACTCTGATCACAATACTAGCCCTACAGAGTTCAATGGAGTCCCCCAAAAACCAGAAGACCCTTTCATGCTGCGTCCTTTTCAGCAACAGCCAGGTTGAGTTCTGGTCCATAGTATCCCAAAGAAACCTCCCAATGAAGCGCTGGGGGCCTGAAGCCCTCGTGGTGGCAGTGCCTCTTAGACTGGCTGCTCCTCCCTCACTTGGACCCAGGTGCTCAAGAAGACAAGTCTTCAGTTGGAGGCTGCAGCTGGGCTCCTAAGGGGCAGCTTCATTGTCCTCCTGTTCTGCTTGTGCCTGGATTCTTCCAGAAAGGCCGGTGGGCAGGAGGTGGTCGCTGTTGTTCCTTGACTATTGAAGGATATTGCAGGCACAACTCCCAGGTGACCAGCTCCTGGGGGTTCTGCTGAGCTGGCCTGGGCTCCCTGCTGCTCTCCTCGCTCCTCCTCTGCAGGCAGCCAGTGGGGAGGAAGCAGGCATTCCTGCCCCCGCAGAACAGAGAACCAAGCTCATCAGAGCTCTCACCCAGAGAGCCACCTCCCCTGTCTGCCATTCAGACCAAGATGTTTAACCAAATCCAATCATGAGGAAACAAGATATGTACATACCTTTTAAGAGATAACTGGCTTATACTAGTGAAAAATATCAACATTAAAAAAATAATAATTATGCTGGGCATGGTGATGCAGGCCTATAATTCCAGTGACTTGGTAGGCTGAGGCAGGAGGATTGCAAGTTTGAGGCCAGCCTGAGCAACTTAGTGAGACCCTGTCTCAAAACAAAAATATAAAGGACTGGGGTTGTAGCTCAGTGGTTGGGTGACCCTGGGTTCAATCCCCAGCATTGCAAACAACAACCCCAAAGCAAGGTGCATGGAGCTTCCTGGATGAAGGAGCTAAGGGGAGGCATAAAGCTGCATTGTGAGGTCCTGGGGTTCCAAGAGCCTTCTGATGACATCTTTGGGACAATAGGAAACTCTGGATATAGATTATTACATAATAATATATCAATATTAAGTTTTGGGGATGTGAAGTGGGGCTGAGTTTTGTAGCTCAATATTATTCTTCGGAGGTAAGTGTGGAAGCATTTAGGAGTGGAGTATTCTGACTAGCACAATCTGTTTTCAAATGTTTCAGAAAAACATGAGCATGCATGTGTGTGCGTGTAAGAGACAAACGGGAAGTGTGACACAGAGTGAACAAATGTGACAACATACTAACTGCAGGCTTGTGATGGTTTGGATATGGTTGCAGCATGTCCCCAAGCCTTCTTGTGTTGGACTCAATGCCAACTGTGATGTGTCAGAGGGTGGGAACCTGTCTGACCATGGTCTTCACAGGTGGGGCCTTTGGAGGTGAGTGGGATTAGACAAGGTCTTCAGGGTGGAGCCTAATGACTCCTGGTGACTTTATAAGAGAGAACAGAGGACACACATACACACGTGCTTCCTCTCTTGCCGTGTGATGCCCTGTGCCACAAGGCAGGAAAGACTGCCTGTGAGGCCATCATCAGATGCTGTCCCTTGACCTTGGATGAGAACCATGAGCCAAAATAAACCTCTTTCCTTTGTAACTCATGCAGTCTGTGGTATTGTGTTACTGGCAACATAAAAGGAACCAGTCCAGAGCTCACAGTGTCTGTGAACTATTCACTTGCTGCCTGTCATCTGAAGTCCTTCCAAATAAAACTTGAAGAGAGGTCACTGCCAATGGAACCAAGTGGCCTCACCAGTCCTGTCAGCCTCACTTTATCTGGCTGTCATCTTTCCAAATACTGTAGTAAGTGATTAACGAATCATTCCTCTCTGTGGTGATGACAGTCACAGTTTTACTCTTGACACATCTCACTCCATGCTACTGTTCTCCTACGGGGCCGTCTGACCCATAAGAAGACTGCCTGTGCTCAGGGATGCTACTTTCACCACCATGCTGGAGACTGCTCTGCCCCACAGACCACAGCACACGGCAGTCCTTGTCAGAGTTTATTTCATCTGCTAACATTCATTCTCAACCTAGACAAAAACAATTAGATGATTATGACTTGCCTTTCCATTATCAACTCATTTTTTTTGTATGAATAACCAAAAGATTTCTTCTCAACACTTTTTTTTTTTTAATAAGAAGCTATAAATAAATAAAGCTTTAAACGCTCCTGGGTTCAAGTTAAACAGTTCCAGTTCCCAAAAAGTTCAGACTTGTTGATCAGACAGTTCTGCTGTCCCTGGCTCCCCCTCCAGAAGGCGACATCTGCAGGTCTGTAGGGTGCTTGTGACCAAGTTGCTAGCTCACTGCCTGCTTGCTTCTGTCCTCTCAGCCCTGGGGAGGGCCCCTGGTGGGCAGAGTCCTGGAACATCCTAGGTTCTGTGGGCACAAGGAAGCTTTGCCCCCAAAGCAGGTGGCCTGAGTGGGAAGTGCTAGGTTGGAGAGCCGAGGAACTGAGGGCGCCTCAGCCTGGTGATGGCCTGAGATGGGGTTATTTTCCAAATGCAGCAGATATTGAGGAGAGACCCATGCTTCCATGTGAGTTGGGACAGTGGGGCATAAGTTAAAACATATTCCAATATGTACAAAACAGATCCTATACTCAGGCCCGCGCACACAGAAGCACACCAAGGATAGGCCATCTTGAGACTGGGTGCAAACTTCCTGTGGCCTGTGAGACTGCAGGGCCCACACCCCGTCCTTTTCCCTAGGAGCATGCCCACCCCAAAGACAAGCATCAGAACTGATCCCCCCACATTGGCTCAACCTCCCATTAAAAGAGCCACCCCACTAACTCACCTTGGCACCCACCTCCTCAGTGTGGCCACTCACTAGGGAGGTGCCTCTGGGCAAGATGGTGCCCACCCAGAGCCTATCATGCCTTTGGATACCAAAACGTCCCTTGCCCCCTGCCTGTGGCAACTGACTCCTTCATTCCATGGTGGGACAGCAAGGGTGGCCAAGAGAAACCAGGGGCAGGAAAGAGGTCCCTGTCCTGCTTCAAGGTCAGTCTGCAGCCTCTGGGCACATGCACATGCCCTCTGAAGATCCAGTGCCTGGCACTCAGGTGAGGACTCCCCTATGCCTCCTAGAGTGAATGGGGACAGGGCACGGGTCAAGTGTTTACAACATGGCTTTTAGTAGGGCCACTGGCTAGCCTGCGGGGCTGCTAGAAACAGGGCCTGGTCAGCCTTTGTGAGGGGTAGGGAAATGCAGAGAGCCAGGGCTGAGTATCTGGGCACCAGAGAGGTCACCAGAGCTGTTTCTTCCAACCCTAGTTGAAAATCTGGATCTAATATGGTTCATTCTGGCCATCTAGAACTACCAAGGCCCCAGGGTATGGCTCACCAGCAGCAGTTGTGGTCCCACCTTCCAGCCAATGGAAGGTTATTGTACTTTTACACTCAGGGTTGTAGGAGCAGTGGTATGTGAGCCCTTGACTAATTGCCCCAGTGATGGGTTTGGGGCAGAGGATCAGAAAAAACAGGGGTAGGGAGAGTTCTTAACGCCCATGCCCTTGCTGTCTGAGCCTGGTCTGCCTGGGTGGTCGCTCCCAGAGACCAGGCTAGACTGAATTTTGACCATGGGCCAGAGAGAGAAATGGGCTTCCCAGAGGCCACACTCAAGTCTCCTCTGCCTCAGTTGGGGTGGATCCTGACCTTCAAGCAGCTATGGATGGGTGAACCTGTAGTTCCAGTTCTGAGGACACTTGAGACAGCTGCTTGGGTTCCCAGGGATACCTTTCTAGGTCCTGGGGTATCAGGGCTCCAGAGGCTAAAAAGCTTCAGGTTGGTTGCTTGGAGTTGGTTTCTCCTCCCTCCTGGCCTGGACAGAGGGTAAGAGAGTGCAAGTGGTGCATAGTTGATGTGGGACTCATGCCTGACCTGGCATATCCTCTCTCCAATGTCTCTTTTCCAAACTTCTGGCTGTTGTGACAGTGATGTGGGGGTCAGGAGGGCCAAGAGCCAAACTACCCAGAAGCCTTACCATTCCCAACATGCCTGGGGCATCTTAGCACACCTTCTTCTGACCTACAGGGTTGCACACATTGTCAGACCTCTGGACTGTGGCAAACAGCAAGACCTGCCATGCCTGGCCCATCTCTTCCCCACTCCACTTTTTCCAGGATGCATCTGCCTTCTGATGAACGGGTTTGGGATTCTTCCCTTAACAGTTTTGGGTGGGCCCTTTTGTGTGTTGGTCTGCATCCCATGTCACCCCCGCCCCTGTGAGGCCTCCCCAGCGGCTGCCACCACTACCACTTCTCGATGATGTGGCTCATGTAGTCCTCAGTGGGCACACGGCCTGGCTCTTCTGTGTCCTCTCGCGGCAGTGCCTCCTTGGCGCGATGCAATAGGCGCTCCTCGCGGCTCTTGAGGCGCTGCTCCCTGCGCTCCAGCTGCCGTTTGTACTGGTAGCGCTGCTGGAAGAGGTCCTTGGCATAGTCGTAGAGCTGCATGTCGAGGTCGTTGAGCTCCTCGATGCGCCGGATGGTGTCCTCGTCCACCTCCACGCCGCCCGCCCGCGTGCTGTTGTACTGCATGAAGGGCCGGATGAACTTGAGGTTGAACGTCCGCTCGAACAGGTACTGGGTCTTGCGCTGGAACTCGGTCAAGCCGAAGAAGGCCATGCCACGCAGGTTCTTCTTTGCGCTCTCCAGCAGCAGTTGGGCCCGCTTGCCCTCAGGAATGAAGGACAGGTTGTAGCAGCCCACCAGGCTCAGGTCCGCCAGCATGCGCACCTGGCGGTTGTTGGCCAGGTTGTACGGGCAGTCCATGAACTCCTGTAGTGTGCAGCCCGACCAGTCTGTACCCTCGTAGCAAGGTGGCAGCTCCTCGGGCGTGGGCGTGCGCCCATCGCACATGTGCAGCGACGTCTTCCAAGTGGCCCCGCGCTGCACGTGCCGCCACTCACTCAAGTAGCGCGACACAGGGTCTCGCAGCAGGGTGATGTAGTAGAACTTCCTGCAAGGAGATGGAGACCAGGGAGAGAAGGTAAGGCTTGTGGCAAGGTGAGAGGGGAGGAGGCTGGGGATTGAGGAGAGTGGGATTGTGACTACACGGGTCTCCACTGCAGGACCTGGGGCAAGCAACTTCATCCCTGATACTAACTGCTGCGTTTAGCTGTCAGAATGCCATTTCTGAATAGGAAATCCCTCGGGTCCGAGATGTGAAGGAACCTATCCCAGGAACAGAGGTACCAAGCGGGACCACCAAGGGGTGCCCTGTGATGCCTGACCTCTTCTCCTTCCTGCCTAGTGGCTCCTCAGGAGGGACAATCAGACTTTCTCTGCCAAACTTCATACCCAGGTGGTCCTAGACCACCTCCTGGACACAGTAGTTTTCAAGAATTGCCTACAGCTGGATGCAGTGGTGGTGATGGTGTCCATGGATGTATTCTCAGATGGGACACAATGGGGCAGGTAGGCCTCACGCCAAGAACCAGGGCTTGGAGCAAGCAGCCTACCATGTCCTCCAGGATAGGTAGTAGGAGCCCACTGAGACCTTCACATCTCTTAGAAACTCCAGGAGGGGCCCTTCCCATCTGTAGGCCTCCTCAGTGACAGGAAGTGCACCTGCACTGTTCTCATTAAAGCCCCGAGAACACCCAACTTGTTTGCCCTCCTTACACTATGCTGGGAGATGTGTGGGGAGCACTAGTGCCTCTTAGGGTGCGCTGGCAGCTGCCCTAATCTGACCCCTCATTTACCAAGGGGCAAGATGGCCCCAGGGGCTGGGCACAGTGCCTGGCAAGGGCCTAGGTGGTGGAATACCACAGCAGGCCACCCATCCAGAAAACTCCAGGAAGTGGCAGTTCTGAAACAGGAAAGGTAGCCGGCTGATGGTTGCAGGGGCTGACTGCAAGCCAGTCCTATCTGCAGGCACTGCCCAGGAAGACGGCAGATTGTATCCACCCAGTGTTCCCTGGGATCTCGCAGACCCTGGTCATGTCTTCAGGGGCCTCTGGGAAACAACAGGGAGAAAATTTGGGTAGAGGGCAACCCAGGGACAAGGACTCCCAAGTGGTAACTGAGCTGTGGGGAAAAAGGTCTGATCTTTTTGGGGATGTCATTCTTTTCTGGGGCCAGATGGTGGCAGTCCTCAAGGGCTGGAAGTGGGCCTGTGCCTGGGACCTCTGCTCTCC
Organism: Sciurus carolinensis; assembly: GCF_902686445.1. Taxonomy (NCBI): domain Eukaryota; kingdom Metazoa; phylum Chordata; class Mammalia; order Rodentia; family Sciuridae; genus Sciurus; species Sciurus carolinensis. The sequence goes on along the minus strand of NC_062215.1, from coordinate 70,930,395 downwards.
TGCAGTGGCCCATGGTGGACACAACCCCCTGGAAGCCATGGGGGGATCTTGGCATCAGGTGCCCACCAGGACTGAGCCTATAATGGCCTCAGGGGTCATGCCATGGTAGTCTTGAGGAGACAGGGCTGCCTTTCTTTTGGACAAGCTGCGGCAGACACATCCTGGAGCAGGCGTCAGCTTCTCTGCTCTAGGCCCCACCCCTTCACCCTCCAAGACCAGAGAGCAGGTGCCCTCCTGAGGCACACCTGTCCCTCCCTCGGCATCCCATGGCCTGCTATCTGTGCTGATGGCAGCAGCTCCTGGACACATGGTAGCCTGAGGACCAGAAGGACAGAGCATCTATTCCTGGTAGCCCCAAACAGGTGCTCAACAGCCACAAACTAACCATGTGAACAAAGACCAGGAAGTGGGAGCCCAGGGCAGCAGGGTGAGTATGCCCTCACCCCTCAGCTCACACCATGCCGACTTCAGAGTCTACTCAGCTCAGCCAGTGTCCTTGTGGGTAGTGTGTGGGCTGGGGCTGTGAGGTGCTTCTGCTCCTATACCAGGGTACAACGGTGTCCGGCTCAGCTTGGTCTGTGGCACCATCACCCCCAAAGTCTTGGGTGCCAGGGCTGGCCAGCTTGATCCTGTCCCTACCGCTCTCCTGAGCCAATGTCTCTTCCAAAAAACCATCTCTGACAGCAGCCTCTGTCTGAGCCTGGGTGGGATGCACTGCAGCACCCCCGCCACAGGTCAGTTCAGGCTGGGCATCTGGAGATTCCAATTAAACAGAGAGAGAGGTGTAGCTCACACTCTAGGGTCAGGCAGTGAGGAGCCTGAGGCACACAGGGAGCTTGGCCAGCTACTGCCGGGTCTCCAGCTCCAAACCCTGTACCCCGCCTTTCCTTGGACTTCTCCTGGGCAAATGATGGACAGTGTGTGTCAAGTCTTGATCTGTTGGGGGGCACTCATGGGGGAGCAGTATCCACAGCCTGGTCTGTGTCCTGGTTGAGGGCCCAGGTGCTGTGGTTTTCATGGGAGAACTGCAGCTCAGAGTCACCCACAGGGCATGGCTTCTCCTCTTGTCCTGGGGTTTTTACTCTCCCCCAGCTACCTCAGGCCTGGGAAGGTGACAACCAGGGCAGGGGAGGTTGAGGCTTGGTGGCTGTAAGGGCAGAGGAACACATTGAAAGGGAGGCACTGACCCTCTCTGGCACCTGGCCTCTATCAATCACCAAGATGTCTTTCAGCAGAGTTTTTCTCTGACCTTGCTGGCTCTTCCTGCATCCCTGGAGGATGGCAGGAAGAGGGGGATTGGGGACTGTGGGGGCAGGCAAGGACACCACATGGTGGTCTGGGGCCAGAAGATGATCCCTTTCCTATTCTGTTCAGAGGGTCCTTTGAGAACTGCCTTTCTTGATGAAGGTCCCTGCTGAGGCTACCCACCTGTGGGGTTGATGCCCTCTCCCAGGAATACCAAGGCAAATCAAGATGGCATGTGCACCATCAGCTCAGTGAATAGGTCCACGGTGCTGAAACAAACCGCTATGGACATGTGATCTTCCAGTGGTTACTGAACCCCCTGAGGATAAGCCTCTCCCTATGCCTAGGGCTTCTCTCAGTTCTGCCCCGAGTCTTTTTTTGACCATGATCTACAGAGAGCCTATATTCAGTTCCCCAGGCCAGGGTTTGATCAAATGTCCTGTCTTCTCCTCCAGCAAACCTCAATGCCTCCTAGGTACAAGTTACTAGGCTGAAGCATTACCAGCTCCAGCCACCCAAGGACACCAGCCAGACTAGTTATCCAGACTGGATGATTTAGATGGCTGCCCGATCAGGAGGGGTTGGTACCAGGGGGCAGTGGGCAGAAGGGGAGGCCCTGAAATCTGTGTCTTGACCAAATGCTTCAGGAGCTACCTCCTCTTTCCTCTATGGAAAAATGTTCCATTGCATTGGTCACTGAGGTAATGGCATGTTAAGCCATCATGAGATAGCACTTGAATGACAAGAATGAAAGATCTGGCAACAGCTGGGCATGAATGCAGGGCAATGCTAACTCCCAACAGCTGCTTAGGGGATGTGAATGGGGACAGTTATTGTCTAGGGTCTTCACTGGTAAGCTAAGCATGCACACACCCCATGACACCTCAATTCCTCTCCGAGGGAAACAGCTCAGAGAAATCTGGTCAGGAGGTGTGGATAAGACTATTCACAGCAGCACTGCTGGTAACTCCCCTAGACACCCATCATACAGCATGTAAAACTGGCGGCATACTACTCAGCTGTTCACAACATAGGCAAGCGGAGGAATACGATGTTTTAGGGAAAACAAATCAAGAAAACTTCACAGAATGTGTTTATCGTGTTCTTCAAAGTAAACAAAATCTAAGAGAAATTAGTGACATATATATAAAAATTATCAAAAAATGTGAATGATAAATGTGAAAATTTAAGTCAGAGGCTGGTTCTGGGGTGGGGGAGGCCAGGGACGGCACCAGGGGTGCTCATGGTGGCTCTGATCATGTCCTGATTCTGGAGGAGGGCACTGGGGATACAGGTGTTTATGATGATTTATTTCTTATGTACATTATATAAATTCTTCTGTATGTAACAAACATGCTGTGATAAAAGGTTTAAGAAGGGAAGGAAGACAAACAAAATTGAGATACTACAGGGCAGTCCAAGAGGCCCAGCTACCTCATAGGGGAACTGGCCATCTTGCTAAAGCTGGAGCCTCAGTCCCCACAGCTCGCCAGGCCCCTTTGTACCTTTTCTCCTGCTGCTCCCTCTCACCTCCAGTGCCTGGCCACCTCCAAGTCTCCAGCACATCATCTCCCCTCTATGCTGCAGTGGGCAAGGGGTGGGAGGGCTCCTGTGAGTTTCAGTGATCGGGGAATGTTTCCGTTTTGGTATGGTAAGGGTGGCCAGTTGCCAGGTCAGTTGGGGCTGCCCTGTGGTTTGTTAACTAACTGTGATAATGAGCCTGACTGCTCTGTGGCTTCTCCATGAAGGAAGTGCAAGTTTCACTGAGCCCAGGCATCCGGCTGGTGGTTGGTCTCCTCATGAAGAGGGACCTGGGGATGCAAACAGGAGCAGCTCTGACTCCTGGGGCTTCCCTTCGCTACTGCTAACCCAGATGCAGGGGATCAGCAGGCCCTGTTCAGTAGCAAATTATGCTCTTTCAGGGTGACAGGCCCTTGGCACCTTCTATGAGCACAATGCCAAATCATGGTCCTGGCCACATAGTACCCATAGTACTCCACTGCAGGTGTCTGGATGCCTACTGTGTGCCCTCCAGGACCCACAGCCGTCATCCCTCAGTTGGGCATATAATGGTCACCCAATAGTAAAGAGGTGGCCCTGCCCATAACACTTCCTCTGAGCTTCCCTTGCAACTCTGGCTGCTTACAACCACTCTCCAGTCTGTGCCAGGATGGTCCTCTGGCAGCAGCAGACATGATGTGGGGCTCTCCCTGAGGTAGCATCTCTGCAGTTGTGAGTATATTTGTCCACATGGTCACCACATTGTCCCTAGGCCTGTGTAATTCTGGGATAGCTCACACTGCCCAGGGCCATGGGGGGGAGCCTGCTGAGAATGCCAAGTGTCCACATCAGTCTGAGGGCTAGCTGACCTGGGCCAAGGGGCAACATGGGTCTAGGTGGGCTGTACAGGAAGGGATTCATCTGGGAAGGACCAAGAGCAGCCAGAAGGGGAAAGAGCTGTGTTGTATTTGGCCTCCAGCCCTGAAGTTGGCCATGAATTCATACATCTGGGCAGCTTACTGTTATCACTTGGGAACTGGTGGAGTGACTGCTGGACAGTGGGTTTTGGGGTTGGATACACTGTGGGAATGACATGGGGTGAAACAGTAGCCCCTGTCCTGGTGCTTAGATGGCCTGTGCGAAGGCAGGTTCCAAACCTCCACACTAATACTTGACAAAGGACACGCAGTAGCAATGTCCTTGGCTGTGCATGACAGCAGTCAGTGACTTGGGCATTGCTGCCAGGCATTGCTTTGGGAGGGTAGGCATTTCTCCCGTTCCACAGAGGAGGTGTCCCAGGCTGAGAGGAGGGGTATGTTGGCTTTCCATTACCATTTCCAAGTGCTCTGGTTTGGGTGGAGTGGGACCAACAGAGAAAGGGAGGTGACAGCCCCTTGGGGCCACAGGCACCCTTCTGGAATGTGGCAGGGGCAGGGAGGCTTCTCAGAAGTCTCGTGGTGGGGGCATGGCCTTGACTGAAGAAGGAGATGCAGTTGAGGCTAGAGGCTCAGGCAAGGCCAGGCTAAGGAGGGTCTTGCCCATTCTGTAGAAAAATAAGCTCACGTGGGTAATGGCCCAGAATGCAAAATTCACATGGAATTCAAAGATGAAGCACGAGACCTCAGAGAACTTCTGCCCTGTGGAATACTGCAAATCTTTGTGGAAAGCAGCTTCTCCTGACAGCCCATGGGATTTATCGCCTGGATCATGCACTCTGGCATTTAATTATGGCTGGTTTAATGCATTCTTTGACCTTCAGCTGTTCGGACATTTTTGTGGGCACTGGTTTAAATTGCCCTACAATCATGAAAGATCCTAGTGGGTAAGGAAGACGTTTTCTTCTTGAGTCTGTTAAATAAGAATTATAGGAGGTGGCTGTTTAAGACAAGACTCCTACACTGGGCCCAATGGACCACACTAAAAACCAAAATGGAGTGACTCATGCTGAAGTTCTGTATTGCCAAACTCAACTTAGTTGTCAAACTTAGTTGATGATCAGGAGAAGTTAGAAGAGAGAAACAAATTTCCCAAACTGGTTAGTTTCAATGGATAATAAGAAGTTCTCTTTGCCCTCCTTACTTAAAAAAAGTAACTGGATATTAATCAATTATTTTCCTATCATTAGTCTGTCTCCCTGCCCCTGCCTTACACGGAAAGTAACTTTGAAATGACAACCACTCATTGTTTCTGCTTTCTTCAGCCTTCTCTCTCTATAAAACCAACCTCCTATGCTCAGACCACTGGATCACTCATTCTAGTTTATGGAATGAAGTGTTGCTTCACTTTTTAGAATGGTAAATAAAGCTGAGAGGTTTAATTTAAATTAGTTTCGATCTGGTCTTTTGACAGTTCTGAAACTTCCAGGGATCACATGAGGATTGGATCAAGATGACTCTAGCACCACTGAGGAAACTGGGCTCAGAGAGGAGCGCTAAATGACCCCAGGCAAGAGCAGGCAGCTCTGCTGATAACCCGTGATTAAAAAAAAAAAAAAAAAAAAAAAAAATTCTGAGATGTCATGAATCTAATTACAAAGTCGGGATGAGGATGGAAGAGAGGAGAGATAAGGAAATTAGTTAATTGGCTAACAGAGTAGGGCCAAGCCAAAAAGACTGTTTTTGAATTCCTGACTTAAATCTCAGGATGTGGACTAGGTGCCACCATGCCTCATTTACATATAAACCTTTTGGACTATTAACCTCAGTCAGTCCAGAAGCAATACGCGGATTTATTTATGGACTGTGCACCTATCTCAAAACTTTGCCCCTGTTTATCTGCAGCCAACAAGGTTCCATGTGGACAATTTATGTTTTCCTTCCCTCAATTTTCATTATGACAACACTCTTGGTTCTTAGGTCAGGGGATGTATTTCCAACTGCTACCTAACTTTGTTGCTAGCAGCTATGGAAGCTTGTCCCAGGTCTTGGTCCATTTCTGGCTAGCATCTGTAACAGCTCAATAAACCCTTTTTATTTCACAGATCCCTTAGTCTCAAGAGTTTTAGTGAAGGGACTGGGGTGAAACTAAGAGTAGTGTGCTTGCCTAGCATGCATGAGGCCCAGTTCCATCCCCAGCACTGGAAAAAAAGTTTTAGTTAAATACTGGATACAACAGTAACTGGAGAGGGTTTCATTTTCCCTCCTCTGCCTGAGAGAATTGGTTTGACCCAAACTGATGCCTGAATCTACCATTCCTGACCCTTCCTTTTAGAAGACCAGGACTCCAACCAGAGACAAAACCTTAAATCTGGCTCAGGAGACACAGTGAGACACACTTGTAGTCCCAGCTACTTGAGCGGTGGAGGTGAGAGGATTGCTTGAGCCCAGGAGTTTGAGGCATGCCTGAGCAACACAGCAAGGCAAAACAAAACAAAATCAAATAAAAAGACCATAAATCTGGCTCAGGGCACGTGGGAAGTCCAGAGCTGGGGGCACTGTGGCTTGGGGAGGGGCTTGCACAGTAATTCCACCTGGAAAGAAGGGCTGAGCTATGGCCACGCCACATCAGGAGCATGTTTCCTCTAGTGCTGTCTATTCCAGGGAGACATGGAACACAGGAGGAAGATGAATGAGTACACACACTGTGGACTATCCTGAAGCCCACAGTAGAAATACCTGCATCTACCAGAGCAGTGATAACTGCACTGTGGTCACAATTTTGTAAAAATTATATATAATCAGAAGAAATACCACCCAGGATGGTAATGGACTAGTCACTGATTGTTTCAGGATTGTGAAGTTTGGGATTTCCTTCCCAACACTGTATTATAAAAATTTTCAAGCTTACAGCAAAGTTGAAAGTTCAGTAAAAATCTATCAACTCAAATGGCTGACTTTAGCATTTTCTTTATGTATTTCTGCACTGTCTGCAACTATAAATTATACGTTGAGCATCCCTAATCGGAAATTCAAAATCTGAAATACTCCAAAACCTAAAACTAAGTACATACATGATGCCACAAGTAGAAAATTCCACATCTGATCCCTGTCAAAACCCAGGCACACTGAAAATACTCTATAAAATTAACATTCAAGCTATGTATATTAGATGCATATGAAACAAATGAATTTTCTCATTATGTATGTACAAATATTCCAAAATCTGAAATCTAAAACACATCTGGTCCCAAGCATTTTGGATTAAGAATGTTCAATCTGTATAAAAATAACTAAAGTAAGTTGGGTGCAGAGGCACACACCTATAAACCTAAGAACTCAGAGGGGCTAGGGCAGGAGGATCATAAGTTTAAGACTAGTGTGGTCAACTTAGTTTCAAAAAAAAGGTGGGGGAGGGTTTGGGAGTTAGATCCGTGGTAGAACATCCCTGAATCAGTCACACTCATACTCACTCACACACACACACACACACACACACACACACACACACACCATGCTCTCCCCGATCCCCTCCACGCAAAAAACCCAAAAAACAAAACAAAAAAAGCCCCACCAACATCATGATTGCAAACTATCCCTGTTGCCTGGGATGGGATGTCATGATGCAAAAGGGCTGTGGAAAGGGTCAGTTTCCCAAGTTCTGCTTTCAACTATGCTTTTGGGGGAAATGTAGCATTTTATTACGGTACGCTGCCTCCTCCGGCTGTGCCTCCTGCTCGGTCCAGGGGAGTGACCTGGGACATATCATGAATAGGGTATATGAGTTCTAAACTCAGATCCTAAAAGAGGCATTTTTCTATCAGTGCCAGCAGAGTCTCACCCCCTCCTTTTGAGTGAGAATGCTGTTATTTAGTCAGAATGACAAAACAGTTTTTAAAAGAAATACTGCTGCATTACTTTTGATGCAGGCCCTGGAAGGAAACTAATGCTGTGGTTCACAAGAAGAGTCCACGGGTGCTAGTTTCAATTCCGCAACAAGAACGTGCTGCTGCATTCTCTCTCCCAGGATAGGCTTAGCAGGGTCACAGGGTGGTAGGAGATGCTCTGTGAGGGGCGCCATGAATCCCTATCCACCCCGTGTACCTGGTCTCCCAGGACCCAGGGGACCCTGCACAATGACAAAGTCCACACCATTAGGGTTACATTCAGATGACTGGTTTTAAAAAACCACACTCCAAGGGTATCAGTAATTCCGAGGGCAGAGATAGGTCATCTGAGGAATGCTTGGGTGCTTGGAAGCAACCAACAATGGTACTCTGCTTACCTAAGCCTGTTGTACTGCTCCCCACCCCAAGGCTCACGGGCATCAAAGAGCAGGGGAGTCATTCTCTGAGGTAAGTGACCAGACTTCACAGAGGTTTAGAAACGATGACATTCAGGAGACTGCCTAAGGCACCTGGGCCAGCCCCTCATCAGTACAGCCTGCTGCCAACCCACCAGGTATAAGCTGCCTTTGCCCTGTGATGGCCTTGGTGCCCTCAACTCCTGGCAGCACTAAGCAGCCCAATTCCTGCTTAGTTCCTTAGAAAAATGTAAATCTGACTGAGCACAGTGGCATATGCCTGTAATCCCAGTGGTTTGGGAGACTGAAGCAGGAGGATCACAGATTCAAGGCCAGCCCAGGAAACACAGCAAGATCCACCCCCCGCCCCTTGGTACTAGGTATTGAACCCAGGGTGCTTTACCACTGGGCTATATCCCTAGCCCTTTTATTTTGAGACCGAGTCTTGCCAAGTTGCTTCGAGTCTTGCTAAATTGTTGAGGATGGGCTAGAACTTGTGATTCTCCTGCCTCAGCCTCCTTAGTTGCTGGGATTACAGGTGTGTGCCACCAGGACTATTAACAGTAAAATCCTGTCTCAAAATAAAACATAAAAAGGGCTGTGGATGTAGCTCAGTGACAGAGTGCCCCTGGGTTTAATCTGCAGGGGGTGGGGGGTGAAGGAAAAGAAAAAAAGAAGAAAAAAAAAAAAAAAAGAAAAAAATAAACATGTAAGTCTGATTTTGGCTTTGAGTCCCACTGTGAGGTGGAAGCCATGTGGGTCCAGCTATCTCCTCCTCCTTCCTGTAGCAGGAAGGGGAGAGCAGTGTGAAGATCCCCAGGGCTGTAAGGCTGTGTCACCTCCCTGCTAAGAGGGCTCAGCAGCAGGTGGGGGAGGAGGCGAGGGGCACAACCCAGAGGAGAGGACCTGCTCCCAAGCGGCATGAGAAGATATGCTGGCAAACAGGTTTCCCACTGGCACTGGCCCAATAACCTGCGGCTCGCCTCCTTGCACCTGACTTGTGCGCAGGATCAGGTTGCCCTTCTTGGTCCCTGCAGGAAAATCCAGACTGCCAACTGAGCTGCCACTGGCAGGCTGGGGAGCCCCTCTCCAAATGCAGGGTTGAAAATGCTGTTCTAAAACTGTCCCTTCCTGGTAACATCCGCCCAGTAGCAGTGGTTATTTTTGTTGATTAACTGAATCTGCTTCCAAAAATACCCAGGTCCAGGCCTCATGACATGAGAGATCAGGTGCTGTTGGGCACAGGTGTGGGCAGCGCCTGCCCATGAGCTTCCTGGGAAGGCAGGGCTGCCCAGCCTTCTCCTAGGGTCCCCTTTGCCTTGGAAACCCCAGGGCAGACAGCACGTGCAGTTGGCAGAGCCCTTGACAGCCTCATCAGTTGGTGCCAGCCGGATACAGGAAACTGACAGTCAGAGGGGCAAATGAATGGCCCAAAGTCCCCTGGGTTCTGGAGGGCCCCAGCCTCTGTCTAGCCCCTGGTACACCAACCTTCCTATAGGAAGGGAGCAAGGGTCTAGGGCAAATCCCAGACACAGCCAGGTACAAAGAAGACCCCTGGGTCCTGGGAAGGATGGGCTGGCTGGGGCCCTCCTGGCCTCACACATCTGCTCCCTGCCTCACCTGTCTCTGGCAAAGTGGGGAGGGCTTCCTTGGTCCACCCAAGTAAGCTGAATTCTTACGATGGTGGGAAGAGTCTAAGTACAAAGAGTTGTGCTCATGTATACGGTCCTCAAGAGACAGGTTTAGGAAACAGCACAAAAGTCCCCAAGGAGGAAGCAGCCCAGGAGATAATTCCCAGCCAGGTGTGACTGTGTGACTAAGTCTGGCCATCAGGATGTCCTTAGAGACAACCTTCTTTGTCCTGTTTTTCTCCTGCTGGCTGGAATGTGGATATAACTCCTGAGTACCCTTGGTCATCTTGGACCGAGGCAGAAGGTTCACTTTCTGGGGTCTGATGGAGGTGAAAGATTCTGAGTCCCTGGAGTTTCCATGGCTGAACCCCCAGCATGTCCTGCCTCTGCTAGCCCTCCTTTTTAAAGGGTGGGAAATTGTTGCCACTCATTTTGGCCTCTGTACCTAATCCATCTACTCAGAGTAAGGTACTAAAGACCTGGGCATAAGAGGATGAGCTCTGGGGGTTGGGGGTTGGGTCAGTAGGGTCTGTGTATCAGGGTGGCAGTAATGACCAAATTAATTACTTTACTGAACTGCTGGTGCTTTACCTGGTCATTCTGAACACTCACTGACACCCTATTGGCAAAAATTATTCCTATTTTGCAGACAAGGAAAGAGTTCTAAAAAGGTTTAAATGGCTAACTAAGGCCACAGAGTTGGCGGGGCAGTGTGGGTGGAGCCCAGGCCCACCTGGACCTGGGCTGTAACTGTCTGGTGAGAACTGCTCACTGTTGGACCACCACCTGGCTGGTGCAGCAGGTCGACCGGGACAGCCCCGTGAGCAGGTAAATTTGTCCACTAGCCCACCTGCAAAGCTGGTCTAGGCACCCTGCTGACCAAGGTCCAAACTAGGGTCAGGGGTGGCAGTGTTTTTAATTTAGTTTCCTTTAAAGCACAGTGAAATTAGTGAAGAGGCAGAGAAGCCTGCCTAAAAAGTAAAAACCACATCTACACCGACAGTGAAGACATATCAGCACTGGGCTGAACGATTCTAAACAGAAACCAGGACAGTCCTGGAGTGACATGGGGACAGAGGTCACATCCTGGACTTTGACCCACCATGCACAGTACCTTGCTGTGGGATGCTGGGTGGGCCACCCACTCTGGCCTGGACAGGTTCTTCTCTGGTCACACACCCCATGGCCCTACCCTACTGGGGACAGGGAAGAAGGCTTATGGTAAGAGATGCCAGCTCACCTGGGTGGAGTCCTAATAGCACTTTTGCCCCCTGCTGGGAAGGCAGCTGGGTGGAGATGTAGAGGCAGGAGGGCGTGCACTGTCCCTGCAGAAGCCTCAGTGAGCCACCTCCTCAGGGCCTCTTCAACAGCTCCACCCCATTCCCAACTCCGCCACTAGGTCCATCTGTCAGGCCAGGGTGGGAATCCAGGTCAGAAGCCTATGCCACTAGGAATCCCACCTAGAGAGAGTGAGCGTTGTGGAAAAGCAGACGGCCCAGCCCAGAAACCTGAGCAAACTCAGGCTCCAAGCCACCCCAGCCTGACAGACCTCACTGGTCACCTTATCTGGGTCTCTGACACTCAAGGGACCAGTTCTAGGGACAGGCTTACTGAGTCCACCTCCCCTGTCATACTGTCTCTACCTTGACTCACTCAGCACCTCCAGGTCACCTTTCCAGCAAACGACAGTGAGGTCCACAGTTGTGTGATCCTGGGTGGGCCACACTATAAACCCACTCCCAACTCCTGCAGGGAAAATGGGGACAGGGTTCTCCAGTTTCCTCCCACATGGTGATGGGCTGGGGAGAAGATGACAGTATCCTAGGGCAATGCACTTTACGGTATGGGATACTGTGAATCTGTCACTGCCACCTTGCCAAGCATCTATAGGACTGCGCAAGAGAGGCCCTGGAAGACTTCCAAGTCTGGTGCTCACTAAGGAGTTTCCTACTATTGTGGAAGGCATCGCTAAGCAGGGGGAGCCATCCCTGAGACCCCTTGGCAAGGACCCTGGTGGCCGGGGAGTCACTGTCCAAGCTATTCCAATGTGAGGCTTTTTCATGAATGGAGCAGCCAAGGAGGCCTCCACGAGGTGACCCCTGGGCCAGGTGTCTAGGGTGAGCTACTGGCCTCTGGCAGTGGCACTCACATCTCGAGGGAGCCGGGTGTTGTGTCCTGAAGCTGCCCTGTCACAGCTGCCCGCTCTGCCATTAGTATGTGTCTGCCACATCCTCCCTTCCTTCTGGGAACAGGCCAGCAGGGGTGGGCTTTAGCTCAGCTGCAGGTGCACGGTGCCTGGGGCACAGAGAATTCTGCAGTTCACATCCAAGTTTGAAAGCAGCAGGACCTGAGTTCAAGTTAGCAAGCATCTTTGGCCTCCCTGAGCCTGTGTCCTCAGAAAGTGACCCTGAGTCCCAAGACCTGTGGGTAGGTTAGTACACACAGTAAGCGCTTAATCGGTATGTGTTCTTTAGTATGCTCATGATAACCTTGTGATAAGGGGCTGGAATCTCTCAGCTGTCCTAAGTTCTTCCCCTGCAGAAACATCTCTCCCCCAAGCTTGGTGGGGTTACAGTTCAACCACCTCCCAGGACTATGGAAGGTTTGGACATGAAAATGGTAAAAATGGACTCCATAGGCCTAAACCCCACATTCTAGGTTAAGAGAACAGGCTGGGGCAGCTCTCTCCCCTGGCAGAGGATACAGGCCTGGACCAAGCTGCAGATGAGCTGACATTCAGCCCAATGGGCAGTCCCACACCCTCCTCCACTTCCAGCTCCCTGTCAGCCAGGCTTGCAGGCAGCCATCCTCCTTCCTGCCCAGTGCTTTGGGGCTTCCTGCTGGGAGCAGGCTTCCTGGCTTGGACCCTGCTCTCAGGCTTCCATGGCCAAATATGAAGCTGGGTGCTCAGAGAAGGTAGGAATTCATGGCTTAGGCATCTTTGTGTGACCTTCCCTTGGCCTCTGTGCCTCAGGCCAACAACAGACACCTTCCCATACCCCCAACTCCAGGACCTTCCCTCACTTCCCTCCCATCTGTTGCCATCTGTCCCCAACCATACTTTGCCATCTGCCCTATACACTCTACCATCTGCCCTATACACATCCACAGGCATGCACCCAGCCTGTGTCCCATGACCTCCCCCTTTCCCTGGATACACCAGCACCTACAAGTATGACTCTCTCCCTTAACGACTGAGCCTCCGAGAGGCTGTGATTTTCCTACACCAAGGACAATAGAGCTGGAGTCACTTATTGCGTGGCACCTTGGAGTAGGCCTAATTTACAGCCTTTCTGGACTCCAGTGCTCTGGTCAAGTGGTTCCTCCCTGCTGGCTCCCAGGATGCCTCTACTGCTGTCCTGCCACTCACCAGAACACCCCAGGATGGCAAATATATCTCCGGTCTTCAGGAAACATGAGCATACTGAAGAACACATACCAATTAAGTGCTTACTGTGTGTACTAACCTACCCACAGGTCTTGGGACTCAGGGTCACTTTCTGAGGACACAGGCTCAGGGAGGCCAAAGATGCTTGCTAACTTGAACTCAGGTCCTGCTGCTTTCAAACAAGGATGTAAACTGCATGTACTGCATGACTACCAATGAGCACAGGGGTGGGTGGTGCCAAAGGTTCCATCTGGGCCCATCTGGGCAGATGGTGGAGGCCTGGGGCCAGGACTGCCAGCTTTTCCCGGGGGTAAACTCTCTTCTCTTTCACTCACGTTAGTGAGCACACTGTTTCTGACCCTGCCTGCACAAAGCTCCGACTTGAATTTTCTGTGAACTCAGACAGATTCTAGAGTAAAGGTGATCTTACTTCCTGGGACCAGGGTGATGTGTGACTCAAGCTCTCTGGGCTTTGATTTTCCTTTCTGTGGTCCCCTGGCCAGGTGTTTGGTGGGGGCCCAGGCCTTCTGTTCCCTGCCAGACCCCAGTGGAGCCCAAAGAGCCTCAGCTGGTATGGACTTGAGGGCGTGTGGCCTGTGTTGCTCTACACCAGGCACCTGTGCGCCCATCCTTCTCAAGACCTCATCTCATCTAAAAGCATGGTACCGAACAGTGATTATGGAAGCTAGCAAAAGCCTCAGCAATTAAGTCTTGAGCTAGATGTGGTGGTACATGCCTGTAATCCCAGTGACTTGGGAGGCTAAGGCAGGGGGATTACAAGTTTGAGGCCAGCCTGGGCAACTCAGTGAAGCCTGTTTCAAAATTAAAAAAAAAAAAAAAAAAAAAAAAGGCTGAGAATACAGCTTAGTGGTTGAGTGCCCCTGGGTTCAATCTCCAGGATACACACACCACACACACACACACACACACACACACACACACACACACACTGAGAATACAGCTTAGTGGTTGAGTGCCCCTGGGTTCAATCTCCAGGATACACACACCACACACACACACATACACACACACACACACACACACTGAGAATACAGCTTAGTGGTTGAGTGCCCCTGGGTTCAATCTCCAGGATACACACACCACACACACACACACACACACAGGAAAGGATGTGCAGGCAGAGCCCCTGTGTGGGGGTGTCACTGGGTCCCAAGGGGGAGTTGTGGCCATAAGAGGTTCTTCGAGCAGATGCTGTGGGCCAGCAAAGCTCCAGACAGCAAAAGGCCCCTCCAGCATTAGTATTTATTACCCTTGTCTCTGCTTCCACAAGGCTAAATCCTGCCCCAGGCCTGGCTACAGCATCTATTGTTTTCCTATCCAGGTGGCAGCCCCTGCCTCTAATTATTGCCTGGTGACAGCTTAGGCAAATGCCCCCCAGGAGGCCTTGGTTTTTCTGTAAGGCGTGGGGGGTGGGGTGCTGCTGGGAGACTCCATCCCCATGTCTGCCGCCTCCTGGGTCAGCACTGAGACAGTTCATCTGCTCCAGTCAGCTCTGTCCTAGTGAGGAGGGAGACATAAAAGCAGAGTGAGGAAGAGGTCTCAGTGTCACACTGATGGGCAGGTGGGACTGTGCTTTGCCACACTCCCCCCTGTGTGGCCCAGGGACAATCACCTGGGCCCTCTGAGCCCCTTGCTGCTTTCATTAAGGTTGCTAGAGTAGTAAGGTTGAAGTAGGTTGCCAGAGAGCACCTACTTCACAGGCCCATAAGATGTGGTGGACTGAGGTGTACTAGAGAGCTTTACAAGCTGCAAGGATCCACGGAGTGAGGAACTCACTCATGCCAAGGAGATACAACCTGCTCAGGTGCCAGGAAAAGGTGTGAACAGTGTGATCTTTTTCAGGTGCCCTCAACTCACCTCAGGGATCAGCTACTTTCCCCTTCTGGTCTGCCATACTCTTTCCCTCCTCACAGGAGGATTTACTGAGTGCTTGCTACGTACAGGACAAGAGGACACCCCTGCCCACCAGCGGTCTCAGGGAGGACGAGGAATATGGCTGCTAAATACTCAGATAAGTGAGTATCACAGAGGAAAAGTCAGGGTCCCATGTGGCTCCTGGTCAGGCAGGGCCTCTGAGGATAAGACCTCTGAGTTGAGACCTGGAGGATGCAGAGCAGCGTCCTGGCAAAGGGCGGGGTAAGCAGCATTCTAGAAAAATCCATGAGGGACAGAGAAGGGGGCGTATGGCCAAGCTCACACCATGTGTCCAGACTTGGCAGTTCACCTAGGTGCATGGTGGGTGGGAAGAGGAAATGAGTTCATGGTTTCAAGGATAGGACATTGTTAGTAAACGGTGGGAAAAATTAAATTTCCCATCCTTGTTTCAAAATACTGAATTCTTTAAAAAATAAAAATAAAAAAAGAGAGAGAAAGCAAGCAGTCTAATGAGTTTGGGTGTAGGATACACCTCGATAGTCTTTTCCCTCCTAACACCATCTGCAATTAATGTGGACTTTTGAAAATCTTCACTTGCTTTATGAATAGGTTAGTGTTATAGTTTGGATGTTGAATGTCCCCCAAAGACTCATGTGTTAAAAGCCTGGTCCCCAATTGGTGGTGCTACTGGGAGGCAGTGGAGACATCTGGAGGTGGGGCCAAGTGAGAGGAGGTGGGTCACTGGGGTATGCCCTGAAAAGGTACATCTTGTCTCTGGCGTGTCTGTTTGTCTCTCCCTACACAGTTACCAAAGTCTGAGGAAAGAGTAGTCTGTTATCCTAGGTGGCCTCACCCCCTGCAGAGTCACCCACACAGGCAGAGAAATGAGGCATCATCTGGATGCATCATATGGCATAAGGTCCTCAAGGCAGGTGGACCCTTGTAAGGCCCAGGCTTCCTTGGGGGAAGCCCCAAGCTATTTCACCAAAACCCCTCTCACCTGCTTGATCTCATTAGACCATGACAAGGCCCCCAGGAGAAGCCTGGGGAGCGGGCGACTACTTGTCAGGTCAACATACCTGCTTGGGCACAGACAGGAGGGAAGGTACCAACCAAAGGTGGCAGTGTCCCCTGGCCCCAGCTTGTGTGCTGGTTGCTTTCCATTCCTAGGAGGGTGCCTTGGTGGACTTGCTCAAGATCTGGGGCTCATCTCATACAAAGGCACAGGTGAGGTCCCTTCCCGCCTGATGCACTTCCCCCTGTGCCTCCATACATGGCTGATGGAGACACACAGCAAGCTTCCTACTGAGGTACCCAGCAGACTGGGCAGGAGGGTTGGGACACTAGGCCCATGAGCGTCCCCATTTGACAGAAGGTCCTCTCAGTAGGGCTGGCCAGAGGGTCAAGCTTGAAGGTGCTTTCCATTAACTCTCTCCAGTGAGCAGGGGATGGGCTGCAGGGCTCTCTTGGCTGGACATCAGAATAACGCTCTGCCTGGAGGCTGAGTATAAGGAGGAGCGGGTGGGAGGACCATATCCCTCTGCCCTCCCAACTCTCCCTAGCTCCTAACTGCTCTTGGGCAGTGCTCCAGTGAGTGGGCCGTGACAAGGAGGTGAACCCAGACAGGCCTTGGGGCCCCACAGGGCTGCCACTCATTCATATTTCACCCCACCTGCCTTGCATTTTCTGGCTTCTGATACCCAGCAGCGAGATGTCACTTCTGCCTGAATGCACGCACTTACACCTTTGGGTCAAGGGAAGGTGACAGTGCTTTGCTCCTCTGCTGGATATGGAGTTAGACAGTCAGGCAGTAGGGAGACCTGTGCCTGTTGAGGCTGTTGCCCAGGGACCAAATTGCTCTTTCTCCATGTCCCCACAGCCCACAACTGTCCACCCAACATTATAGCTACCCAGGCTCAAGCAGGGCCGTGAAGACTGTGGGGTTTGCCTGAGGCAGCATTGTGTTCTGCCAGGGTAGGCAACATACCTGGTCCTTGGTAGTCAGTCTTTACTTGATCCTGATGCCTACCAGACTATGCCAATCTCTGAGTGTGTGTGTGTCAGGCACAGATCCTACCCAGCACAGCCATGGACAAAAGGACCAAGCGGTATTCTACAGCTTGGTGGAAACTGTCCTTGCCAGGTTCAAAAGTGCTCAGGGCACATAGGCAAGGGGTTGAGGGTATGCTAAGGCTGGTGATTCCACGGCAACTGGAAGGCCCTTCTGGGGCCTCTGTGGTGACCCAGAAGCATACCCTTTTTTTGGGGGGGGTACCAGGGGTTGAACCCAAGGGTGTTTTACTACTGACCCATATCCCCAGCTGGCTTCATTGTTTACTGTGAGATGGGGTCTCACTAAGTTGCTTAGGGTCTCGCTAAGTTGCTGATCCCAGGAGCATACTTCTGTGTGTACCTACATAGAAGTGCCATATCCAAGCTTGTGGATCCAACCTTAGGCCAATGCTGGGAATAAACCAGGCACAGAAGGGAGACAGAGCAGAATCACTAACACCACCTTGGTGGTGAAAGGCTTGTCCCTGCCTGAGTCCTGGTCAATTTTTCTTTGGCATTTTCTATATTTCTCCCATTTTATTTAAGCAAAATGAAGAAAGAATCAAACAAAAAGGTTATGTCCATAATTGAATCTGATTTTCTTGAAGAAGGTGTGAGGGTCAGGGAGGCCTGAGAGGTTCAGGGCCTCCCCAGTGGCCTCTCAGGATATATTTAAGGTCACGGGGCCACAAATGATCTGCTTTCCTGAGGATAAGGAAGGTCAGAACTGGTCTGGAAACCACAGGAGTGTCCTAGGATCTCCTCCAGGCCCAATCTGCTGACCCCATAGCTGGTGTGTGGCTCCACGCCCCAAAATGACCTGTTCTCCCAGGGTCCCGGTTAAAATCCCCCTGGTGTTGCCCACATGGTCCCACACAGCCTCTTCCCAGAGAAGAGGGGGCTGACACCTGCCTCCACTATCTACCCATGTAAGCACAGTGGGGTGGGGAGAGATGGCCTCAAATGCTCTGGAGCATTGGCTATTTCACTGTAGATAGAAAAATTCAGAGCCTCAAACAGTACACTTCAGAAGGAAGTCATTCCATGTCCAAATTAGCAGCCCCACTCTGTTTTCTACCACCTGAGGTGCTGTTGACCTGGCTCTGCTCATAGGGTGGTGGTAACCTCCTCTGGCTGATGCACTGGGAGCATTATCACTTGAACAGTGACCTTTGGTCCTGCCGACTGGAGAGTCCTCCCCCATCCCACAGGGCCACTTAGGATCCCTGTCCTATCAAGTGTTTTTGTGGTCGATGCCTCCAAAGGGGCCTGGCAGGCATTTCCTTGCTTTGCTCCTGTGAGTCCTTCTGTGGTCACCATTATTAGAACCCCTCTGCAGATGGGCAGACTGGCTCATCTTCCTGCATCTAAAGACTCCCAGGTCCCAGACTTCACAGACCACATGCCTGGTGTTTATCTGCCACTGATGGAGCCCCCATTGTACCCCAAAGGAACTGGGTGTGTCATCAAGCATCAGGAAATAAGTCTCTGTTTACCAAGGGCTGTCACTGAGTAGCCAAGTGGGAATGACAGGTTCCCTAAGAAACACCTCTGGCATTGTTTTTCCTGAGGTCCCTAGCTTGGTGCCTTGCATGAGGTGGAGTCTGGCCCAACCAGCCCGGCCCAATATGGAGAGAAGGGGAGAAAACAGCTGCAGTGGACTTACCTGCTCTTACAGATTGAGGGGCAAGGCACCAAGAGAGCATGCAAGAGACAGAAAAAGAGAGAAAAGCCATCAGATAATTCACATAAAATGTCCAAATGTAATCAGCTCTATAACTTCCAAAGAAAGGTCAAAGCAATAATTAAAAATCTTCCTTCAAATATTGAGGAAGACCCACAGCTTACTTTAGAATGTTTATGCTAAAAGCTAACACCCTTATATAAGCACATACATGTGTCCATGTGCATAAGCATATATGTATCTACAGGTCCACATGTGTATGTAGAAAGTGAGGGAGCAAAAATATAACAAAATGTTAATAGTTGTCAGTGAATCTAGGTGAAAGGTAAAAGTCTCATTTTACTGCTACTTCAACTTCTTTGAAGTAGTATTTCAACTTCTCTGTAGGTCTGACATTTTTCAAAATAATAGTGAAGAAATATTTTTACAAAGAAAAGACAGACTGTTTCTACCAAATTATATTTTTCAAAATTAATTAATGAATTAGTACTGTAGATTGAACCCAGGGGTACTTTATCACTGAGTTATACCGCCAGTCCTTTTTGTTTTTTTTATTTTTAGACTGGGTCTTGCTAAGTTGTTGAGGCTGATCTTGAACTTGAAATCCTCCTGCCTCAGCCTCCAATTGCTGGGATTATAGGTGTGTGCATGGCTTCTACTAAATTTTAAAAGGAATAGATTATCCAGTTTTATGGAAATTATTCTAAACAGAGTATAGGAGTGAATACTCACCAAGTTATTCTATGAGGCCAATGGAACCCCAACACCCAAATCAGAGAAACACAGAAGAGAGGAAAATTGCAGTCCATTTCACTCAGAAGATGTAAGTAAAAAAAAAAAAAAAAAAAAAAAAAAACCCAAACAAAACTTATCAAATCAAATCCAAAACATCATATAATGTATACTATACTATAACTAGGTTGGATTATCCCAGGCATGCAGGGATGGTTTAATATGAGAAAAGTCACACATGTGAGTCACCATAGCAACAGATTATAAATCCCAACACATGTACAAGAAGCATTTGCTAAAATTAAATACCTATTCACAATATAAATACTCAGTAAAGTAGGAATAAAAGAGAATTCTCTTAATGTAATGAAACACCCCACAAACTCAAGAGATAACACTGTCACTGTGGGTAAAGGTTAGATGTATTTCTTCCAAGATGAGGACTAGGACCAAAATGCCTGCTTCCTGTAGCAATTTTGTGCATATGGGGAGCTCAGTTGATATGATAAAATGACAAGAAGGAACTAGGGGCACAATTTTTGACAGAGTTTCCTCCTATATGTGGGCATTACCGGGCTAGGTGCTTCACGCACAGTCTCTTGGGTCGATAGGAGCTAGCGGCATGGGAGAGATTTCTTGTGCCCTCTTCCCTTTCCCAGGGTCCCAGAGTGCCTGACAGTTAGGGCTGTGGCTCTGCTCTCAGAATGCTGGAGATTCGGTAGGCCTGGGGCAGCAGGAGGAAGCAGAGGCCTCCTCAGTAGAGACTTCCTTGTGACAGATCTCCTGGGGTGCTAGGTGAGCTCACAGGTACATCAGTCAGGGCAGCCAGCTTCTGAGCAAGCCCAGTGGGCTCTAAGGGAGTTGGGGCTGAGACCCTGCCTGGAGCAAGGTGGATGTGGACGGGGCCTTGGTTCATGTTGTATGCTCTGCCTGGCATGGCAAGGCATTTTAGAAAACACACTGGTGGGGCGGGGTCTCTCCAAGCTGTCTCATGGCACTGGTCCGGCTGCCCTACTCCACGTGGAACCTTCTCCTGGGTGTTCTGCATGCCCACAGGCTCCTCCACCTGAACATACACTTGTTCATTCCCCTAAGTGATCCTCAGTCCGCCTCCACTCATCTCTCTCACTGCGCAGGGCCACAGGACCTCTGAATGTATACCCCTCCCATCGCTGCCCAGGTGACTCTTGTCCATCAAGCTCCTCTACCCCAGGGTGGCTGTAAGGGGAGGGTCTGGCCCAGAAGGACTTTAGATGTCTGGAGAGAAGCCTGGGCTTGTCTTTGGGGTGAGGGCTGCCAACAGGGGAAGGTTACACAGGGCAGCAGTGAGGAGAGCTGGGAGAGGTGACCAGGCGGCAGGGATGAGCAACAACACCAGGGACTCCAGCCCTCCTCTGTCCCACGCTCTCCCACTGCGGGAGACACCTCCTCAGTGCAAATAGGGAGAGAGGACCCAGGAGGGTCCATTCTGGCTGACCAGGCTTGCTCTTCTGTTGGGTCTGAGCCTGGCAGGCACTGGTCTGGGTGGGCTCTGGGTTGTACGGCCTGGACTAAGGGTGGTTTCCTAAGAGAGTAGGGGGCCCAAGGGCCCTGGCCCATCTGTGTACTGAACACTTCCTTGCGGGTAGGGATATCTACACCAGCCTGAACACAAAGACAACTCAGGGCTCGAGTCACAGGGGAGGAGAACGTGTTCCTCACCCACAAGCTCCAGGGTCATGCTTCCCAGGAGGAGCAGGCAGAGAGCCCATCAGCCAGGGTTTCAGGGCAGGATGCCAGGGCTCTGGTACCCTGGCTTTCGGGGACTGATGGTTTCACAGGGAGAGCCTGGCACATGGGTGTGTGAATGGGCAGTGGGAGCACAGGAGGCTGGGGCTGTCCTGCAGGGGAGGGACTGCAATGCCCTGAAGCAGGGGGAAATGCACCTGGAGCAAGGAGCCAGGGCCCAGATTTGGGGTACCCAGGTTGCAGGCCAGGGCACATGGCTTGGGTGGGGGAGGGAGGCCAGTGATTCATGAGAGTAAGAGGAAGGGTGGTTGGGTGCTGTCAGCTGATGGGTTCCCACTGGAAAAGACCTGACTCACACAGGAGGGTGACTGAGACAGGAGGGAGAGGGAGAACCAGAACACAGAGGGTGAAATACCCCAGGTGTCCAGCTCCTGCAGCAAGATCAAGGGTCCCTAGATTCTGGCTGTGGTCATGCTAAGCAAAATTCCTAAAGGGGGAGGTGGGCTGAGGCCTATTACTCTATGCCACTACGTGGACATGTCTCCTTATGTTTCAACTCCACCTCCTCTATTGCCACCTCAGGGTCCAGAGGGACCCCATGCCTGCTGCTATTGGCCATGGCCAATGGTTCACTTCTGCATGACAGGTTCCCAGGCAGAGGTTCCTTGGGACCACCTCCCACCTGTCTGGCCCTCCTAAATTCTATTCCTATTCTTGCTGCAAAAGAACCCTGGAGACCTCCCTGGGTGATGTCCCAGGTGAGTCTGAGGTCCTTGGTGTGGCTAGAGGCCCTCACCTGTGCACAGCTTGTATGATTTCTGTGTCTGGGTCTCGTGGAGTTGCTCCCTGGTTCAGTTTTCCTTCCTGAGAGTCAAGCCCCATTCTGTACTTGCAGCACTTGCAGGGGGGTGAACAGACAGACTAGTCATCCAAGTATCCTACCACATACTTCATTCCCTAGCCAAAGAGTGCTTCCCCAGGCATCTCCCACCCCTGGGCCATGGGTGCCTCAGGCAGTACCATGTTGTTTTCCTCTCCTGGCCTGGCTCACTGCTAGTCTGGTTCCTGGGTGAAGTTAGGCTTCAGGAGGGCTAAGGCTTTGAGGCTTGGAATGAAGGTGACCCACTGGTGATCACAACATCCACTCCATAAAACTGAGAGCAAACAGTGGCGATGGCTGCAGTGACTGCCCCCACTTAAGGAGCACTTTCCCAGGGTGGAGCCCGCACAGCCAGAGCAGCAGCAGCACAGGAGACCAGAAAGGAGGCCTGTGGAGTAGCTTCCATTTCCCAGAACTGCAGCTCCTCCCACCGGAGGGGAGGAGCCTCTCCAAGTTGAAGGGAGTGGTGAAGGACCTGGGATCCACAGAAACATCTGCTTGGGACCACAGGAGGTACCCAGAAGAAAAAGGCTTCACAAGATGGGGTATGCGACAAGGTACCAAGAGTATCAGAAGGGCAGTGCAGAGGTCCTGCTGCCTCCCCTCCTGCTGGTACCCTCTGTGCACCCCGTGACCAGCCCTGGCCTGGGGCTCCAGTGCATCCATGAGGAGGTGAGAAAATACATTGCAAAACTTACCACATACGGGAACAAATAATGTGGCCTAAATTGGGTTGGCGGCTTAGTCAAGGGACTGTGGTCACCAACCCTCCAGGGACCTGAGGGGCTCTTCCTGCCAGCAGAGGCTCATACCTGTAAGACCTGGGCCTCAGATACTTCTAGTGCCAGCTGCAGAGTGAGAAAAGGCGCTTGCACTGACACTTGACCATGGAAGCAAGGTGGACCTATAGGCCTGCGACAGTACTGCCAGCTGGCCACAATGACCCTGTGTGGTACCTAGGACAGGATCAGCAGGCGTATTACAGACTAAAGATCCTGGGGTCTCTAGATGTTGATCACTATGCAGAGGGAACCCTGATAAACCCAGGGTCCTGAGAGTGAGAGCAGGTTTGTCTGTTGGCCTGCACTTCTAGCTTCACTGGGCCCACAGGAGAGACAAGTGAGGAGAGGACATCAGGGTGGCCTGAGGCCACCAACAAGGGAACTCAAGACAACAGGTATACCTGAGCATCTGCTTCTGAGTGGCCTGCAGGGCTGTGAGTGTTAACAACCATCCTGGAAGGCAAGAAGCTGAGGGGATTGGTGGCCATCTGGGGTCCAGTTAGTTCCACAGGTTGGCCCTAGACCATGGAATGGCCATGCTGGTCCAGGCAGAAGCTGAGCCAGCCCTATGGAACTCCTGAGGAGGCAGGGAGGCAGAGGGGGTGGCCTGGCTGCAGGGACACTCTCAGACCACAGAGTTGGTGTACTGAAGCTGTGGTCTCAAGGGCTGAAGCTGTGTACTCTCATTAGAGTGTGCACCTCTAGCCTCCAGGGTCTAGGGGCTGAAGATCTGACAAGACAGCAGGATGCTGAGCAGTGAGACCTACCCTGAGGGAGTAAGCTCAGGTGCTGACCTGAGGCCACTGGGAGGTCCAGGTCTTAAGGGTATATGTATGGGGACACACAAGTCTTCTGACCACATTCTCATACTCAGTCTCCAAAATTTAGCTGGTGGTGGCTCTCAAGAGTGTCAGGGTGGGTGGGCAGGCCCTGTTTGCTGAAACCTCTTCCTTCAGGGGCATTTGTGCTGACTCTCCATGGACACAACAGGCCTCCCTAGATGGGCTCCAGGAGGAACAACGAAAATCCAGAGAGAGGCTGCCATGATACCTGGCTCCAAGGCTCAGCGGGCCCTACAACCACCCCACCCCACCTGCCCCTCTTGAGTTTCCTCCTTGGCAAGGCAGGGAAGCAGGGGTATGGAGACAGGGGATCAGGGGCCCCAAAAGTTGAGGAACCTTGGGCATAGCCAATGCCCTCTGAGCTCTGGGTCCTGCCTCTGAAGATGACAGACCTGCTGTAGCACAGCTGACAGTGCTGACCGACAGCATACCTCACATCTCTGTGCTCCCCTGTGCTGGCCGTCCTCTAACAGTTCACACCTGCTTGCTCATTTGGTCCTCACCCCAACACAGGGTGGGGGATACTGTTTCCTTTGTGGCACCTGGGTGTCTACACCCTTTCCAAACTCTTCCCAAAGACTAAAGCCTAACTCGTTCTATGAGGCCAGCATTAACTTGATACCAAAGTCAGACAAAGACAAGAAAACTACAAACCAATATCCCTTATGAGTATCAAACGCAAAACAATCTGTTATAACCCCAACAGTATTTTCTGCATATACAGAAAAACTTATTCTAAAATTATTGGAATTTCAAGGGGTCTGAAATAACCAAAGCATTTGAAAAAGAAGAATAAAGTTGGAAGACTCACATCCCTTGATTCCAAAAGTTACTACAAAGCTATAGTAATCAAAACAGTGTGGTACAGGCATAAAGAGAGACACAGAGATGAATGAAATAGAATAGAAAGTCCAGAAATAAACCCTTGTATACATGGTCAAATGATTTTTGACAACATCAAAAATTGATGTGCCAACATCATTCAAAGGGGAAAGGACATTCTTTTCAACATATGGTGCTGGGAATATGGGTATACAAATATTGGTCAGAGAGCCACATTCAAAATAATGAAGTTGGATCCTTACCCTACACCACATACAAATTTTAAAAAATGAATCGATAATCTAAACATAAGAGCCCAAAACACAAAACTCTGAACACAGGAGAAAAGTTTTATGACACTGGACTTGGTAAGGATTTCCTACATATGACACCAAAAAACACAATAAAAGAAAAAGTAGTTAAACTGAGCATCAAAATAAAAAAACCTTTTATGCATCAAAGGACACTATCAACAGAGTGAAAAGGCAACCCATGGAATGGAAGAAAATATATGCAAACTGAAAATTATATATCTCAAAAGAGACTAAGATCCAGACTATATAAAGAACTCTTCGGACATAAAAACAATTCAATTAAAAGAAAAAAAAGACAAGGGGGCTGGGGAGATAGCTCAGTCGGTAGAGTGCTTGCCTTGCAAGCACAAGGCCCTGGGTTCGATCCCCAGTACCACAAAAAAAAAAAAAAAAAAAAAAAAAAAAAAGACACATATCTTGAAAAAGGACAAATACCTTGTCTTGAATAGACATTTCTTTAAAGATATGCAAAGGGCCAACAAGTACACGAAAAGTTGCTTAACATCACTAGGCATTAATGAAATGCAAATAAAAACTGCAGTGAGATACCAATTCACATTCATCAGGAGGTTATGAAACCCACCAAGCATGGGGGCATGCACTGGTAGTTCTTGCTACTTGGGAGGCTGAGGTGGAAGGATGGCTTGAGGTCAGGAGTTCCAGGCTACAGTGGACTATGCTTGCAGGGGTCTACACTATGTATCAGCAGTGGGACTGTGCCTATGAATAGCCAATGTACTCCAACCTGGCAGCAGCAAGACCCAGTCTCTTAATAAAAAGCAAAACAAAATAAATGACCCAGAAAACAAGAAATGTTGGCAAGGTTGTAGAGAAATCAGAACCCCTGTACATTCCTGGTGGGAATGTGGAAAGGTGCAGTCACTGTGGACGAACAATGAGGTGGTTTCTCAAAAAATGAAAGATAGAATTACCACATCATCCTGTAATTCCCCTTTTAGATCTATGCCCAAAAGAATTGAAAACAGGAACTTGAATAGGTATTCGTACACCTACGTTCACAACAGCAATCATTTATAGTAACAAATGTGGAAGCGACCCAAGTGTCCACTGATGGATGAAGAGATGTGGTCTAAGTATACAATGGAGTAGTATTCAGCCTTAAAGAGGAAGGAAATTCTGACACATGCTACAACATGGGTAAACCCTGAAGAAAACATGCAAAGCCAGTCACAAAAAGACAAACATCATGTGATTCCACTTATACGAGGGATCCAGGGTAAATTCCTTGAGATAAAAAACAAAAGCCTCCCCCAAAATGGAATGCCTGCCACAGGCTTCTCAGGAAAGATAGTGGCCCTTCTCAGGATGCTGCCACCCTGGGGATCCTCAGTGACTGGGGACCCATGAAGTTCACTTGGCCTAAACCTGCCACTCGCCATCTCCTAGGCTCTCTTGAAATGAAGGGACCAAAGAACTGGCCTTGGATGGGGCAGAAATGCACCTCTGGACATGGTCCAGGGCTCAGGTGGGACCTGGTTGAGAACCCTGTTTCTGTACTTTGGTTAAACGGAGCAGGGGCTCAGCAAACACACCTCCTCCTGAGCATATCCCTTGCAGGGATGGGACAAACTGGAAGCTAGGGAAGGCCTCTTCCTTCCCTGAAAGCAACACTGTTGTTGCTACCACCCAAAGAGTGGCTTCCCCAGTCAGTCTGCCCTCTAGCCCTGTACCCCACTTTGCAGCTGGGCAACTCCTGAGCTGCAGTCCTCCAGCCTCTCACTAGGTCCATCCCCAGAGGTCACACTCCAGTGACAAGGGCAGGGGCAGATGCCCTCTCTGCCATGACTCTGTCCATCCGGCTTCCCATTTGTAATTAATCTCCTCAACCAGGGTTAGAAAACGACAGGCCCTGAGCCGGGTGCAGGGGTGCTCGCCTGTAACCCAGCAGCTCAGGAGGCTGAGGCAGCAGGACCGTGAGAACGGACTGGGGATGTGGCTCAGTGGTTGAGCACCCCTGTGTTCAATCCTGGAACCAAAAGAAAAAGAAGACAGCAGAAACAATTTCGAGAGGAGGGACGGAGAGGTAGACATCAGAGGGGTGGGGTGCCCCACAACTGGGGCCTGGCATGCTGCTAACACTGCCCACCAAGGCCTCAGTACCATATCCACACCCAAGGATATGCAATACCCTGTGCTGCAGCCAAACCTGACAGTTACCACGAGTCCACCAAAGGCCTGTCCTCCCAGTCACTCAGGGTCAGCCTACCCTCAAAGCAGTTGAGTTTGATGGGTTCCTCATCCCATCCCAGCCTTTATCCCATGTCTTTCCCAAGGGAGAGTCACGACTATGTGCTGGCTGTAGCTAGGGCACATAGGAAGGTGCACGGGGTGCCTGTAGAGCCCACCCATCATGTCTGCCTGAGAAGGGGTGCTGCTGCCACAGCAGGAATCTACTTCTCCTGAAAGGGCAAAAGGGAGTCCTAAGGACATATGTTTTGAGTCTAAGCTTTCATAGCCTCCTGCTCAGTCCCCTGTGGGGGCAGGGGATCCTACCCTACACATGGAGGCTCCAGGTTGCCCCCTTTTTTCCTGTAGTGATGGATCACCTGTGAAAACACATTTCCTCTAATATCCTGGCTGCGTTTTGAGAGCTGGGGATGTAGGAGCAGCCCAGACACCATGTGGAAATTTGCTCAGCTCTTAGCGGGAACTAGTGGGAAGGAATTTCAAATGGGAGGAAATGTCTCAAAGTGCCAACCACTTGTAAGGAAAAAAGGAATTCTTGTTCCAGAATGTTTGAGTCACTGCTGGCTTTGAGGCCTGAGCTGCTGCTGGGAGTGTACACGAGTGTGTAGGTGCATGTGTGGGGACAAGTGCGAGCCCTGTGCAGCCTCTGGTCAGCCTTGGGAGTCCCCTTGCCTTTGAGGACATGCCTGTGCAGGTGTAAACCCTGTGGCTCATCCTGCCTGCCAGGGTCTGGCCCCCGACAGGATCCCCTGCACTGATAGAAACTGTAGTGTTCTTGGGGCTTGACTGGCCTGATCCTCCACCAGCCCAGGCAGGCAGCAGTGAGGGTGACGACCAGCTGGGGACACCTAGCTGGCTTGTACCTCCCCCATCTGAGCAGCTCACCAAGGTCCCAGCTGGCATGAGGGGAGGAAAGGCAGAGGACTGAACTCTCTATGGTGCCCCTGGGTGCTCTCCCTAGATAAAGAAGACATTTGTGGCCAAGCCATGAAGCCAGTACTGTTCTTCAAGAATACCCACCAGCACCTGCAAAGAGAAGCAGGTGTTGTTACACACTGTGTAGTTGCAGAGCAGAGTACTGTCTAGTGGCTTCCAGCAAGGCCTGGGCTTTAAGCTGGTACTGCTGCCTCAGAGGGTCTGAAGGTCAGAGCAAGGGCAGGATGCCTAGTCCTGGCCAGCTATTGAGCTATGGGACCCCCAAGTTCACAGTCACTGACCTGGAAGCCAAGAGTGCTGCTAGCAGCATGCTTAGGTCAGGCAGGGCTGGTTTGTGTAGTCAAGGCCAGGTGTACCTGTGTAAGGATGTGTGTGTGGCTTCTCTCTCACTGGGCCTCCCGCTGTGAACACCTGTGACCAGAACATTCTTTGCCCCTCATCCCTCTGCAGCTCCTTCAGGTTTGGGTGGCAGCTCCCCAAAGTTAGGTTCAAGTCTGTTCTTTCCTGTGCAGGCCCAGGAAAGGCTCTGCACAGAAGCACCTGGCTGTCACTTACCTCAGCTTCCTCATTCCATCCTGTGCTGCCTCTTTTACCCATGGCTGGCTCCCTTCTGGCCAACCCCTAGGATGTCCCCCACCTGTTGCTTGATTTTAAGGCACTTCCCATGGGTTCAGGAATTAAAGGGTGGGTGGCCAGGCTGTGCAGGGCTTCTGTGGGTCACCTTGTGGGTGACTTGGTCTTCCCATCTGTGAGGATGGTAAGGAACAGGACCAGCCTCCTTGGCCTTCTAGATCAGACAAGACTGTCAACACTTGCTAGCACTTTGCAATTTGCTGAGGTTGTAAGGCAACCCAGGGATGAAGGTCTGGGACACACTTGTGGGAGCCCCTGCCCTGAGCCCTTCAGAAACTTTCAGGGCATCCTGATCTGCTCCATGTGCTGATACCTGGCTTCATTTCACCTTTGCTACAGCTTGGGGTGCACAACCTTGCTTTGTAGACTAAGAAACCCAGAGGAGGCAAGGTCCAGCCTGACGGTGGAGCAAGGGAGGAGGACCCAGGAGGAAGAAGCGACAGAGAACAACATCTGCAGGATACGCTGAGGTGGCAGCATTCCTACCCTGACCTGCAGCCCTACGCAGGGGGTGGGCTCTGCAGTGCTTGGCCCTCTGATCTGCTCTGCTTCTTTGCTGCCCAGGGCTAGCAGAAAGAAACCCTGGAGGTGACCCTTCTATATACTGTTGGCCACCAAATCTCTTCTGCTGAGGCATGGAAGCTCCTGCATACATAGCTGGGGACATTTGCCACCTGCTGAATACCCTGCCAACATCCTATTATTTTGCAACACCTAGCTTGCCTACTGAAGGGGTCATTTAGACATGCCTAAAACATATGACCGAGGCTCCTTCTGAAGAGTGCTGCTGCCACCCTGGTTGCCCAACACTGTTTCCATCTCAGGTCCCAACTCAAAGGATACAGTAACGGCTAAGGGATTACCTTAGTAAGGGATTCCCCAATAGCTGGTAAAGCACAATGTCTGGACATGTCTGTGAGGGTGGTTTCAGGAAGAGACCAACATTTGAATCAATAGACCAAGTAAGGAAGGCCCACCTCACCCAATGTGGGCAGGTACTATGTAAACAGCTACAGGCTTTCATAGGACAAAAAGGCAGAGCCTGGGCACATTTGCTCTCTCTGGAGCTGGGGCACCTTCCTCCTGCCCTTGGACATCAGAGTTTCAGATTATCAGACCTTTGGTCTCGGACTAAGTCATACCACTGGCTTCCCTGGGTCTCCAGCTTGCAGAAGCTTATTGTGAAACATCTCAGTCACCATAATGGTGTGAGCCAATTCCTACTCAACCGTCTATCCACCTACTCAACCCATCCGTGTACCTATGCATTTATTTACCAATTTATATCCTGTGGGGTCTGTTTCTCTGAAGAATTTATAGCCGTCCCTTACACCACCAGCCATGTTCACTTACCTAAAGCATGCCTGACCCTTTGGAAGCTTGTTTTGCTACAGGGCATGGTGGGGGGACAGGGATGGTACAAGGGCCAGGCCTGACAGCAGGGCCAGGAACCCCTTAGGACAGAGATCACTGCTATTCCAAGCACATGTGCTGAGTACTGCATGGGGCTGAAATGTCTACCTTTGGCTAAGGGGCAGGTGGAGGAAATAAGTGACTGCCATAGACTACAATGTTCCAGGTCCCTCAGGGGCTGCCTTGTTAATGGATATCAGCACAGGACTCTGGAAAGACCTCTGGGTTGGCTGGGGTAAATCCCATTCTGCTGATGACTGGCTTAGTATCTTGGTGGAGTCCCTCAACTCTGAGTGGTTCTCCCACCTGCACGTGGGAAATGAGGTACTTACATAACAAGGCTGACAGGGATGGCTTTTGCCTGACTGACTCTCACATAGTGGTAGCTGCTTAGAGCTGATGTCCCTACAATGGAACACTATGGCATCTTCCCAGGAGATGGCCACTTGTTCCTTCTCCTGAGACCAAGTATTCCTGCACCCCTGAAGGTCATCAGCTTTGTAGTAACCCACTGAAACAGGGCATTCCTGATGCCATGGAACAGCTCATGTGATGTGTCACATGAACAGGGTCACTGTTATGCAGAAGTCAGCTGGGCTGAGCAGTGACTTTACTCCGTACCCATTCCTGTCTGCTGCACTATGAGGACCAGGCTAAGCTAACACCATCCATGGCCCCAGGGCTACCCCATCCATGCTCAGTTCCTCCTGAAGCCATCTCTGGTATGGTTGGCAGAGGATATGAAGTAACAGGCCAGGGGACAGAGACCAGGGATAGCAAGGCTTAGGCTGGGTAGGGTGCAGAGAATGAGGGTGGGCAACAGGGATTGGGGGGGTCTGCTTAGCGAGTCACAGTTCAGTGACACGCCAAGTAATGCCCATCTCCCTAGCTGTGCAGGTTCCCTAGTCCGGAAGACCCTGTCAGATTAGTTACTCTGCCAACTTAGATGGAGCCATGTACAAAGTGTTGGGTCTACAGACTGGTGCTGTGGTGTGTGGGAGAGTCCGGACACTGGCCACATAATCTTTCTTCTGGAGACTTCTGAGCATCTCATAGGCCAAAGCAAGGGACTCACAAGGTAAGAGGGGCCCTGTGCTGTAGAAGGAACCAGAAGAAAGATGCCTTGGGCTGCTAGGGCCCCTAAGCGCTTTTATTCTGGGATTCTTCATCCTCTGCTGGCCTGAGTACATTCCATACCCGAGTGAGTCTGGCCTGAAGCCTGCCTGGGTCCCCTTTCAATCCAATTGCTTGAGAAGTGGGGATGGGGGCTGATGTGCTCCAGCCCTGAACAGCCCATCAGTTCCCACTCCTGCCTTTTACCTACTTGGCTGAAACCTGACCACTCTTTATGAAAACTATGTTTTCCCCTGGGCATGTTGCCAGTCCAGCTTCCAGGAAAGCAAAGGAACAAATCTCTTCTTACAGGACTCTGTTTCCCGAAGGGCATGCAGGAGGCCCTGAACTTTCTCAGGGTTCAGGAGGTGGGCCAACAAGCAGCTCTGTCTGGACTTGCATGAGCAAAACCAATTGCCTGGACCTGCCTGCCTGCCAAGAGGGAACAGACGCTAGAGAAGTGCTAAAGGACCCCCTCTGGGCCCAACCCTGGAGGGATGGGCAGGAGGCAAGGAGGGTTTGAGCCTGGCCAGCTGAGGCCTTTGTTCTCCAGGAAGGGCTGGAACCTGCAGGCTTCGGCAGGGCCTCTCCTTCCAGGTGACATCAAACACCTCCAAATTCCCCTGAGAGACCATCTGCTCTGCCTTCCCCCACCCACCTGCCTTAGGT
Organism: Sciurus carolinensis; assembly: GCF_902686445.1. Taxonomy (NCBI): domain Eukaryota; kingdom Metazoa; phylum Chordata; class Mammalia; order Rodentia; family Sciuridae; genus Sciurus; species Sciurus carolinensis. Next base: position 70,898,749 of record NC_062215.1, on the reverse strand, counting down.
TCTCTCCAGAGAGAGACCTAACAACTTGGCTATTTGGGACCAGGCAGCCATTCATTCATATGTACTCTGAGAAGCAGGGGCTGGTGGTCACTCAGGGACCTCTCCCTATGGCCCCCACACCACCCTGGGCCCTCCGGCAAGCCTGTCCATGAAGCAGCACCATTTGGTGGCCACGAGCCTCACACCCTGACAGACTTCTGGCTTTGTTGGCAGGGAAAACTTCCTAGCTCCTTGTCATTGGGGAGGATTAAGGGGGAATTGTGGAGCCACAGACCTGTGTGTGAATCTGACTGCCACAAGTGACAAGCTATTTAGGTCCTCTGCTCCTGGGTTTATTCAGCTGCAAGATGGGGCCCTTGATAGTGAGGCTTAGATGAAGAGAGTGGCACTCAGCCACAGCCACACTCTAGACTATGACCTAGGGCGGAGATGCCTGCCTGCCTCTGTTTCCCTGCAGTGCCACCCTTGGGCAGCTTTACCCAACATGGGGCACCAGAATTCCACAGAGAAGTCATGGTGCCACACCCACACTCCCAGGCTAACTGCTAGGAAAGGATACCCCATCCTGCCTTTTGCCATGGTGATGCAAACACAAAACCTCAGTGTTGGCAGGTTCCTATTTCCCAAAGATGCTAAAGCTCCAGAGAGGTAAATATTTACATGTGAGTTTTGGCGTTCATTACTCAGAGGGGAGATGCTCGCCCTGCTGCCCACGGGCTGCTAGTGGGTGCCCGTGTTTGTTCCTGGGGTCTTGTAAGCCCTACGGCAGCAGCAAGGGCTTCCTAATTTTGGATGGGGACTTGGGAGCTACTCATTCCCAGTCAGCAGGGGTCCAAGTTGGGTGGCAGTAGATGGTGATGTGCTCCTCTCCTGGCTGGAGCTGGGAGCTTAGTCCACACAGCAACACACACAGGGGCAGCCCTGGGCATGGCTGCAGTGGATGGTGCTGAGGGTGGACGGGGATGGAGGGCAGGGCTGGGTACCTGACGGAAGACACAGACAAGCAGTGCTGGCACTGTCACTGGGGTAGACCGAGGTTCAGAGTGTGAGTGTCTAGCATCAGGGTCAGGTTGAGTGGTTAACAAGGGCAAGCCTTACCAGGGAAAGGCCCACTCCTTGTGGAGGGGGAGGAGGGTCCTAGAACTTCAGAACAGTGGGTTCCAGGCTCTGCGTTTAGCTGCAAGAAGCTTTCTTCTAACTCCATCTCAGAAATCCCAATATAGGGGGCCAATGGCAGCAGGCCCTGCTGACTTTTCTGGTCTTCCTGGACTCAGCCTGTACAGGTACTGCTCTGGGTACTGCTGAGCACCTCCAGGGGAAGGCCTTGGAGGTATCCGCACTGCAGTGAGTACAGCAGTCAGTTGGCCATCTGTCCACCCACTCAGCCTTGAAGCCTCTGGCCAGCAAGGTCCTAGAGGGGTTCAGAGGTCATTAGGCACAACCCTCCCCACATGTACACATGATGCTGACAAAGGACAGGGTGTGCCTGGTCCAGCCTGGCCTCTAACTGGTGCAGGCACCAAAAATCACAGGTCCATAGGCACATGCAGAATGAATGGACATGTGGGAAGAGACACCTGCTGCGCTTATCACCCACAGAATCTGACACCAAGATACACAGAGAACACAGTCACAGACCGACAGGGAAAGCAAAAACAACTCTAGGGAAAACCCAGGCCAAAGACACAGACAGACAACGGACAGAGAGCAAACACCTCAGTGGCCAAAAAACACACCATAAGATTTCACCAGTCATTGCGCAAATGTGCACTGAGACCACAGTGGTCTCTGTTTACAGCTACTGGATTGCAAAAATGCTCATTTCTGTCGGGTCAAATGATGGGGAACCTGACACGGCACAGGTAGTGGGTGGAGGAACCACTCTGGGCAGGGGGCAGAGTACCCTCTGACCTATGCTAGGGATGCACAAGAAACACGCATAGGCACAATCACTGTCACTTGGACTGTGACAGTCAAAGCCAAACACGCTCCCAGCACTTCTCAGAACAAAGCAGAGGGAAAAGGAGTTTTGTCAGACAACAATGATAATAAATTCGGCAGTGGATGGATTAAATATGCATGTCATGGACCAAAATGGATACATCTCAGAAACAGGCTAAGTGAAGACAGTAGGTTGCAGAAGGTTAAGTACAGTTTGATGTGGGGTTCTAGAAAGTTTGCAACATCAAAACAGTACTATGCGTGGTTTAAGGGAGACACAGCTCTGTGGCCAGTATGCACAAGGAAGTATAAAAGGTGCCCCAAACAGAAGATGCTGGATAGTGGCAATAGGGTGGGATGCATGGAGACTTCCCCTTCACCTGAAGGACAGAGGCATATGCAAACCACAGCCTGAGGTCCCAGTTACACCCCACAGACATCCTGTGGAAGTATCCAAGCCTGGGCTCAGCTCACAGACCGAGGACACCAGGGAGGGAAAGAACTGCTACTTCCTGAGGATCAAGATCCTCTCACATGGTGTTTCCACTCCTTTATCCTTTAGACCTTTAATTCCTCCAGGATTGAAATGCAGTCTCCACATCTGGCTACTTGTCAGAGAGGACAGGGGCTCTCTGGAGATCTAGGGAGCAAACCCTGCAAAGACAGCTCTTTTGCTAAGTGGGCATTGACAAAAGGCCTGGGTGGTCCCCAATGCCATAGCCCAGGGTGAGGTGGCAACCCCATAGTTAAAGCAGGGCATATCCCATGTTGTCACCTTGAAGACCAGTGTTGACCCATGAAGGATGTCCCAGATAAAGGGAACCTAGTTGCACAGATTTTAGTTGCTTTAAGGGAAGCTCTGTGCCAGCCCTCAAGCACACCAATTCACGGGGTTAGAACAGAAGCTGACCTCCTGGCTCTGGCTTGGAAGCCCCTTTCCCATTCCCCCAAGGAGAGAAGACTCATCGTAGCTCCACAGTGGGACCGCATGCACAAATCCAAGCATCTACTCCCATGGTAGGGACTATCAGTATGCCCATCTTATAGATGGGAAAACCATGGCATAGAAGTTGCAGAGCTAGAGAGGCACCAAGTCTGGGTCCCCTCTTGCTTTGCTGCTGCCCCAATATGGTCCTGGTGGTCCCCGGCTCCAGGTTGCCCATCTCCCTAGCTGGCTTCCCTGCTGCCAGGCACCCATGGCACCTTCTGTCCTTATTGCTTGTGGAGAATGGAGCAGAGCTTAAGGAGCTGACTCCTTGCTGGCCTCTGCCACCACCAGTTCACAAGGCAGAAAAAGTAAACATGGTTCAGAGAGTTCCAGGTGGGGAATGGGGCCCAAGCTAGAAGCAGATGTTCCAAGATGCACCTCACACAAGGTGACAAACACAGCTTCTACAGAATGGCCTGAGCTGACAGGAGGAGAGCCCCACCCAGCGACCAGCCTGGACCCTGGAAGGACAGGGCCTGGGCCTGTCTCCCTGACCAAGAGGCCCTGCCACTGGGAGATAACAAGGGGCCAGCTCTTGCCCATTTCAGAGGGGGGTGGGTGACCCTGGCCACTGACCTCTGTGGGCTCCACAGTTCTGTAAACAATTAACTCCTCCTGTGTTTTAATCTCTCTAGTCACTATCTTGCCAGACAATTACTGATTTGTTCTGATGTCCCCCGGTGGGCCTTTTAGTGCTCCCTGTGTAAACAAACAGAGGCAGCTGCAGCCCTCAAAGGCCAGATGCGGGGAGCAGCCTCTCACTAAAGCCCTGCCCCATGCAGTGCACCAGCCCCAAGCCTTGCTACCTCACCACGGCACTGTGGGCAGCTGCTGACAGCCTGCTCTTTAGAGGAGGAACTAGGCCTCCAACTGCACCAGGAAATTCTAAGAGGTTATGTGTGGTAAAGGCTCCCAAAAGACATGGACACAATTTGGGAACTGAAGATACCACAGTGTTGTAGGAAATCATGGGTAAGTGGTCACTGGTGTCTCTATAGAACCAAAGGGTGGACAGACATCTCCATTTTAGAGATGGGGAATCAGAGGTCCAACAATTTTACTTGTGCCATGAGCCACCCTGATTGCAGCCACAAGGAGGAGAGGATGGCTCAGGGGGCCTCCTCTCTTCTCCCTGGATGGGCTTTCCAGAAGGACCCTATCCCAATATGTGACCCATGGGCCTGAGCAGGCAGGCAAGTCTCTGCGTTTCCTCCCCTGCAGCCTCAGAGTCCTGTCTACACAGCCTCCTGTGGTAGCCTGCTGGAACTTGGGATACGTCACTGTAGCAGGCAGCCTGCCCAGGCCAGGGTACAGGGCTGAATGAATGAATGAATGAATGATCTGACAGCTGGGCCTCCCCAAATGGTCCAGCTGCCCTGGAGAGAGCCTCAAGCAGAGGTATGAGCAGGTCACGATGCAGGAAAAGGCCACCCACATCCCCGTGGGCTGTGCATCCTCAGCAAAGCTCCCAGCACCCGCATAGCTGGCTGGGAGCCTGGTCTGGGAAGAGTCCACTCAGGCACAGCCAGTGGCAGTGGGGAAGAGAGCTGCTCAGGCTGGGTTCTTCCAGGTCCCAGCCTCACATCAGCACTGGGGTAGGATGTGTGTCGTCTCTAGTGGCTGGACAGTCTCTTTCCTCTGCCTTCCGCGGATGTCCTCTAACAGTGTCCACCACGGAGTCTCTCTTGGATACATGTGCATGCCATATTTTCCCAAAATGAGAGCCCCTGTATGCTGGGGACTTGGGACAAAAACCACACCAGGAAGGGGGCATTTTATCCAGGGATGAACAGGGCCACAAGTCTCATAGCCAGGAAGTAACAGTCCTGCATTCAAGGGTACATGGGACACTAATACCTGGGCCTCTGCCTTACCCCTCTACTCATGTTGTCCTGTCCCAGGGCTCTCTCTTGCTCCCATTCATCCCCACCACCAGCTGTGGATCTCAGATGACATAGCTGAACCCTAGCTGGTGCCAAAGTACTGCTTCCTGTCTACACTTTCATTTGTCCTGCAAAACCCCAGGTGAGAGGCTTTTTCATACCCCTCAGATGCCACAGACCACGCCCCCTGTTGCCACCACACAAGGCAGGCCTGTCCTTGTGGCTAGGGTAGCATCTCAACTCCAGGGCACAGGACTTCTGTCAGTGAAACACATTCTTTCCAAAACAAAAACACACACAATAAAATCTTACTAGGAAGGGAAAGAGCTAACCAAGTTCCTGAAAAGGCAAGAACAAGAATCTTTAGAGATGAAAAGACAAATTTAAAAAAACAAAAAACATTTTGCAAACACATGTCACCTCCAAGTGGGTCAGAGGTACTGGTTTCAATGCCATTTCTGTTTCTGATTGGCTGGGGAGTTGGCCTGGCCTATAGTAACTGCTCCCAAAAGTGTGCCTTCTTGTAGTTTTCTTTTTCAAAACCCCCCAAACCCAAGGCACACACAAGGTGAAGGGTGATCCCAGCTCCAGACCCCGCCTCCATGCCCTTGTGCCGTGAGACATCTGACCTGGAGACACCCCTGCAGCCCTTCACATGGGGATTCAGCCCCACAAGTACCAAGAGAAAGGGTGAGGACACCCAGAGGGAGGAGTCCTACTGTCCATCACCCAGCAGGGCAGAGCACAGATACAGAAAGCCATGTGGAGGCCAGGTGGGCTCAGCCCCAGCTTTGTCACAGAGTGCGAGCAATGCCTCCCACACTGCCCCCCACACTGCCCATCCTTCCAGGTCAGGTAGTGGTCCTCAGTTCTTGTCCCAAGGACCACCAGTGAACAACCTGATCGTGCAGGGGAGGTGTGGCAGATGCTGGCCAGGCTGTGCTGGAAGTTGTTGAGTGCCCCATGGATGGGCGCAAACCTCACCAGTGCTCCCTTTCCAGAGCCAGGGGAACGTGGCCCAGTTCTCAACCTGCAGCTACTTGAAGGCTGCCCTTGTTCTCCAGAAAACCTGACGACGCAGGTCCGCATGTGAAATATGCGTGTCTGTTCAGGTCTCAGAAGGCAGGCCACACATTCTGAATCCTGTGGCTGCCGTGCTCTTCCGGGGAATGATGAGAAGACTGGGTCAGGCTTATAGGCTTCAGGACAGATAGATGTCTAAATGCTGATTGCTGGTCCTCCAGGCTTAGGTACTCTGACAAGTTCTCAAACTTCTTTGGGTCTTGACTTCCTTCACACACCTACTTTGCAGGAAGGGGGATGCTGAGGGCTGCCTTGGTCTGTTTTCCACTGCTATAAAGAAACACCTGAGGCTGAGTACTGAGTAAGAAAAGAGATTTATTTAGCTCACAGTCCTAGGAGGTTTGAGGGCATGGCACCAGCACCATGTCAGATTTGGTTAAAGCCTCATGATGCCCAGTGTCAGGGTGCAGATATGAGAGAGATCATGTGATGAGACAGGAAGCTAGAGAGGAACCAGGGAAGGGCCAGTTGACTCTTATACACAACTCTCTCCTGATAACTAACCAGGGTCCCATGAGAACTACATCAATGCTTTCCGAGGGCGGTGACCCACTTCTTACAGGTCCCACCACTTCAGCACCATCACACTGGGGACTAAGATCCTAACATACTTCAGCATCCTATAATTCTGTGGCATCTTAACCCTTTTTTAGTCTTTCTGTGATATATATATATATATATATATTAGTGTATGAAGTATAATGTGTGACTTGAGTGTTATAGGTATTAGAAATTAAGATTGGAATAAAAGAACTTGTATTTGCCTGTCTTATGACTGTCAGGTGACCCATGAGTATTTGGTGAAATACCACAAATGAAATTGGTGTAGCCTGTGAATTTATTGTTCTCTAATAACAATAAATAAATAACATTATGGAAAAACAAACAAAACAAAACAAAACAAAACAAAAAAAGATCCTAACATACTAACCTTTTGGGGATATACTGGAGCCACATCCCAACTATATCAAAGGCCAAATGAGATAACCCATTTTAAGTAGTGCTGAGAGCTCAGGGGATAAGACCAGCTCACCAGCCTCCTTATTAGACCCCATAACTTCCTGCCCACCTCCTTCAGATTACGGGCACCTGGGAGAGGCACCCCTCTCTAAGCAGGAGTGAGATATAAACATCTGAGAGCAGGTGGAAAAGAAGCTGAAGTGTCTGAAGCACAGCTGCCCCCAGTTCCCTAAAGTGCTGGGCCACCCCAGTGGTACATGGGTGGGGCAGGGTTTTGCAATAAAAATCACAAGACAGGCACTTTTTGCTGACTTAAGAAAGCAAACGTTCTAAAAACCCACCATAATAATACCAACAAGGGTGCTTGCTGAGATGGGTACTCCAACAGCTGGACAAGAACTGATAACGTGTGAGCTTTCTGAAAAGTAGGTTAACACTCACATTCAGAGCATTAAAACATTCAGACTCTTCAACGCAGAAATCCTGCTCCTAGGAATTTTCAAAGGAAATCAGAGCTATGTAAAATATTTGCACACAAGGATGTCCATGGCAGCGTTCCTTACAGGAGCAAAAAACTAGAAATCTGCACGTTCAACCTCTGAGAGCCAACTGCAGGGCACAGAGAGTGGGGATCATCTGCAGTCACTAAAAGTAAGTTTTGAAGCACACAGGGTAACACTCAGGGTGTAATTTACACTACAGTTTCAATTAGAGAGGAAAAAGTGTGCATGAGGAATAGCATGGGTTCTCTTTTCTTTCTTGTACTTTGTTTCCACTCGACTACCACAAAGAAGGGGGGGCATATGAAAGACGGAGACTCAAGTACTTACTGGTAATAATGCCAGGCCCTTCCTCCTCCCTCCCTAGCCTGGAGGGCTCCAGACCCAATGTGGTCTGGACCACCACTGCCAGTCACTCCCCCAGAATGGCAGTCAAACAGCTCAGATCTACCACAGAGAAGACAACCAATTGAGCCCACAATGTCCATACTGCTCCACTGGCTTGAGTCCAGGGTGGGCACTGTGTCCACCAGCAAAGGACTCTGTGACTCAGGAGGGAGACATGTCCACACCCAGAGCTGACCCAGGCTGAACACTGGAAGTACCTGGAAGCCCTGGCTGAGCTCATCCTCTTGGACATAAAGACAAGAGAAGTGATTGTGCAGATGGCCACCGAGCCCAAGAACCAGTTAAGATAATTGATGGTACAGCATATGTAGGTTTGCCTTCTCATGCATGTGTCTGCCTAAGAAGAAGGGAGTTTTTGCTGTTTTTAGTGAAAATCTAATTTGGAATATCTTGTCCTCAGATTCCCTTCTTTTCTCAGTCAAAGACCTCTTGAGGCCATGTGGGTTAAGTCACAGGCTCTGGGTAATACCTGCCCCCATTGTAGAGGATGCCAGTTTTCTCCCTTGATCTCAAAGAAAGTAACTGCGAAGGCACTTTAGAAATTGTTGAGTGCTGTAGAATGCTCTGACCTAAGTCCTCTATCTTTCCTGGCTCATTGAGGTCCCTGGGATCTTAGCACAGTACTGGAGAGACTCACAGGCGAAAGCAGGATGGAACACAGATCCTGGAGAGACTGCAGGATCTGGAGGAAAATGGAAGCACCTGTTCGGCACTGGGGCACAGCCAGTGCTGATGTACCGTGGACGTGCCACAGTGGCAGATGGGAGCGCAGTTGAGGGCACCTAAAACAACAGAGACCTAGAACAGTAAGACAGGGAAGGCTTCCTGGAGGAAGGGGCATCTGAGCAGAGACTGAAACAGGTGGAATAACCTGCAGGGTAATGGGGTAATGGGGGAGGGTGGGTGTAATGAAGCATAGGGGTAGCACAGGCTGGGCACCAGGTAGGTTCTGGAACCTGAGATGACTTCAGGATGATGGAGGTGGAACAGCACACAGTCAAAGTTGAAGCTGTAGGCACTGACAGGACATGTCACGGACAAGGGACCACTGGTTCTACTGCTCCCATGAGGATGAACAGTCCCTGAAGGAGGTATCACAGATACTAGGCACCCACTGCTGGCTCCCAAAGGTGACCTGCTGCAGAGAGGACGTGAACTGAGCCCAGGAGCCCAGCCAAGGTGAGCCAAGAAGCCACACCTGGGCCCCAGATGCACTCTGTGGCTCTTTCCCAAAGAAACCCAGATGATTTCAGGGACATGTCCAGGTCGACCCAGGCAAGATCGTGACTGTATTTTCTCTTGTGTCACCTTCAGGCAAATGGAAAGAGGAAGAAATGATGTTCTGACTACAGAAGCACCATCTGGACCCTCTGAAGTGACACCAGAGTGTGGGGTGCCAACACGCTGACCCAAGGGGCCCTTGGCAATGGTGTTTGTAGGCAGCTACACTTCTCCGAGGTTGGTCCGTGAATTACCCTTGTCCTTCCTGGCTGTTTTCACAAGTGCCCTGGCTGATGGCAGCAAGCGAGAGCCCCCACAGTAAAGGGGACCACAAAGTGACCTTCCAATGCTTTGCTCTCACTCCTGTTCCTCTATCAAGGCAAAGAGCACTAACAGCTGCTGGAAGTTCCAAACCATATTCCAGGAAGGAACTGAAAACCTGTCCACCTCCATTTGTCACCTGAATGTGCCCACCTCAGAGAATCCTGGGTGCACACCATATCATGGGGCTGCTGGGAGCTGAGCAAAGCCCATTTCTCCACAACTCAGCCCACCTCTTCTAAGCCCCCAAATACTATGGATGGTGGCACCACAGGTGGGGAGAAGAAGGGGCTCAGGGCAAAGGCTACCGAAGTGTGCCTTTGTCCAAGCCCTACAATAGCCTTGGGGGGGTGCAGACAGGAGGAAGAGAGGTTCCAGCCCCATGAGGGTCTGTCAGGGCTGAATGGAGCCAGGACCGCACCCTCCTCAGTTCACCAGCTGGGTGGTTACACCCAAGCACACAGGGTCCTGAAAGGGCAGGTAAAGACACAGCAGGATTGCAAGGGTGACATCTGAGTCCTCTGAAAACCTGGTGCCACTCAACACCAGCTATCCTGCCATTGTGGGCACTGCCCCCTACCCTGAGAGTGATCAGTTCCTGGGCAGGCAATGGAAGTGTACCCTGGTCTCCATAGCACTGAGGCCCAGCCCCGGCCCCAGCCTAGGGGTCCTTCAGAAGGTGACCTGGGGTGCAGCTGAAATGTCAATGTACAAAGCCAGACTTCCTGTGCCTCCCCAATTAGCTCATTACAAAAGCAATCTACCTAGCACTGAGAACAAAGATGAAAGGAGGGAAGGGGGAGAACAGTGACATGGAGCCACCAGCACCTGTTTAGTGGCAAGACAGAGGGCCTCCTGAGGGCCCTGGTAGCCCCTCCCCCACTCAGCCTGTGTGCTGCTGAGCTAGCGACTTCCAGGCCCAGGGGTCTGTGGTCTAAGAATCAAGAAGCATCTGTTTGACCATGTACCCACACACACTCCCCAGGCAGTGGGAGCTAGGGCCTCCCTCCTGTAGCACCTGGGGTCCATCTACCTCAGCTGTTCCTCCTATTCCTGGCTGTGACGGCAGCTGGAGCCTCCTCTGGGGCCTCTCGCTCTGGGGAACAAATTCTGGAGAAAGAAGGCCAGAAGCCCTTCACTGTGGGAGCCCACAGGGTTTCAGGAATAGCACCTTGGCTACAATCTAGGTAGCTCACTTCAAAAGCCCCAGCCTCTTGGCAGTCCCAGGAACAGTCTGCACACTCTCCCCTGGAGCTCTTCTACAGACAGGACTCAGCCTCCCGCAGGCAGGGAGGTGCCACCTGGGCTGGTGAGGTACGTCAGTGCTCAGCTCTGGGGGCCTACAGCCCTGGTTGGTGGAAGGGTGGATGGCTGCAGCTGACAGGCCCAGCTCTGTCTACAGCACGGTGTGGCTGGATCATGGGGGTGGGTCCTGCACATCTGTGCAGAGCAGACCCAGGGCTGGGCAGGAAGCAATGTTTCAAGGGCCTGGACATGCAGTTCTGCAATCATTAAATTAAGACCACAGAACACCACTTTTTAGGCTGAGAGCTGCTGAGAGGGGAATGTGGCACAATCGAAGGAAAGTGGGCATATCCCCTCAACCTCAGGACCCTTATTTTCTGACAACCTGAGAAAGTTCACAGAAAAAAATAATAATAAAAAGAACTCAGGGTTGTGTAAGGAAAGCATTGTCATGGACCATCCAAGTCTAGGTTAGCTGAATCCTGTAGGATCTCCCAAACCCACCTGGGATCCCATACCTTCCTGACCCAGGAGTGCCTAAGAATATCCTGTTAGTCACAGATTTACTCAAAGTGCACGCCTCCCTCCCCCAAGTCTGTTTACAAATTCAGTCCTAAGGCAAAATGGAAGAGAAACAGAAACAAAAGGTAGGCAAGAAAACCTCACTTTTGGTCCTTCTCAGCCCTGACATCTGGGGACAAGGCCCCACAGGAGCATTCCTGCAGGGCCAGCGGGCACCAACGCAACAGGAGAAAAACAAACCCAACTTTATGGGCTACAACCCCAGCACTGCCAGGGGATCTGTTATAAAGTGTTTCCCAGGAAAGCCCCAGCACCCTTACCCACACAGGTCAGTCCCTGTCTCCCAATCCATAAGGGGAAGGGGAGCGCTGACAAAAGGTGTCTGCCTGCACAGGTACTACCGGGACAGCTCAGTCATCTGGCTGTGGATTCCCTGGAAAGGAAATCCCCAATTGGCCGCTTTTGTTCCTCTTTCTGGGTTAGGGAGGGCAGGTAGCACTGTCTTCTCCCCGCCCCCAGCCCCGGGTCACTCAGGGCCTTTGTTCTACCTGCACACACCGGCAGGCAGCTCCTCCCCACTCCACCAGAAGGCAGGCAGGCAGGCAGGCAGGCACTGGAGGTTTTGGGGGCACCGCAGGTGCAGGGTGAGGGACCTCACTTCTCACTCCACTTTGGGTGTCAGAGGGACGCGGGGAGATAAACTCTCCAGGTAGGTTGTACACACACCAAGGAACACGCTTCCCCTCCCAAAGACCCACGGGGCTGTGTGGGGAGCCAGCCTGGACCCGTATCCCTGGCTGATCAGTTCTCCTGCCAGCCAGCGGTGCATAGCAGGTGGGGTGGCCAGAGGGCAGCGGGCGGTGACCCAGAAGAAAGTCAGGGCATCAGGCTGCCAGGCCGGTGGTAGGGAAAAGACAGGCACAGAGGTGTTAAGAGGGAAGTCAGAGAGCAGGGGTGGCAGCTGCCAGAGCTGACGAGCTGGGAGCCTTGCGCGCCTGCAGGTTGGAAGGGGCCGAGGCGAGCGGGGCCCCCAACAGGATAGAGCTGGCCCAGCTCTACCTGGCGGATCCACGACACGGGTTCCAGGGCGCCGCGGAGTCCTCGCGGCGGCCCTGGGTCCCGACCGCGCTTCCCGCAGCGGGCGCTCACCTGGGCGTGCGCAGCGCGGCGGGGTCGCGGCGGTCCAGCACGCCGGGCACGCAGTTGGTGAGTTCGGTCCAGTCGGCGTGCAGTCCGCAGCTCCAACCCGTGGAGAAGCGGGAGAAGAGCCAGGTCTCACGGCGGTTGGGTCGGTAGCAGGTGCACTTCTTCTGGCCGGGTCGGCAGTCGCAGGGCACCTCCAGGCGCACATTCTGCACGAGGTGGCGGCCGAAGGTGGTGCCGCCGGTCTTCTGGATGTGCAAGAAGACTATCACGTCGTCGCCCTTCATGTCGAAGCGCAGGGAGCGCTCCAGCTCGCGCACCGGGAAGTAGTACTTCTTCTCGTAGTGCGGGTCGGGTGTGGGGAAGAGGTCCAGGTCGTCGGGCGGCGCGCGGCCGCCGGGCGCGCCCAGGCTCAGCCCCGGGCCCGCGTACTGGTACAGGATGAGCATGAAGCACACCGAGCCCGCCACCACCAGCACGAACTTGCTGGCGCGCTCAACCATGGTCCTGCCGCCGGCGCGCCGCCGCCGCATGTGTCACCATCGCCGGCGGCCCGGGCGCGGGGCGCGGGGCCTGGGAGGGCGGGGGGCGCCGGCGCAGCTGGCTCCGCCGCCGCCACCCGCGCTCCGGCCCGGCCCGGCTACTCGGCGCCCAGGCTGCCCGCAGCGACGCGGGCCCCGGGCCTCCGCGGCGCCATGGCTGCTCCCTGCCCGGCCCCGGCTTCCCGGGCCCGACTCCCGCTGGGTTCCCGTTCGGCCACGACTCGGCCCGCGCCCCGCGCCTCGCGCCCCCCACACCAGCCCGCTCTGCTCCGCGCCGAGAACGCTCTGCGCCGCCCCGCGCGCCGCCGCGTCTCCGCAGTCTGCCGCCGCCCCGCCCCGGCCCGCCCCCGGCCCGCCCCCGCGGCGCCTCTTGTCGTCGCCGCCCGCGCGGATCTTCAGCTCCGCCTATGGAGCACTTGGGGCCTCAGGCCAATGCTGGGCGCCGGGTTTGGTGTCTCGGGCGGCGTAGACGCAGCCTGGAAGCGCGCAGCTGCAGACTGGGAACTGATTCCAGCCCGCAAGAAGCGTCGGGGGGCGACTGGGGAGCTTGGAGCCGAGGCGTGGGCGGTTCTCTGGGGCCCAGAGGACGCAGCGGCAGGCGCCTCTGGGGATTGGGTCCCCAGCTCCTCCCAGGTCTTCACCCCTGTCCCCACCGGAGGAGAGGCCTTGACCTTGCTCGCTGGGCACTCCGAAGTTCTAAATTCGAGAGGGCCGAGCTGCACTTCGAGAGACCAGGGGGTCGGGAGCACCACGTGGGTTGGGGCGACTGGGCGAGGGCCGGGAATTGAAAGGGATGGTAGGGAGCGGACCCAGAGTCTGGTAAGACCCCTTCCTTCCTCCCTCTCCCCGGGTGGTTTTGGGACCATCATTGGGAGCCCTTCTGTGAAGAGAAGCTGAAATGTCTGCAGAGGCCTGCGGGCCAGTTTAATGCAGTCTCTTCTTGTTCGAAAGGAATTTCAACCAACATGCATTTTTCACCTTCATGTTTATACTTAAATAAAAAGTTACAAAAACCGGAGCCAACATTTAAAAATTGTGAGAGTCCAGAGAAAATTCTGACTTCTTGATTTCATGAGTCGGTTGGAGGGTGTGCCAGTGACCTGGGTCCATCCTACCTGCAGTGGTGTCCAGTCTTGGCCTTCCTGTTGGCCCACACCTGCAAGATGTGGTCTCCAGTGGATCCCAGGATCTAAGAATCTGGTGCAGCCTGATGCACATTGCAGTTCTGAAAGTCAGCCACACCCAGTACTCTCTGCTTGTGCCCTGACTCCATGCAGAGGTTGCAGTCACTCAGAGGAACAGGAATTGGGATCGGGTGTGAAATGACCGTCCAGAATCTCACAGTGGCAGGGGAAGTCTGCAAGGGCCTTATTGTTTTAATTCAGGCCAGTGTGACCTCTGGGAGGGAGTTTGACTGCCAGGCCTGGGTTCAGATGTCCTTATCAAACTTTGCCGAGGGTTGCCCCATTTTCCATTCTGTTAGGGACCTGAGTGCATGCCCTGGTAAAGGTGGGGGTCCTGAGTGCTTACAGCATGTCAATTATGTCTCAAAAAAGCTGTTAAGAATATGGAAGATCACACCAAGAAACCCTCTGGGAAGCAAACCCAACCAAGTAAGAGGGATGTTGCAGTTTTCCGAAGGGATTGAAGGGATATCTGGCCCAGTCAGAGGGAGGGGTGCAGGGCCCTGAACACTGTATAGAGTGACCTAGAGCCTGTGTGTGTGTGTGGGTGGGTGTGGGTGTGTCCTTGGTGAGATTCAGGGCCTCAAAGCCCTGCTCATCTTATAAGCTGCTTTAAAACTGTCCTTGACCAGGGAAGCCTGGGGGCAGCTTGATTAGGCTTCTCCAGTGAGAATTTATTCTTACTAGGAGTGTGTGGGGGAGGGGTGGGACAATGGAGCACAGCAGTGTGCCCGAAGCTGCCGGCTTCTGCCTGCGGTCACTGGATCCCATCTGTGACTGAGGCCTGCGGAGCCTTCCTGTATAGGCCTGGAGGAAGCAGCCCAGACCTGAAGGGGAGAGCTGCCCTGTCAACCCAGCAGGTATCCTTACCCAGATGGAGCTCTCTTCCAAACTGTAATGAGGGCTGCCCTGTGTTGAGAGCTGTGTGTGCCAGGCTTTTTCTTATAGATGTGTCTTTTCCAACCTCATGAGCAACCTATGGCATAGTCTATGATATACATTTTACAAAAGAGAAAACTGAGGTTCACAGGTTTAATATTCTGGTTCTGTGGCCAGCCAAGCTCTTACCACACTTGGGAGAGTTACCAGAACTGGATCCTGAACTCTTCCCTTCCCTCCCCCTGTGCTCAGGTCTGAGGTGGGGGGCACTGAGAGGGTCTAGCTGAGACGCTTCTCTACCCTGGTGATGGTCACTGCTGCCAGGTGGGAATATGGTCCCAGCATGGTCGAGAAAAAGCCAGGGGCATTTTTGGAAGGCTAAGAAAATCACCTGTGCTTGATCTGGGCCCCACCCTGTGATGAGCTCCTGGTTACAATGGGGAAACAGACTCCAGAGAGGAAAGAGTGGCCTGGTTGTTGCCTATGTGACAACTTCAAAGGGAGCCAGAACCACCTGACCCATGAAGCAATGGCATCTCCCCAAAAAAAGCTTGATCAAACTTCCCGCTTGCCAGAATAGCTGATTGGACCTGGGTACAGTGGTGCACACCCGCAATCTCAGTGGCTGGGGAGGCTGAGGCAGGAGGATCACAAATTCAAAGCCAGCCTCAGCAACTTAGGGAGGCCCTCAACAACTTAGTGAGACCCTGTCTCAAAATAAAAAATAAGAAGGGCTGGGAATGTGGCTCAGTGGTTAAACACTTCTAGGTCAACCTGGATTGAATCCTGGGTTCAAACCCCTGTACAACAAAGAAACAAAAAATCCAAACGGACGCGGAACTCAATTATTCAGGAAGCCCTTCCTATCTTGAATTCTTTGGGAAGAAAGAAAATCTTCCTTGTTGGCTATGGGATTTTACTCAGTCTTCTACTTTGATTTAAACCTGGCACATACACCATGAAATTTTGGGTGGTGGTGGGTGAATTGCTAGGATCTCGAAGTCAGGTCAGAATGAGTCCCAAGCCTTAAGTCAAGTTGCTTTACCAATCATTGGACACTTGGGAGCGTCGTGGAATGCAGGTGCTAGTCCTCACTACCTGGGCAGCTCTCTTCAGCCTGCTGCCTTTGGTGTTCACAAGACCATGCTCAAGAGCTTCTGTGGATTTCCATTGAAGTTATGGAGGCACAGCCCAAGACTGACAGTGGGTGCTTCTATTTGCGATTTCCATCTCTCTCTACCTAATTCTGCCCAGTAGCCAAGGTTCCCCACAGTTCTAAGATGTATAAACCATAAAGGGTGTTCTTTGCTGGAGGCAGCGCTTAGGAAGCGTATTTTGAAAAGTTAAGGGAAGAGTTATCCCAGCTTCTCCGTGGCTATCTTGGTCCCCTGAGTAGATACACTTCATCAGTTCTTTAATGCATGATCTCTGACCTAATGTAAAGGAAGAAGAAAAGAAAACGACTGGTGGTAAGATGTGATGATCCTGTAAAAAGAACTCACGGTACTTTTGCTCAGGAAAGTGCAAGGCGCGGTAAGATTTCCTTCGACTTTAGGAACCGAACATTATTCCCTACCCAAGGTGCGGCCTCAGAGTCTGAGAACCAGGAGATCAACCGCCGGTGCCCCTCCCTCCCGGGAGTGCAGTCCCGATGAATGACACGCGGGGGCAGCACCTAAGTCGCGGCTCGCCGAGCGCCGAGCAGTTGACAGTGCAAAATTGGGGGATTTTCCACACTTGTTTCCCTGGTTCTCTTTCGGCCCGCTGCCCATTGTTGTTTCCGAAGGGGTGGAGGAGGGCAACCGCGTCTGTCCTCAGAGACTCCCACGGCGAGGTGGAGAGAGTGGTTTTGTTTGGGGACAAACTTTTAAAAGGGCCTCCCGATCTCGGTGGACTCGGAGTCGCCTGTAATTAGACCAGCCGTGGCCGAGGGACCGATGTTGACTCCAGTGCTGGGATGGTGGGGTTTCAAGCGAGAACCTATTGTGCCTCATACCTCTCCCCCACCTACCCCTGCCCGGTACCCGCTGCTGCCCTCGGGCCTCCGGAGGGGGAGGGACCCTTCCCTGGTGTCCACAGCCTCCCCTTCCAGGGAGGCTTCTCTCCTACTCCCTTCCCTTCCGCCACAGGGCTGTTCCCCGACCCCGGGCCAGGTGTGCCCCTCCCCCAGTACCCCTTACGGCGTGGCTTTTTCCCCAGCGGGCGCAAAGGCCCTGCCCAGTGTCTTTTTGGGGGCCAAGGGACACGTTCTGGTTGGTTCCTTGGCGAAACGCTGGGCTGTCCTGTGGATTAAAGGACACAAACTGGAAGAAACCACCAGATCCCCTGGGACGTCTGCTGTCCCCACCTCCATCTGAGGTTTTGAAGGGCCTGTCATGTGCCAGGCTTTGGGGCAGCGGGGCTTGGGGGTGAGAGGGACTCCCTCCCCGCCACTGGAGCCGCCCTGAATATTTTGTCTCCTACCGGGTCAGACTCTGGGTAGGGGCTCCGCTGCTTAGGCTGCCTAGGGGCAGAGTCCAGCTGGTGAAGCAGCACCTGCCGCTGTCCTTCCCAAGGCCCTGGGGCTCCTTCCTATACCCTGGCTCTCACTTTTCCTTGGGTTCTCTCCTGCTGTATTTTAAGGTCTCCTTAAATTCTTGTAGGGACAAGGTGGGAGTATAAATAGATTAATGAGAATCTGAGCAATTCAGACAAGAGGACGTGGTCCTGGTCTTCCACCATCCCGGAGTTGTAGACCGCTGGGTCCGGGTGCTTGTTCATGGAGCTGGCCACTCACCCTATTGCCATTAATAGATCTCAGCGACCTCTGTGTCAAGTGAGGCTGGTGACAGGTGGGTCCTACTGGGTGGGACTTGGCCTGCTGCTGTTCAGAGGCAGAATCCCACAGTGGAAGTTGTGAGTCTAGGTCTCCATGAGGACGTTGGAATGGGAGTGCAGACCACTCTCCTCCCTGGCACATTCCTGGGACTGAACTGTGTGCAGGGTAGCTCCAGGTCACACAGGGCGGGTTCTGCCAGCTTGGTAAGGCATAACCCAGCATAACCTGGACCCACAGGCATCATCCAGACCTTTTTGCTTGGAACTTATTCTGCAGGGCCATGTCTTGAGAAATTTCAGGACAAAGATTTGTGTGCTGGGAGTAGGTGTGCCGGGGTGTGTGTGTGTGTGTGACGGTGTGAGGTATCCAGGAGTTCACTGGAACCTCCTGGATTTGTATAATTTTTTTTTTCTGGCCAGGCAGACCCTGACCCAGGAGGGTCAGGGAGGGCTGTGGATGGTTTGAGAAGATGGAGGGGGATATCTTTCTGGGAGGGATGTATGGTGGCTCTGTTGAGGATTAAATGGGATATGCAGAGACAAGCTACCAAGACCATGGGGGCACTTGCTACCACCCGGGGTCAGGGCATGGGGTGAAGGAAGGAGGCCTCTATCCTGGGCCCCAGTGCTGTGCAGAGCCTGGGGAAGGTTGTGTGTTCAGCAGCCTCTATTCACTGTTGGGCTTGTGGCCATTTCACCTCCTCTGTTTCCTGCTTGGTGGTTGTCCCCCTCCTTCTCTGCCTGTGAAATTCAGGCCACCCTTCCTGGAAGATAACATGCAGCCCTTTCCCTTATCTGGCCTTGTTCTTCTTAGCTCAGTGCATCTCACTGACATTCAAGATTCACTGTCCTGATACATTAATGTCAGTTGGGACAAGTCAGTTGACTCCCCCTCCCCCAAGCTCCTTCAATGCAACGGCAGCCCCCAGGACCTTCATGGGGTCTGGGCCCTGGTGGGTGGTAGGCAAAGAGATGAAGAACCTCAAGGTGCTTTATGGAGAAGGCCCAGGTTTCAGAGAGGACGCCCAGGCCAGCAGGGCCCTGGCTGCTCCAGTGGCACTGTGGGGAGCAGTCTCACCCATCTTGAGCCCAGTCCTCAGTCCCTGTAGCTGTTAACCTGGCTAACCATGAACATGTTCTGCTTTTTTGCTCCAAATAGCAACATTCCTCCTGCTCATTTCTCTCCCTTTCCTTCTTTAACTGTCCTCCTGGAAGGAGGAGATTTTGTGGTAATTAGACATTTTGGGGAAACCTGGCTGGAGCCTCTCAGGGGCATTGAGTTGCAGGAGGAGGCTGTGTCCTTCTCTGGATGACCAAGAGAAGACTGCCAGGTGGCGGGGCAGCCACAGCATCTCCTTAATCCACAGCTCCTGGGGACAGGGCTGCACCCTGTGTGTTGCACTGTGTTGTCCCCCTGGCTCAAGGCCTGTGCTAGTGATAAGGCTCTGTTGTGGCCATGGCAGCCACAGCACCATGGAAGGAGGGAAGCCAACTTCTGGATGAGTAGCTGGTCACAGGTTAGCTTCTCTTCAGCAGCAAGGATGTTGTGCAGCTCAGACCTGCTGGGCCTGGGGACTGCTGCTCAGCTCAGAGCCTCACCACCCTGGGACAGTAGCCAGCCCTAATGGCCAGGTGAGTGCTGGTCTGGCTGAGCCTGGTTAGGATCTCCTTTAATCCACAGGGTAGCTCTGTGGGCACGTCTTTTTACAGATGATGAAGTCAGCCTGGGAGACAAAGTCACTACTGCCAAGGTCACAGAACCCAGCCAACTGCCTCCAGAGCTGAGCTAAGCCTGTAAGGAGAGAGAAACTCCTGGCTCAGGTGAGTGGGGGCCAGGGAAGGAAACTTGCAGAGACTGAACACTGAGCCCATCCATATTTGCACTGTAATACTGACTTCCTTGTCCTGGACAAGCCTGGGGCTGGGCCAGGGCCTTTGGTGGGTATTTACTCCTCAACTTTGATATTTGGGTGACTGGGGCTTGGAACACTCCTTCTACCCTCAGGCTGGTCCCCGGAGGCTCACCTTGGCTGAGACATCCAAGGAAGAAGGTCTTGGACCCACCTTATGGAAACAAGGTCAGGTGGGGCTGTTAGGAAAAAGGGTGAGGGGTTCACATCCTTGCTCTGCCTACCAGCTGTGTAACCGGCAGCAAGTCACTTAACCTCTCTGAACCTTCCTGTATACAGGCACCCAGCCCTTGAGGAACCGAAGAACTGGGTTCTAGGGCAGGGCACCTCCTCTGGCTGTGCCTAGTCTCTCCTTGTCTGGTAAGGTTTGGGACTTCTGTCTATTATGGGATTCCCGATGTGCTATTCAGTTGCTCCCTGGCATAGCCATCTTTCCATTTTTATGGGAGTTTTTTTTTTTTAATATTAATACACCGATCTCATTTGAATCTCCTGGTCCTGACATCTCCCTCTTTTGCTGGAAGCTTCGTTTGCCTTGGGCAGTTTGGGCCTGCAGAGTGAGCATATTCAGCTTCAGCATTCCAGAATCAGGTGCTCTCAGTTTGCACTTGGCCATAGGATTATAAGGTAAATTTTAGATGAGAGCTGAATATTTTCAGATCTTTTCTTTCTCAAGACCAGGTGTCTATGAGGGCCTTTCAGTCCTTTGGGGCCTCCGGTGGAGGCTGCTCTGCAGGGCAGCCTGTGATCACAGGGGAGTCTCAGCAGGACACACATGGTGGCTTCTGTAGTTATGGATGGGAGGAACTGAAGAGCTCTTCCAGGCAGTCCTAGGATTCTTTGTGGCAGGGATGGGGCCTGGAAGTTCCTATGCCACAAACAGGGATGCAGAACTCAGAGATATGGGTTGGAGCAGGTGACTGCCACTGGGCCAGACTATTCCCCTGACGCCTGAATCTGGGGGCTTTAGCAAGACACAGAGTCCCTTCAACCTCAGGCCTGGTGCCTATAACCTCTGCACACCCTGACAGGCTCTGTCAGCTTCTCCTGCTGGGCAGTGGCCAGTGGCTTCCCATAAATCACCCTCCTCTCCCTTATGGGGGGGTCCTGTGGGACTCCCAAATGATTCAGAATTCTGAAAAACTTAGAAATGTCCTTGAACCAAATAAGTAGAAACCAAACTGTCCAAAGAGATGGTTTGTTGGTCTCTCTCAGAGACCCAAAGTGAAACACTCAGCTGGACTCAAAGATACGATGTCTAGGGTTTACTTTAAATGCTCTAGTGTGACAGGGGTGAACAGGGTCATAGGAAACCTGAGGGCTTCCAGTTTTGGATGCGGGAGAAGGACTAGTGTGGTCTTGATGTCCCCACTCTCCACTTCTGTGTGAATTTAAACTTTTCATAAACAAAAACTAAGACATAAAAGAAATCCTTAACAATTATGGGATCAGACAGGGATCACCGGATGGCATTATGTCAGGTTTTCTCTGCCCACGATGAGATGGGATGAAAAGCAGATGGCAGCAGCCGGAGGAAGGAACAGCAATGATCTAGTTCTGATCCCGACAAGCTGGCAGTGACCCATTTCTCCTGGTCCCTTCCTGCTAAGCACATTATCACCTGGAAATGACCCCAGAGACAGCCAACGGAGGGTGCTGAAAGGTGGACGAGGAAGGTAAGCTGGTTGGAGACCCCAGCCTGGAGGAACAGCAGCAGGCCTAGGACGGCAGTCCAGGAAGACCAGATGCCAGGTGAGCCTCGACAACTCCAAGAAGCCGTTAGAGGTGGGGTGCTGTCCTTCCCTGCAGGGCCTGGAGCTCCCCTCCCACCTGATGGCTGGGCAGCACCAGCAAGGGGACCCCACGGCACCCAGTGGCCTATCCTGGGAGTCTCTTCATCGCCTTGGACTGGAGGATCTCTACACCTACCGAGAGGCACCAGGTGCCTGAGCCTAGGGATTCTGTGCCCTCAAGCCCCAACAGGAACCCATGGAAGGAATCAGATAAGCCATGCAGACCAAAATAGCGCCAGAAAGGCTTAAAAAATGAGATTCTTAAAAAAAAAATTTTTTTGGAGTTGTAGATGGACAGAATGCCTTTATTTTGTTTATTTTTATGCGATGCTAAGGATCAAACCCAGTGCTTCACATGTGCTAGGCAAGTGCTCTGCCACTGAGCTATAGCCAGTCCCCCAAAATGAGATTCTTGTTGGAACCACAGATGATGAAGTGGACCAGGACCTGCTTGCTCAACCTAAATAGGGAACTGACTGCTGAAACAAATATTTAATAGTCCCCTCAGTCTCCTAATAAAGGATACAATAAAAAAAATTCACTCATTATACCAAAAACTGGGAATTTCAAGTTGAATTTGAAAAGAAAATCCACTGATGCCAACACAGAGAAATGAATTTGGTGTTGGAATTACCGTTAGCCATCTGAGAAGTGCTTCAATAAGCAATTACAAATTCTCTTGAAACAAATTTGTAAACAAGAAAATCTCAGCAAAAAAAGTTATGGAAACTATGCCTGAAAACTGCAACAACAGAATTCTTTTAAAAAGCCAGTGGTAGAGGGGATGGCAGAGGACAGAATCAGTGAACTTGAAGATAAAACAATAGAATTTCCCCCATCTAAATAACACAGAAAATGAGGGGCTGGGGTTGTGGCTCAGTGGTAGCGTACTTGCCCACCATGTGTGAGGCCCTGGGTTTGATCTTCAGTATCATAAAAACAAACAAACAAACAAACAAACAAACTGGAGCAAAACGAGGCACAGTGGTGTACACCTGTAATACCAGAGGCTCAGGAGCTTGGGGCAGAAGGATCCCAAGTTTGAGGCCAACCTCAGCAATTTAGTGAGGCCCTAAGTAACTTAGTGAGTCTCTGTCTTAACATAAAAAGGGCTGGGGATGTAACTCAGTGCTTAGCACCCCTGGGTTCAATCCCCAGGATCAAAAAACAAAAGGAACAAACAAACAAACAAACAAAAAACCACTGGACTTAGCAAAATGAACAGAACCACAGGGTCCTGTGAGACTCTGATCAAAGACTCTATCTTTCTATCTTTGGAGTTCAGTTGGAGAAAGAAAATGGAACTAAATGTGTATTTGAAGAAATAATGACTGAAGACATCTCATATTTCAAATTTGATAAAAAGATATATACGTACAGATTCAAGAAGCTGAGTAAACTCCAAATATAATTCCATGATGGTTCAACTTATAATAGTCTGAGTTTTCAGATTTACCATGGCATGGTGTAAAGTGACACATCAAAACTCAAGTGTTGATCTTTTCTTGGGCTAGTAATATGCTGTACCATTCCCTCACTTATTAAAATTGTATAGAACTAAACCCACAGTAAGAAATACATATAATCCAAGGTAAATCTGAACAAGACTGTTGATCATCTCAACTGCCCTGCTTTTGACAGTGTGCTGTATTTCTGAAAGACATTATGAATTTGCTGTGAGTAGCAGGGGTGGGTATTTATGAAGGTACTCAACCTCCTGTGAACCTACAGTTATCTCGAAAGGTTTAATTTTTTATTTTAAAGTACCTCTAGGTATAAGGTGAATGAGTGTGATGATACCACTCTCCCTGGATCTGTGAGGCCCCACTGTGGTCTCCACTCTGCTGTCGTCTGGGGCGTGCGTGAACAGTGAATGGTGCCTTTGCTTTGTCTGAGACTCCCTGTGAGTACATACAGCGAGGACCTGCCACCTTGCAGGCTTTGTCCATGAGAGCCCACTCCATACGGCTTACTGCCTCAACTGTGACAGCCACAAGGTGGGCACCCTTGCTCCAGGCTTAGACTGACCCTCACACTATCCTCAGCTGTCTCCAGACCTCTGGTTCTTTGCCCCTCTTACCAGATTCACTCACCCAGCAGATCTTAGCCCTGGGCAAAGAGAATCAGAAGGAGTACTTCAAGACGCTGGTTGCTGAGCCCAGGTCCACATGCAGCCAGGGCTGAGAACCCCTGCTCCTCTTGCCTCGGGTGTGGCTACTTAGACCTGGTTCCACACTGGGCAGGGACCTTTAATTGGATCTGCAGGAACCAGCAGTAGACCCTTCTCCTGGGAGCTGAGTTCAGCAGAGGAGAGAAGGCTTTTTATTTTTACTTTCAGGAGATGGGATTCGGTATGTAGCCCAGTCTGGCCTCGAGTGTCTGGGCTGAAGCAATCCTCCTGCTTTAGCCTTCTGAGCAGCTGCAACTACAGGTGCACCCAGCAAGAGCAGTCTTTGTATTTCTGCGCTGCAGGCTGTTTACTCATCTCCCTTGGGTGGGGCCTGGGCTGGAGCAGGGGGGAGAGTGAGCTAAAGCATATTTGATTTTTTTCAAATTTAAAAAACTAAAAATAGAATTGCTGTGATTTGGCGGTATCTTCCAAACTTATGTGTTGGAAGCTTGATTTACAATATGCAGTGTTAGGTGGTAACTGGGTCGTGAGGGCGGAGCCCCCCAAAATGGATTGATGTTATGGTGGGAAGGGTTAGTTATTGAGAGAGTGGGTTATTATAAAGCAGTGCCTAGTTACCAAGGGTGCAGGGAGGACAGGAGGGCAAAGGGCGGGGGATGGGGCGGAAATCATGAACTGAAATTGATTTCCATGAATGTACAGTTCATCAGGATGCACCCAACTACTATGTGTAATCATAAAGCTCTAATAAAAAATAAAAAATATAGAAATAAAAAACAGCCTGCCTTTTGTGGTCTCTCTTCTACATGCACTGCTTGCCCTTTCTCATTCCACCAGGCTAGGAGGGAGCATGAAGGTCCTGCCAGGGGTTAGCGCCGTGCTCTTGAACTTCCCAGCCTCCAAAACCACGAGTTAACTCAACTTTCTTTCTTTGTAAATTACACAGTCTGTTGTATTTTATTATAGCAGTAGAGAATGAACTGAATAACTAGTTTGTCACCTCTGGAAAATATTTAAAATACAGGAAAGTAGAAAACTTGTAAACAAATGGCAACCATTTATAATTTAACTACCTAGAATTAACTAGTAATGATGTCTTTTTTTGTTTTTTTTCTTTGCACATATTAAGGTAGCACTTGGAAGCATCTTGTTCATACAGTGTTGAATCCTCTTTTATTTCTCATAATATTTTGTCCCAAGAATTTTTGCAAATTATTAAGAAAAATTTAATAAATATAGTATTTGACGACTAAGTATTTCTAGTTTTTGGATGTACAATAATTCATAGTTTCCCTATTGTCAGAATTAAACATTTTGGTATTTCTTTTCTGTTTGCTTTTACATTTTTCCTTACTTAAAATAATACTGTGATAATATTTCTATTCACAAATCATCTGTATTTCAGGTTATTGGGATAGTTTTATTTACATTTTCTTCTTCTTCTTGGTACTGAGGATTGAACCCAGGGGTAGTTTGCCACTGAGTTACATTATCAGCCCTTTTTATTTTTAATTTTGAGACAGGGTCTTGTTATGTTGCCCAGGCTGGCTCTGAATTGGTGATTCTTCTGCCTCAGCTTCTCAATTTGCTGGGTTTACAGGCTTGACCCTGGCTTTGGGAAAGTTTGTTAATAGGGAATTTGCGGGGCCCAGGGGGAGGAAACCTCTTAAGAATCTTAATGCATGATTCCAAATTCCTTTCCAGAAGGGTGGTACTAGTTTGGCCTCTTATGAAAAGCACATGATAAGCTGGGCACAGTGGCACATGCCTGAAACCCCAGTGTCTTGGGAGGCTGAGGCAGGAGGATCATGAGTTCAAAGTCAGACTCAGCAACTTAGTGAGACCCTGTCTCAAAAGAAAGGGGTGGGATGAGGTGGGGAGGGGCGGGAATGTGGCTCAGTGGTTAAGTGCCCCTGGGTTCAATCCCTGGTACAAACAAAACAAAACAAACAAACGAACAAAAAACAGCATTACTGCATCTGGCCTTTTACTGCATATTATCAGTTCTTAATTTTTTTTTGAATCTGAAAAGAGTAAAACATTTCAAAATTTCTAAGAGTTCCCTACTATAAAGTTAGTTTCCTCAGAACCTTAGTCATTACATTAAAAGTCACTAATATTTGTGTCAAAATAAATGGATTCCAGAACCTGAGGATTATAACAAGTTGTTTCTTTCCCTGCCCCTTCACTGGGGCTGCAAAAAGAGGTTCAGCAAGAAGTAATGGATTATACTTCTTCCTCTTTTCTGATGATTAAAAACATTTTTCAACTGGCTGATGCTCACTAGTGACCAGAATATTAGGAGATGCTGCCCATATAACTCAGTCTATCTTTTTAAATCAATAGAAACATGAACAGGTATGATTTTACAACTTTGGTTGCGCCCAGTTTTGTTAGGCACTTTCTTATCAGATCATGTACTTTCCTTCTTGAGTGCTGTCAGCCTTGCTTTGTTTTTCTCTGCATTTCCCAAAGACTCTTCTTTTAAAAAAAAGTTTTCCCCTATCATTTAGATGTGTTTCTTACTAGCAGCATATGACTAGATTTTGGAAACAGTGTTTCTAGATCACATGAATAGTACATGGTGACTGCAAGAAAATTAAGCACATAAATCATTGCAAAGATGAAAACCATTACAACCCATCAGATAGTACCATTAATATTTTGATATTTGTACTTCCAGATTTCTACGTATATCAATACAAAGAAACAAAAATGGATTCATAGCACACATCATATTCTACCATCTACTTTTATATTTTATATCATGTTGTGAACATTTTTCGTTGTCAAAATACATACAAGTATATCATCGTTCTTAATGGTTACACAGAATTCCACTGTACAAATATACCACAATGCCAGTAGTCACAGATGTCAAAAGTTTTGATTGTTTCCAGCTGTAAATACTGCTGAGATGAACATCTTTGTATGTATATCTTTGTGTACTCATCTGATTATTGCTTTAAAATAAATTCAGAAAATTAGAATTTTGGAGCCAAAGTATGTATGTGGTTTAGGCTTTTGATAGATATCCTTTTGTCCTTCAGGAAGAGTGGCCAGTGTACACTCCCACCAGTGGTGCATGCGCACACTAGTTTCTAGGCATCGAAGGTCCCCGACTCCATTATGCTGGCTTCCCAGACTCATGCATTCCAGGCTGACTTCCCTCTTGTTCTCAGAGTGTGTCTAGCAGTTGGTCCCCCTGCTGGACATCCAAATGGCCACACCCTGACCTTCTTCAGTCGTCTCCTCAGGGTTCATTTTTGTTAGAATTGTCTTTCCCATTAATTTGCCCTTTTGCCGCCTAAATCCTTGCCTTTCCTTATCTTTCTCCTTAGCTTTTTTTTTGTCTTATCTGTCCTCACATTAGAATGTAAGGTTCCAAGGGCAGACACTATCAACTCACTTCTGGATGCTGGCTCTTGGGGACACACGGAGATCACTCATGTGACAGGTACTCAACAGTATTCATTGAACAATGGATAATTAGTGAACATATTAAGTTGATAGATGAGAAATGATATGCCACTGTTGTTTCAATTTATATTTGCTTATTAATTAAAATGAATTGTTTTTATTACTTTTGGACATTTATTTTTCTTCTTTTGCAAATGACTCATTTATTTATTTATTTATTTATTTTTGTGGTGCTGGGGATTGAACCCAGGGCCTTGTGCTTGCGAGGCAAGCACTCTACCAACTGAGCTATCTCCCCAGCCCTCATTTATTTTCTTAATCTTTCTATTGAGGTGTGCATTTTTAATTTGACTTCTTTCTGCAGTACTGGAGATTGAACTGGTGCCTCGAACATGCTAGGTAAGTGCCATTGAGCTACATCTCCAGCTACCACCCCCACGTTTTAAAAAATTTTTATTCCCAGACAGCATCTAACTCATGTGCCCATCTGGCCTTGAGCTTGCATTCCTCCTGACTCATAGTACCTGGGATTACAGGTGTGGCACAGTGTTATTTTTTAATATTAACAAATTTTAATTTTATTTTTTATATTTGTTTCTCTTTAAATAGTTCTTTATATATTAATAGTATCAATTCCTTGTCTGTTATCAATTTTAGAAATAATTCCTCACAGATTTTTATTTACTATTTCATTTATATTTTGGAGGGCCATATGTAAGTTCAGGTTTTCTATTTAGTCAAATTCATCCAGTTTTCTTTATGTTATCTTATCTTGGTGTTTTGTTTTGACTTTCTCTCCATATCTCAAGATTACCTGAAAGTTATATTTATATTCCTTTAGTACCTTTATTGTATCCCTTTTAATATTTAAAATACAAATTAATTTAGAATTTATTGGGCTATACTATATGAGATAGAGATAATTTTCTGAAATTATGAGTCACTTTTCTCAATAACACTTGTAAATTCACCCACACTTTGAGAGTAAGTGGATAAGATATAAAAATCATAGTTTTAAAAAACTCTGTAGAGAACTGAGGTTATAAAGAAATTTAAATGGACTGAATTCCAGCAAGTGGCAGATGCCCATAACTACATTCATCCTTGGTAGACTGAAGAGGTAGGGCAAACTTTGCTATAGAGGAAGAAGGAAATAGCATCTTTTTAAAAAAACGTCTTTTTAGTTGTAGATGGACACACAATACTTTCATTTTATTCATTTTTTTTGTGGGGCTAAGGATTGAACCCAATGCCTCACATGTACTAGGCAAGTGCTCTACCACTGAGCTACGGCCCCAGCCGTCATCTTAATGAACATTTACTAGCCTCACACGGGCAGGCAGAGAGGTTAGTGTTCTGAGATGTCCAATCACAAGAGAGTCTGCACCCACCTGCCGACAAAAGCTGCCTTAAAACCTGAACCCAGCTCAACTGGCCATGGTGGTGACTTGACAGAAGAAAGGGGCTGTGCTTTACTGGAGTAAAGGACAGTAAACATCATTAACTTCATTCTCCAGTCTCAACTATTATTTTACAAAGTCTGGTATACAAACAACAAAATGAAACAAAACAACCCAAACCAACAATAAAACCAAACCAGCAATAAAGCATACAAAGAAACAATAAAATGTGACCCAGGGTCAAGAGGAGAAATAACCAACAGAGGCTGACTCAGATGGCCCAGGTGGTGGAGTTATCACACAGACCTTTTGATATAGTTAGGATGCCAAAGTATCCACCAGAAAAGGTAGACAACATACACAAACGTAAGGAGTTATTTCAACAGAGATTTGGAAACTACAACAAAGAACAAAATGCAAATTCTAGAAATGAATGATGCTTTATCAAAAAATGAAAAATTTATTTGCTTAGCTCATCAACAGCCTGAAGACTACTTCTGATATTGAAATATCCACCTTAAATTTTCTTCTTCTTATCATTTTTTTAGGTATGAGGATTCAACCCAGGGACATTTTACTGCTGAACTACATCCCTAGTCTCTTTTAGTTTTTTTTGTTTGTTTGTTTGTTTCAAGACAAGGTCTTGCTAAGTTGCTGAGGGTTTTACTAAATTGCTGAGGCTGGCCTCAAACTTGTGATCCTCCTGCCTCAGCCTCCTGAGTTGCTGGGGTTACAGGTCTGTGCCATTGCACTTAGTCCCTCTCTTATTCTTTTTTTTTTAATTTATTTTTTTATTTTTTGTAGTTGTAGATGGATAGCATGCTTTTGTTTTATTTGTTTATTTATTATGTGGTGCTGTGTAAGTGCTCTGCCATGGAGCTACAGCCCCAGCTCCCCATTTCTTATTCTTAATGTTTGCCTGGTTTTCCTTTTCCACTCCTTTGCCTTTGACCTATCTGTCTTTATATTTAAAGCTATTTCTTGTAAACAACACATAATTGGATTTTGCTTTTTTTTTTTAATAGCCTAGGGATCTCTGTTTTTTTAATTGAGAGTTAACTGTTATGCTTAATGTAGTTATTGTTATGATTTAGTTTTTGTCTAACATCTTGGTATATGTTTTCTAACATTTATTTTCTTTTATTCCTTTGCTCTTCTTTTCCTGATCTTCTGGGGAGTCAATAAACTACTTCTTGATTTTTAAATGTCTTTTATTGAGTTTTTAGATGTAACTCTGCCCTATTTCTTAGTGGTTGCTCTAGAGATTACAGTGTGCATTTTATAAGGTACTAAGAGTATGTATTTCATTCACCCCTCCTGTCCTTTGTGCTCTGTGTTCATCTATTTTACTTCTACATTATTTTTGCTTTAATCAATATTCACAAACAGTTGTAGATATTTAACCATATACTATGTATTGCTCTTCATTCTTTCCTGCAAAGCTGGGATTTTATTTGACAATCCTTTCTCTTCACATGAATATCTTCTTTTAGCACTTCTTGAAATGTAGATCTGCTTGAGATGAATTCTCTATCTTTGTTTGAAAATACCTCTTTGTCTCCAATTTTGAAAGATGCTTTTTCTGGATATAGTTTTCCTAATGTAATTTCTAGAGCAACCACTAAAATATCCTACAAAAGTCTGGTGGAAATAGAGGAGGAGTGTATGCTTTTAAACTCATTTTATGAGGCCAGCATAAATAATCCTGATATGAAGTTATATGGTTGAATCTCAAAAATATTGTGCTGCCTAAAAGAAACCAGATAGAGAAGTGTTCAGACTGTGTTTCTGTTCATATGACTTTCTACAGTAAGCAAAACTAATCTCTAGTGATAGAAATCAGATTACTTGTTGATTACTTTTTGAAGGGGGTTATCTCAGGAAAAGAGCGTGTGGAAACTTTGTGCATTGATGGAAATTGTCTCCATCTTGATTTGGGTGCTTGCAACTGTCAAAATTCATTGAACAGGGAAGACCCATGCATTCCAGTGCATGCAACTTACACATAAAAATTTAAAACAATATGGTGGAGGGAAATTTTTATCTTGATATTTATTTTCATCAGTTATAATATTTGAAAATGATAATTTTTCATTGATCTAAGTGATTTTATAGTCAAAGTCTACCAAACTTTTAATAAGCAATTCCCCTTAAATTTCTTTGATGTTAAAACTTGATAAAATCAGCACACATATACACAAAACCATAGACCAAGTTCATTTTGAATGTAAATGTAAAAGACACCAAAGAGTAGACAATTAAATCAGATGATACTATCTCATGATGAAATAGGATTTATTTCAGAATTACAAGGAGGAAACACACGTAATTATCTTAAAACACATGTGACTTTAAAAAAGGCATGACATAGGACAGGAGGGAGACTTACTTTTTTTGGAGATGAGATCTTGCTATTCTAAGCTATGGAACCAACCTAGGGGCAAAGAAAATGTGGTATATATACACAATGGAATATTACTCAGTCCCCCCAAAAGAATGAAATTATGGCATTTGCTGGCAAATGGATGGAACTGGAGAAAATCATGCTAAGTGAAATAAACCAATCCCCCCAAACCAAAGGTCGAATATTCTCTCCCATATGTACATGCTAACACACAACAAAGGATGGAGGGGAAAAAAAAAGTTCAGTGGATTAGATAAAGGGGAATGAAGGGAAGGGATTCCGGACAGGAATAGGAAAGACAGTGGAATGAATCTGACTTAACTTTCTTGTGTTCATTTGTAAATACACCATAGTGAATCTCCACATCATGTGTAACCACAAGTCTGGGATCCTGATTAGAATAAGATGTACTCCATGTTTGTATAAATATGTAAAAATGTACTCTACTGTCCTGCATAGCAACAAAAGGATCTTGCTATATTGCCCAGGTTGGTCTTGAACTTCTGGGATCAAGAGATCTTCCTGCCTCAACCTCCTGAGTAGTAGGGATTATAGGTGTACACCACTACAACCACCTCTCACTTAACATCTTGAGAAATTTTGTTGTGTGAAAATTATGTGCAAAATTTAAAACAATACTATGGATGGAAACTTACATCTGAAAATTTATTTTTATCATTGTAATAAATAAAATATTTTTAAATTTTATTTTTTTCATTGACTTAAACCATCTTATAGTTAAAGTCTATTAAGCTTTTAATAAGCAATTCCCACTGAATTTCCTTGATGTCAAACTAGAGGGCTACCAGCTCACTGGGACAGCCTCTCTGTTCACCTGGCCTCCTTGGGCATTGCAGAGAGAGAGGCATCTGGTAGGTAGTAGGTGCTCAATAAACCCTGACAGAGGAATGAAGTCAACAGCCCATGACTTGCTGCAACCCCTGGCCTTTCCTCCCACAAACTCTCCCATGCAACCAGCCTCCTTTTATTTCCTTCTAAGAAAACTCCCTTGATCATATGGCACCATGTTTGACTCTTGCTTTGAGCAGGTACTGCTGCCAGGATTTTGTAGGGTTCAGCTCTTAAAATCTACAGAGCCACCTGCCAGATAGGTGCTCTTTTTACCCCTTTCTGGCCAGCAGCAAGTGGGAGGTAGAGGTTGGGGGCAATATTTATATGGTGAGGGATGTTGTGGTCACTCCCCCATCCATGTCCTTTTCATTGGCTAGAGGTAGCTGGTGGCAAGTCCATCCTGCTGAGTCCACCCTTGGAAACCCTGCCTGGAGGAATGCTGGGAAATGTGCTAAGAGTTTTAGAAGGAGAGACTAGGATAGGAATGGCACTTACTGAGCCCTACTTTGGGCATTGTGTTAGTCAGCTTTCCATTGCTGTAACCAAAATACCTGAGGAGAACATCTTAGAGGAGGAAAAGTTTATTTTGGCTTATGGTTTCACAGGCTCTGTCCATGGTCAACTGATTTCATTGCTCTGGGCCCAAGATGAGTCAGAATATCATGGCAGGAGGGTGTGGTTGAGGAAAGGTGTTCAGCTGATGGCAGCCAGGAAGGAGAGAGAGAGGAGAGAGGAGAAAGGAGAGAGAGAGAGAGAGAGAGAGAGAGAGAGAGAGAGAGAGAGAGAGAGAGAGAGAGAGAGAGAGAGAGAGAGAAGCATGATAGGGATAAAATATTATTCCCAAGGTTATGACCCCAGTGATCTCCGTCCTGTAGCCTATAATTACCACCCAGTAGTCCACTGAAATTATTAATCTATCAAATGGATTAATCCATAGAGGAGGTTACAGCTCTCATAATCTAATCTTCCACCTCTGGACCTGCCTGCATTGTCTCGCATGTATCCAACCACAACAGGCAGGTGCTACACTTGGCAGCCTTAGGCACATTCACTTACGTTGTCTTCACCACCAGTCCAGTGAGGTGGAGCTTCTGTTGTCCCTAGTTGACAGGGGAGAACTCTGAGGTTCATGGGGTGACAAGGCCCTGTGCTTAGCTAGTGACTGTTCTGTCATAAGGTGTGGTGGCTTTGTGCAAAGATATGGGCCGAGGATGGAGCAAGGGGATCCCAGAGGCTTAGGGCAGTGGGTGTCCCCCAGTGGACCTGCTCCTGAGCACTACTGGCCAGCTCCAGAGCCTGGCTGCAGTGGAGTGTGAGGATCTGGGTGTCAGAGAATGTGAAACCAGCTCACTCAGGCCCCCTGCACCCCTCTGAACTCAGCTAGGGATGGAGCCCACAGGCAGCAGGATCCCAAGGCTGTGTAGTCTGGTGTAGTGTGGATCTTGAATGTCACCCAGAGGTCCCTGTGTTAAAGGCCTTCTCTCCAGGGTGGTGCTATTGGGAAGTGGTGGAGCCTTTAGGAGATGGGGCCTGGTGGGATCAAAGAGCTCATTGGGGTAACCCTCAAAGGGCATCGTGGACCCTGGCCCTTTCCTCATTTTTCCTTTTTTCAATGGCCATGAGCGAGTGACTTTGCTTTGCCTTGCACTCCTGCCATATGTGCTGCCTTGACACAGGCCTAAAAGCAACAGGGATAGTTGGTCATGGACTGAAACCTCCAAACCTGTGAGCCAAAATAAAACTTGGCGCTTTTAAAGTTGATTGACCTCAGGTATTTTGTTACAGTGAAGGAAAGTTAATGCAACTGTTCTCAGTTGTTGAAAGTAAATTCAACTTCTTGCCAATGGGAGTATCAAAAAACTTATATTAAAAAACAGAAATAGTAAGGTTTTAGAACATTGGTGGGTGTAAATGTGCAAATCTGGAAGTTGAAATGTCTTCTAACATGAACTTGTAGCATTTCAGCAAGTGAGTTTTTCTCCTTGAACTTCATTTGCTCTGTCCCACCTTTGATAGTTTGTTCTGCACTTGGTAAAAAATTAAGCTGCTGTTTAATGACCCAATGGCTCATGGCTTATTTCTGAGCAGGTTTTGTACTCCACATACCTCAAAATAACCTGGGTTTTATAGCCAAATTCCACCGATGGCTGCAGCCTGAACACACTAGTGTGGACAGCTGTTCTTACCACAGGGATGCTGTGGGCCAGCTTCTGGAACTTTCTTATTATTCCCAGAATTATCAGAACCCCAGGACTTTACCTGATTCAGGTAGAACTTGTGACAAGTCTGAAGTCTTAACTGTTGAAAAAGAAGTGGCATCTTATTGCTTTCAATAAGGACAGTTTTGTGTGCTAATACCTGACAGTGGACTTTTGACCAGAGTTTATCTTTAGATCTCCATTCTATAGTAATTGAATAAATAGCGCATAAATAGTGCTTTAATGGTGATTATGAGCAAGATTGAAGAGTGAGCTTTTTTGAGCTGGTTAAACATTACCTCCTGCCATTTTGCTTTTAAGAATACTTTTTATTTCTTTAGCAAGCCCCTTAATTCATCCTTATTCAAAAGATACTTCCTGCCGAACCTCTGTTGCCATCCTGGAATCTTCCAGAAGGCAGTGTCTTTGAGGGAAGAACAAAAGTACCTATGAGTCAGAGAGGACCTGAAGTGTGTAGGGGAGAATACAGAGGATAATGTGGATGGCTAGGACAACTGGCCTTTAGTCTCCTGTGCCAGTTGTCACCATTGTGTGGCTCTAAGCTGCATGCCTGGTACACTTGAGGGCCACCACACAGTCACTCCCTCATCAATTCAAAGTGCAGGCTAAGGGCTCAGGCCTCACATACCAGGGGGCACTGTAGAAGTTAAGTCTCCTGCAGGATGGGGACGTTGGTGGTAGTGGTAGTGATATGATGGTGGTGGTGATGGTGAAGCATGTGGTGAGGATGATGATGGTGGTGGTGGTGGTGATGGTGATGGTGGTGGTGGAGCATGTATTGATGGTGGTGATGGTGATGGTGGTGGTGGTGATGGTGATGGTGGTGGTGGTGTTGAGGTGGCGATGGTGGTCATGGTGGAGATAATGGTAATGGTGTGATGGTCCAGGTGGTGGTGCTGGTGATGATGGTAGTTTGGAGACATCAAGGACAAGTGCAGCTGGTTCTTTACCCTCTGCTTTTCTTTCCGCCACTTCCTTCCTGTACTCATATGATATCTGGAGTAGCAGCAGCCATCTGGTACCTATGAGGCAGCAAGAATGAATATAAACAATGGTTTACTAAGGGAGATTATGTGGAGAGACAAAGCTTGGGATCTTGCTGCAACAGATGAATAGTTGAACTAGTGGCAACAGAAACCTATCTTTTAATTTGTGTGTGTGTGTGTGTGTGTGTGTGTGTGTGTGTGTGTGTTTGAGAAAAATTGTCCCTACTCGATTATTGACTATTGTTATCTTCTTTCTGTCAAACTCAGTACTGATAGGGGGATGCTCCTGGGAAGTGACACATGCTGCATGGTATCACATAGAGGCATGGATGTTTTGTCTAGGCATCTGCCCATCTCTTTTTACACAATGCTCTGTTCTTATGATTTTTTAATTTCTTGCCTCATGTGCTTACTAATATTAAGCATTTCATAGTACTTACAAGAGAACCAAATGTGAAGAATCTGGAAGTCTAATTCCCAATTTGTGGTTTCTCATGACTCGTTTTCCTGATGTCTCACTTCTTTAACTATTTTGCAATTTTGATGAGGGAGCCTATGTGTGCCAGGACTTTATCTGTGGGACTTCTTTGTGACCTGAATTGAGAGAATTGACATTTACTCCGAACTGGTATCGGTGAGTGTTACCAGCCCAAGAATTCTTTTCATGCTAGCTTGATTTGTGTGCTAGCTGGTATGAACCAGTGAACCCTAGACATCAAGCCCTGAATGATATGGGCATAATTTACTGAGAGTGAAAATTCTCAGGTATCATTTCTGTTCTCCTTCAGAGCTCAACCTCAACAACCAAAATTTCCTGTGATCTCTCTTTCTTGGGGTTCAGTCAACTCTTCCACAAAGCACAGAGTTTCTTAAGGTGCTATCTTTCACAGGACTCTCAGTCCCAAATCCCCATCCTGCTTCGGTCCAAGACCTCTTCTGTACACATGCAGCTGTGAGCACAAGCCCCACAGTGCATAAACACCTCCACCAGACATCCGGGGCACTAACACCTGCTTAGCCCACTGGTTTCCATGCTTCTCTCCATTTTGGACCTCTGGCATTACCCTTATTTGTTTTTGAGCTCAGTTACACTTTTAGGAGAACATTTAGTGTATTTTGTCCAGTCTTTAGCAAAATCACAAGTCAGGTAGGTTTGGCACAGAATGTTAGCTCTAAGGATGAACTTTACTTCACTATTCGTGCTATCCCTGTACCTCTCTCTCCAGAGGCAAGAAACTGATTCTCCCCCAGGAGAGAATGAGAGGGTCCCTCTTGAGGGTCAGACTAGGACTGATTTTTTTCATCAATTCATCACTATACTAGCTCAATGCATGCTATATAGGAAATGCTCACTAATTTTGTGGTTTAATTTTGAATTAAGAATTGGTAATTGCTACCCAGTTGTAGGTGCCTTATTAAGGTGCATTAAAATTATTTTGTAGAAAAATATTAAATATAGTGAAAAAATGTTTTTTTATGTACTTTTAGTTAAAATAATAAGAAAGTTGTATTTGGAAAATTAAAATGATAAAAGGAAAATATATGAGTAAGAAGTATACAAAATATTAAGTGAGGTTATCTTTGGAGTGGGATATAGGTAATTTTTTTTTCTTTACATTTTTATGTGTTTTCTAATTTTCTTTTATAGTGCTAGGAATTGACCCCAGGACGTTGCACCTGATAGGCAAGTTTCTACCACTGAGCCCTTCTAAATTTTTAAAATAAGAGAATATGCATGATTTTATAATAGAACTTTAAAAAAGGAAGGCAGATAGGCAATTGCCATCAAAGAGTGCCTTGACCAGGTCACCTCTAGAGCTACTGCCTCTGGGAAGACCTGGCCTTACCTTTGACTACCAGCATCCCAACATCTTCCCTGATACACTTTTGGTTTGGGTCTGGTCAGGAATTGGGGCTTTTGAAGGAAATGATTAAAAGAGAAATAACAGAAAAAAGAGTGACATTAATAGTTAACACATATAAGCACACTGTAGGGAAGTTCAGACTTTTCCTTTGAAGATTTGATAATTGAATCTGTTGAAATAAACTGACAATCAACAGAATAACAGGAGAAAAGATATGAAAATTTAAGAATATGCACATGTGTCATATAAAACATGATACTCAAGGCAGGGCCAGATGGTTAAATGCCCTCATCACTGGGGAGAGGGAAGTGGGGAATGTAGAGGGAAAGTAAATGATTTTCAGGGAAGATAAATGAACCCAAAGAATAGGCAATAGCCTGGGCCCTGGGTGTGGTGTTTGATTTTCAGTCTCTTCCTCTGTGATAAGAATTGAGTCTTCCCTGGTTAATGAAATTCCAGTAAGAAGATTTGAAGGCAATTGTGTTCTTTGGCAGATCTGGTCTTCAGGTAGATAAGAGAACTTCAGGGAAAGCCCTTGCCTGCACTTGCTGCTTTCCAGGTGCTCCCAGTTTGAAGTTCAAGGTGGCATATTTTGGGTTATTGTTTCCTGAGATCCCAGAATACTATATGTCAATCATATTCATACATATATCAGTATATATATATATATATATATATATATATATATATACATACGTATAAATATATGAATCATTTATATGTATTGCTCATGTGATCCTCATAGTGTATTTTCCCAATTTTATAGATGAGAATAGTGAGACGAATGCATATTATAATAAAGCATTTGTCTAGGATGTAGACTGTTTTCAAATATGCTAGTGAATCAGGGTAGACGAGTTTGCTACTATAACAAACACCTTCCAAATCTCAGGATCTAAAAGTAACACATTTCTTCTTTCTCTCACATAGCCACTGTGAATCAGCTGAGGGCTGATCTTCCTTACTTAAGGACCACCCAGGATCCATCTCTTTGTCTTTATGATTGTCAAGGCAAGACAAAAGGGA
Source organism: Sciurus carolinensis (assembly GCF_902686445.1). NCBI lineage: Eukaryota > Metazoa > Chordata > Mammalia > Rodentia > Sciuridae > Sciurus > Sciurus carolinensis. Next base: position 70,861,106 of record NC_062215.1, on the reverse strand, counting down.
CTATGAACTACTGTGGACTGGTTCTTGAGACTTCCCCCTGGAAGAGTCACAGATCACCTCTGCTCCCTAGCCAAAGTGAGCCACATGATTCTACCTAAGGTCAGGAACAAGGTCCTCTACCACATACCTGGAAGGGAGAATCAGACTCTTTGGGTACAGTGCAAATGACTGCCATAGTCATCTAAATTATTTTAATAAAATCCAATTATTCTCATCAAATTTGGATGAGCATGGTTAAGGGCTTCTTAAAAGGACCCAGTCAGAAAAGAAGAGGGTCATGCGGCTGTGCCTGGTTCCTACGGGCTGTAGGACGGCTGCAGAGTTGCTTCATGAGGCACCTGAGATAGGTCTCTATCATCTTATTCCTTCATTTCTGTCACTATTTTATTCATTTCAAAAACAAGGTCCTTATTGTTCCTACCATAGGTGCTGTGTGAGTTGGGTGAACCCCTTTTCCTCGGGCCCTATTTTGCTCCTCTGTAATATGGGTCATTGTACCCATTTTCACCTCTCAGGGTTCTTGTGAGGAAAAAATTAGACAAGAATAACAGATGTAGAGACCTTCCTAGTGCCTGGCTTGGGGTGGTCACTCATGTAGCATCAATTTTTTTCCTTTGTCCACTAACATAGGTTATTTGGTTGTGTATCCCTCGATATTTCCATTTATATAATGGAATTATTGAAAGTGACCACACTTCTTTCAGGGAAGTTGTATGAATTGATTTAATTTGCATGTGAATGTGTTTTAAAAAGTTAAGAGCACTTTAGAAAATGCAAATTAAAAAAAGTGCTTGTGATAAATCTAAGCATGTAAAGCATTTAGAAAGTGTATCTTAACTACACATTGTACCCAGGCTGGCATTTTAAAAATAGTCAGGTTTGGCTGATATTGTCACTAAGCACAAGATTGAGGCTGGAGGTAACGTCCCTATGTAGTGCTGATGAGAGGCACCTCCACCTGACCCAGGAAAGGGCTCATGGTTCATTTGCACTGGGCTTTCCCTGTGGCCACCTGCAGGGAGGGCGAGCAGAATGGGATGGACAAGCAAATTTTGGGCTGGTGGCCTATGGCCTCACTTTGTTCTTCCAGAAGGGAAAGTGTGGAAGAGAGGGGGTCTCTGGCCCCTGCCTTCTGGCTGCTCTATGTCCAGCTGAGTGTGGAACCACATATGGGTCCCCAATGACCAGGAGTACACCCAGAGTGCATGCAGGCATCTTCGTCTCTGGGGAGTGTGCCCTTCTAGTCCTCTGTTCCCAAGGTGGGTTGGGGAAGTTCCGTATACTGGCTTGGTGGACACTTGTGGATGGGATATTGGAGAGTCAATGACCTTCAGAAGATGTTCACATGGCCCAGATCCCTTAGTGAATTGGTGCCTAGGTCTGTGGAAGTGGACGGGACTCTGACTCACCTGTTGGGCTGTGGCAGTGATGTATGGATCATTCTGCAGAGAGTGGGTGCCCATAAACTTCACACCTCCCCTAGAGAGCTAATCTCGGACCTCAGAAGTGGGGCTTGGAGGCTCTAGGGAAGCACCTCCAGCCAGTAAGCAGGTAGGCTGGTACCCCAGGGGACTCAGTGCAAGTGCTCTCAGCAAGCCAAGCCCTGGACAAGAATCTTTCCTTGACTGGAGAGGTGGAGAGGGCTAGAAACCCATGTTACAGGGGAGGAACCTAGGACTCAGAGACATAGTGTGCTCAGGACTGCAGTGGTGCAGCCCTGGGTACCACATTCCTGAGGCAAGCCCTCTGAGTTCTGTGTCCAGGACCTGCTGGGTGGACCTGTTGCTCTGATGCAGTCCCAGAGGATGTGAGGACTGGTCTGAATTTACCACTAAGTCTTTCTGGAGGAAATTCCATTCCACCGATCTCCTATCCCTTCCTCAGGATCCAGGGTTCCTCCTGCCTGACCTGTCCCAGCTCTTACAACAAGCAGGGTCCAGCCCAGCTGTGGGACCAGGTGCAGGTTAGTGTCAGAACAGGGAGGGAACTTGGGGTTCTGAATTAGCAGGGTTTTTCATTGGTTCATTCATTCATTTGACAAAGTTTTTCACAGCATCTTCTGTGGTCTGGGTGCTGAGGATTTAGTGATGAGCAAAACAGCCATGGTTCCTGTTCCCATGATGCTCATGATCTAGTAGGATGGAGATGGGTGAGCATTAGGCAGCTCAAAGCTGAAACGAGTGACTTTTTGTTTTGTTTTGGGGATTGAGCTCAGGGGAATTTTACCACTGTACCACCGAACTATGTCCCCAGTCATTTTTATTTTTTATTTTGAAACAGGGTCTCACTAAGTTGCTCAGGGTGGCCTTGAACTTGTGATTCTCCTCCCTCAGCCTCCTGAGTTGCTGGGATTACAGTCATTCCTGGCAGGTGACTCTATAACTGGGGTTGATGCTGTGAGGCAAGGCCAGAGGGTGTGGGATGTGGCTTGGGCATTTGACCTTTCCCAGGCCAGGACAGGGAGCTCTGGAGGAGAGGTCCAGTAACCAGCCAGTGGGGGTGGGTCAGGGAGAGGAAGCCTATCCAGGCCCAAATACAGCGTGAGAGGCCCCAGGGTGCAGGGAGGCAGGATGACCTGCCACAGGTGAGCAACTGGAAGGAGACCCTATGGCAGAGAGAGCTAAAGTGAGTGGCCAGGCTAAGGCTGGGGAGCACAGAGCCACCAAGGGGGTTGCCCAGAGGTGGGGACATGGAAGGATGCAATGAAGGCAGATCATGTGCAGTGGGTCAGCCCAGGAAGGACATTACACTTTCCCCTCCCGGCCTCTGCTGAGGCCTACAGACTCCTGGGTCAAGTGAGAATCTGCCTGTACCCTTTACAAGGGAAGTGACCCTTTATGAGGGAAGGGTCACTCTTTGAGAAGTGGTCCCCAGGAATATCAGGAAGACTAGGGCACTGCCCGGCTTGGCACCCATTCATCAGTTCTTCAAGTGAGGGAGATAATTATAATGTTGACTAAAAATCTCCTCATGTAACACAGGGTCCCAAGAAGGCTGTGCTGTCTCAGGGGTTCTGTCGTGCTGGGAGGAGTCTGTGTGCATTGAGACCCACTGAGGGCAGGCAGGTCTAGACACAGCCCACAGTGCCTTCTCCCTGTGACAGTCCCACAGTCCAACTGCAAGTCTCACTCTGAACCCTCTCTGTCTGTCTGTCCTGAGTGCATTGTCCACTCCACCAAAGGTGAGCTGGAGTCAGGCAGGCAGAAGGCAGAGATAGGCTTGTTCATTAAGTGAGTCAGGGAGGCCTTGAGGAGGTGATGTTTCAGACAAGTCCAGAATAATGATGAGGGGTAGACAGCAATGTTTTGAGGACCTCCAGACATGGAGAACAGCAGTGTAAAGGTCCTGGGGCACAAACAGATTTGACATGGAAGTGGCTGGGTGCGGTGGCGCATGCCTGTAATCCCAGCAGCTTGGGAGGCTGAGGCAGGAGGATCATGAGTTCAAAGCCAGACTCAGCAACAGGGAAGTGCTAAGCAACTAAATGAAATACAAAAGAGGGCTGGGGATGTGGTTCAGTGGTCGAGTGCCTCTGAGGTCATTCAATCCTTGGTACCATCCCCTACCTCCCAAAAAAAGATTTGACATGGATGTGGAACTGAAAGGAAAAGGAGGAACAAGGACTCAGGTTCTGTGGGCCACTCAGATCACGGTGATTTGCTTGCTTTTGTTCAGGCCTGAGGCGGAGCCATGAGAGTGTTTAAGCAGAGGAGTGACTCCTGTCCTATTTATTTGTAGTCTTTCCTTTTAGAAAGGTCCCTCTGCCTACTGTGGATAATATGTGGGGGTAGGCAGGTGGCAAGGGTGCACTGTGGTTGTTGTCTTCCAGGTGAGAGACAGGCGTGGCTAGGTGAGGGGCAGTGTTCCTTGATTGCTGTGGCTGGGTGGGGGCTCTCTCGGTGAGTGGGCCTTCTGTGGGTTCAGCACAAATGTGCAGCTCTCTGTGGAAGGTCAGGGCAAATTCAGAGTGCTCAGCTTGCTGTTAGTACTCACCCTGGGACCTCTGCCTGCTGGAAGCCAAGCCCTGTCCCTGGCTGGTCTGTGGGGGAAACCATGTACTTTTAGGATCGGGACGGTACAGTAGTGGGGGCCAGTCAAAGCTGCAAAAGAAGGTGATGACTTGAGTTCCCATGGCCTACGGCCCTGGTGCCTGTCACTGCTGCCAAGTCACTGTCCCTTCTTGTCATCTTCACTGAACCCTCACCATCACCTGGTGTAACAAAAGAAACAATTGAAGTTAAAGGGCAAACAGAATTTTCTAGAGATCTGGCTGGCAAGTGGGGAAGGAGGGGTCTGAATCCAGGGATGGTTTACATGCCTGCTCTGACACTTTCTGACCCTGCCTCTGCTTGTCAGGGTTGGACCCCCAGGTGCATGCCCACTGCAGGGCCAGCCTTGTCCTGTTCCACACAGGCACATGTACCCAAATGTGCACACACAAGTATGCACACACACCCACCGGCCCTGCCCCCTCCTACGTGCCTGTTCCCACGGATGCCCACGGCCCCGTGCCTCCAACAGGCTGTTTTCTGTACACTTTCCCACCCCAGCCACAGGTATTTGCCAGGCTTCCTGGCATGCTCTTCCCAGGCATCTGCTTCTTTCTCTGCCCCTTGGTCCCCCACTTGGCTGGAGCAGCAGTGAGGATCTGCAGGACTGAGGTAAAGAGAGTTTCTTCTTAATTCGAATAATGTCTAGGCCATTGTCTGCAGATGCAATTCCACAGCCACTGCATTTTTCACAGAGGGTGCTTTGCCAAGAAAAAGTGACGCCTCTGCCAGCCGCCAAGCGGGAGGAGAGATTCCAGGGAAGCTGCAGAGTGTGGCAGGCCTGGCTCTGCAGGCCTCAGTGAGGGTGCCTGCCAGGGCAGTGTTTCAGAGGGAGGGGACTGGGCAGATCCGGCTCTGGGACTGGCGGGGCTGGCAGCGGTGACCAGGATGGCTTCTTGCCCAAGAGGAACACAGCCCACTCCTCCCAGCCCGGTTCTCCAGGTTCTGGTCCAGATGGGGAGATGAGCTCTTTCGGGCTTGTCTATGCCTTGTTGCTTCTTTTTATTTCCCATCTTAAAATAATTGTTTTGATGTTGTGAGCAGGCAGGCTACTCACATGGCTTAAATGCCAACAGCTGCAGAAGGCTTCTGGTGAAGTGTCCCTCCTACCCTGTGCACACCACCCAGCCTTCCTCCCCACGGTGACCAGTGCTGCCTGTTCTGGTGTGTCTTTCCAGAGATGTTTTCTACACATTCTGTACGTAAACATGTGCATGCATTCCTCTTTCCCTCAGTTTTTGCAGAGAAGGAGGCACGTACTATTCTTTATGGCTTTTTTTTTCCCCTTTACAGTGCTGGGGTGGAGATCGCTGTAGAGATTTCTTATTAATTTGAGGAGTTCCACTGTAGTTTGTGGTATGGACAATCATTTATTTAACCAATCATGCATCCAGTTGTTCAAAGCCCCTTTGGGCAGCACCCACTGTGCCTACTACCTGGCCTCTCCAACAAAGTCGCCAGGCTTGTGAGGACATTTCACCACCACCTGTCCCCCTCAGAGGAAACCAGCCATCCTATAACTCAACCCTAGGGTTCTCTCTGTTTCCCAAAGCAGAGGCAAGCAAAGAAACCCAGATTTAGTGAGCATCTACCACATTCCAGAGTGAAGGGGAAATACGTGCTAAGTTATAGGGTAAAGCCAGTGGCAAATTGGTGTTCATAAATCACATCATGAAGCCTGACACGATTATTTCATTTGGGCAGCAAATTTGAAAATTAATTTCTTGGTGGCCAAAGAAGATCAGCTCAGAACATTTAGACCTGTGAATATGAGTATCTTTGATCATAAAATGCTGGCTAAGCAGTAGAGAAAGAAGAGCTTTTTAATAAACGATGTTGGGATTATTGAGTGTCTAAAGTGGGGAGGAAAACCAACTCAGAATCTTGGCCCCTACTCCATACCATTCACAAAAAATCAACCAGGTACATTTAGAGTTAAATGAGAAGGCAAACCAACCAGGCATCAGAAAATGATACAGATGTTTGGTGGACATTCAGCCAGAGAAGCAGCCAACCAGAGAGGGTGTGTGTGAGTGTGTATGTGTGTATGTGTGTTTGTGTATGTATATGTGTGTGTTTATGTGTGTGCATGTGTGTGTGCGTGTGTATGTGTATGTGTGTGCATGTGTGCGTGTGTGTATGTGTGTATGTGTGTGTATGTGTGTATGTGTGTATGCATATGCATGTGTGTATGTATGTGTGTATATGTGTATGTGTGGGCATGTGCTTGTGTGTATGCATGTGCATGTGTGTATGTGTGTATATGTGTGTATGTGTGTATGTGTGTGTGTGTGTGTGCACGCACCTGTGCCCACATGAGTGTATGTGATGGATCTCTTACATGAAATCGGCTCATACCTTCTTGGCTAAGGACCGGCTGGAAGCAGGCCTAAAGTCTATAGGGCAGGCAGTGGGAAGGGAACACCCAGTGGCTGTTTGCAGAGTGGCTCAGGGAAGGCCTAAGCTCTTTCAAAAAGGACTTTCAATTAATTAAGTCAGGCCCTTCCAGGATAATCTCCCTTTTGATTATGGTAAAGTCAACTGACTTGGGACTATAATCACATCTGCAAAATCCCTCTGCAGCGACACGTAGGCGAGGGTTTGAGTGGATAACTAGAGGAGGTGTGGGCAGGCTCGGAAGGCCGCTGCCTCCCTGCTGTCTCTCCACTCTTTACCTTTCTGAAAGACTGCTAGAAAGAGCATTGTGGGGACTGTAGGTCAGCCTAGTCAAGATGACACATCAAAAGGCTGGCACATAAGATGACTTTATATCTATGCGGTAGGGAGAGACTTTTAAAATAGGATATAAAAGCAGATAGACTCATCAATTGGGCTACTTTACAATTAAGAATATCTGTCTATCCAAGAGACCATTAAGAGTGTACGAAAAGCAAGAAAGAATGGGAGAATTGTCACATTCAACTGACAAGGGGCTCTACCCAGAATATATAAAGAGCTCTTGCAAATCAATAAGAAAAACATAAAAAAGCAACAGAAACTTGTGAAAGAGATTTGAACAGGGATTTTGCCAGAGTTAATTTTAATAGCCAGTAAACCCATTAAACTGTTCCATGAATTGAAGCAGTATAAGATTCTCACCAGAAGCCACTTATCTACCAGAGCTATGATCTTGGACCTTCCAGCATTAGCATAGTGAGTCAAAATGAACCTTTTTTCCTTATAGATTATCCAGTCTCAGCTGTTCTGTTATAACAACAGAAACAGACTAAGATAAAACCTATTACATAGAGTTCTTACTCTGCAATTCCATTTAAATGAAGTTACCCTTGAAGAAGCAGAGGGCCCTCCAAAGGCATCTGGAGAGTTGGCAATGTTATACTTCTTTACTTGTCTAGTAGTTACACTGGTGTTCATTTTTGTTTTATGCCTTTTTCTGCATAGATGTATACTTAAAAAGAAAGGTTTTTTAAAAATTTACAACTCAATGGAATAATAAAGCCACACCCTGTGTTTTCCCAACCCAGTTGTGAAAACTCTCAGTGTGGGCTCAGCAGCCATTCTGATAAGCAGGTCAATGGATGTCATTCTATGAGGAGCAAACCATGCAGTCAAGTGACAGTGACCTCCAGAAGTCTGTGCAATGTGTGTTCTCTGGATAATCCTCCATGAAAAAATTCTTGTGATTAAAGTCAGAGAACAGAATTTGAGTCTGTTCTCTCGTGAGACCCTGAAGTGTGATTCCTTGGCTTGGCATTCTTGAGGCTGATTGCCAACTTGAGTAATAGCATGGCGGGATGGCGGAGTTGATGCCATGATAGGAAGGCCAGGAATCCCAGCCTGAGTCTCACCTGAGCATGTGATGACTCTTCCCTGGACAGGTGCTGCCTAGGATGTGTCTGCTGAGGGGGAAAATGCTCCCTGAGTTGTGTGCTCCCCCACAGAGGATATGGAGATCTGAGAGTAAGGCTGCTGTGGGCCATCGCTGTGGGGATTTAGGCTGGTTATGCCCAAGACTGGAGTTATCAATTTCCTCAAGGCCAGAGAAGCATCTTGACATGCACACTCCAGCATGTATTTAATTTCAAACAGTGTAATCGACCCCTTTCAGGATGAGGCTGTGGAATGAGCTGTATGGGGTGCTCCAGTCCCTCCCCACATCCCTCTGCCCTTGGAAACATCCCTAGCTGCTCCGGCCCAGGGGAGGCCACTGCTTGTACCACATGGGCACCTGATCCCAGGAAGCCTGGCCATGGGCTGCCCAGTGACCCAGGGAAGTAGGGACAGTGGCTCCTGAGCCAGTCTGATGGGATCCCTCTCTCATGCCTGCTTCAGAACAAGAGAGGGAACATCCCCACTCCTAGCAATTCACTGGGAGTTTGGGAAAGAACTTGGGACTGTGTCCCGTCTTAGAAGCTGGAGGGATTTTTCTGGTTCTGTGTGCAGCTTTCCCAGAGCTCTCTGGTCCTGGGGACCCAGTCAGCCACACCAGGTCTAGACCCTTCCCATGCTCCAAGAGAAAGCACACTACCTGCTTGAGAGTCAGGCAAACAGGGGGATAGTCTTATCACTCAGGAGGCTTTTGTTTGTTAGAAACAGTAACTCTATCTTGAATTGGCTTAAACAATAAGGATAATTTTAAAAATTATGATATTCGCTGATGATAAAATCAATCACTTTACAGTACACAGTTAAGTGATTTTTAGTGTACTCACAGAGTTGTGTGAACATCATCATTAGTTCTAGAAAATTTCATCTCCCAGGGAGAAACCTACATCAGCAGCACTACCTCTTTCTCTCCCCAACCCCTGGACCATGGCAACCATGGACCTATTTTCTGTGTCTTTGGAGTTTCCTATTCTGCATGCTTCATATAAACTAGAAGCCTGGGTCTGGCTTCATCCACTTAGCATATTCAGGGTTCATTGGTATTGTAGTACATATCAGTACTTCATTCCTTTTTACTGCTGAATAATAAATAGTCCATTGAATGATATATTTATGACATTTTGTTTAAGCATTTGTCAATTGATGGGCATTTGGGTTGTTTCCATTTCTAGGCTATAAAAATAATGCTGCTATGAACACTTGTGTACAAAATTTCAAGTAGACACATTTTCATTTTTGGGGGGGATATGCCCAAGAGTGGAATTCCTTGATCAAATGGTAACTTTATGTTAATTTTTTTGAGGAACTGCCATACTGTTTTCCAAAGTGGCTGCACCATGGTGCACAAGGGTTTCGGTTTCTCCACATCCTCACCAATATTTGTAATTTCCTCTCAGTTTGATGACACAGCTGTCCTAGTGAGTGTGAAGTGATATTTCACTGTGGTGTTGATTGCATTTCCCTAATGACTGGTGGTGCTGGGCATCTTCCAGAGTATTTATTGACCACTTGTCTATCTTCTTTGGAGACGTGTTTATTCATATTCTTTGTCTGTTTTTAAATTAGACTGACTATTTTTGTGTTCTGTATTTATCAGTTATGTGTTTTATAAAATTTTTTTTGCCACCCTGCAGGCTACCTTTTTACTTTCTTGATAGCATCCTTCGATGAACAAAGTTTTTAATTTTGATGATTTTCAATTTATCTATTTTCCTTGGGTCACTTGTGTTTTATATCTAAGAATCCATTACCTAATTCAAGTCATGAAAACTTATACCTATGAGTTTTATAGATTTAGCTCTTATCATTCTTAAGTTTTGATCCATTTTGAGTTAATTTTTGTACATGGGTGAGGTAGGAGTCTAAATAGATTCTTTTGCATGTGAATAGCTAGTTGTCTTAGCACCATTATTTGGATGATCTTGACACCCTAGTTGAAACTCAATTAACTATGGATGTATGAGTTTATTTCTGAACTATTAATGCCATTGCATTGATCTGTTTGTTTATCCTTGTACCAGTACCACAGGGTTGATTGCTGTAGCTTTGCAGTAATTTTTTTTAAACAGGGTGTTTCTATGTTGCCAAAGCTGTCCTTGATCTCATGATCTTCCTGCCTCGGCCTCCAGAGTAGCTAAAACTATTTGTGCACATCACTGTGCACAAAGTGGAAGGTGTGAGTCCTCCAACTTTGTCTTTCTTTTTCAAGAGATTTTTAGCTGTTCTGAGTCCCTTGCATTCCCATGTGAATTTTAGGATCAGTTTGTCCATTTCTATGAAAAAAACTTTTTTTTTTTTTTTTTTTTTTGCGGTGCTGGGGATCGAACCCAGGGCTTTGTGCTTGAAAGGCAAGCACTCTACCGACTGAGCTATCTCCCCAGCCCCAAAAAAAACTTTTGAGAAGAAATTTTTTTTTTTCTGTTCTGGAATTGATTGCAGGAGCTCATGTAGGATAAGCATGCACTGTACCATGGTACAGCCTCCGGCTGTTGGGAATTTTGAGTGAATTTATAGACCAATTCAAGAAGTATTGACATTTTAACAATATTGAGTCTTCCAATTTGTGAACACCAGATGTCTCTCCATTTATTTAAGTCTTCTTTCATTTCTTTCAATGATGTTTTATGTTAAACATTTGTGACACCTTTGTTAAATTTATTCATAAGAATTCTTTTTTTAAAAAAGAGTTTTTGTGCATATGTATGGGGTATTTGTCCAACTTTTCCTTCTTCTTATGTTTTTGATTTTGAAATTATGGTAATGCTGACTTTATGAGTTGACGAGCTTCCTATATTCTGATGAATATAGGAGTTGGTGTAAAATTGGTACTCTTCTCACATACTGGCATAATGTCTTATTCTTTTTTTTTTTTTTTTTTTTAATTTTGAGACAGGGTCTTGCTAAGTCATCCAGGCCTCTAACTTTTGATCCTCCTGCCTTAGCCTCCTGAATCAGAGTCACTGGGATTATTGGTGTATGCCAACTGTGCTCAGCTTGCTGCTAATATATATAGAATATTTTTAAAACTTAATTTTAGGATTTTTTATTGTTAGTGTCTAGAAACGAAAGTGAACTTTGTATGCTGATCTTATGTCCTATAATGGTTTTTATGTCCTATAATTTTTTTCGCTATGAACTTACTAGGGATTGGTATATGTAAGATTAAATCTTCTGGAAGTAGAAGTAGTTTTACATCTTCCTGTCTATCTGGATACTTCCATTTTAATTTCCTGTCTAGGTAGAACCTTCAATATACCCTGATTGAAAGGGTCTTCCAGCCGAAGTCAACTTCCTTTGAAAGGAACTTTACTGGAAGTTCTGAGCAAAAGTGTCTAACTACATACCTTTGGCCGAAACATCGTCACACGGTCACTCCCATCAGCAAAGGAGACTGGAAATGTAGTTTTTCTTATGGGCACATTCCCACATTCATATTATAGTATGAAATCAAGTTTTGGTTACTAAGGACAATAGAGGAAAGAATGGATATTTCTTCAGGAAACTAGCAGTCCATGCTACATTTTCTCCAGTCAGTGACTTTACAAACCTCCGGCTTCAATTTTCTGTGATTTCCTGTGCTCATCGTTATGGCCAGCTCAGCGTTATACCCCAGCCAACTTCCATCATGGTAGCAAAATGACTGCCACCATTCCAGATCTTATCCCTGCACAATGACATGACCTGGAGTTAGAGAAAGCACCTGGGTCCTAGAACTCCTGGCAATGTCCTGGGAGTCACTCTAATGGGACCAACTCAGGTCATATGTTTATATCTGAACCAATTACTAAGGTCCAGTGGATAGACTGTGCAGTTGGGGTCAGCCCAAATCACTGGTTTTATCTCCTGGATTCAGGGAAACAGATGTTGATCCCTGTTTCCATGATGTCCTGCTACTCTCTGGTACTGGTACAGAGAACCTGGGGCTGACTGCATCTGAGTGTAGCTGGAAGCCATGCTTCATTTTCTTTCTTGACTCTCAAACCTAGAGGACTTGGAACTCCTCACCCTCCCTCCACCTAGGGAGGAGACTGGTTATTTTTCTCATGGTTGCATTCATCCACAGCCAAGGACAAGTATCCTCAAAACTCAATTTGAATGAGACAGCATTGGAGGTAGAGTCTTAAATAATTACAACATGAGAGTCATTTGAGGATTTGTAAACTTGTCTGTTTTTTCCAGTTTTTACAGAGGTGTTTTTCTGTCCTTTCTATGACTCCTTACACAACCTTGAATTTTGGTGACTGAGAGCTATGGAGTCAGGCAGTCTTGTGGCCCCACTATGAACCAACTGGGTCACCTCGGGTACATTACTTATCCTTTCTAAGACTTTGTGTATTCAACTGAAACATATATGGTGTTATTGCTGATGGGGAGTGGTCCTTCCTATTTTGTGGGATTGGGGAAATTGAATGGGATGATTTGTAAGAAAAGCATTTGAAACATTCTAAGTCTCTACAGACCTCTAAGTTTTTTTGCATTGTCCCACACACTGAGATTTTGGGGGACACCTCACATCTAAACCATATGTCAAACATTTACTGATTATTCATTTTCAGCCCTGTAAGCTGCCAGAGCCCCTGTCCAATGAGCCATTGGACAGTATGACTTAATTACTTATCATGGAAACCAAATCATGTCCCCCCTTCTGGGCACTAAGGCCATTTATTGGCGTTCACCTGGGACACCCAGGATGTTGAGTGGGCCCCAGAGACAGGCCCAGGTTCACTCTTTGAGATTCAACCCTTCATGTCAGTCAAACATCTTCCTTCCAGAATCCTAGAAATTCTAGAATCCTTCTAGAATCTTCTGATCTATTGTCAGATGCATTGTCCATTGTGTCCCTGGCTGCTCACATCTTTTTTTTCTGAGGTCTCCTGCCTGTGTTGTGGGAAAATGGTATCAGTAGCTGTCAGCCTGCATCTTCCAAGACTGACACCCTGTAAGGAGAGATCTTTTAGGAGGTCCCAGGGAAGTGAGAAGGGTGTGAAGCAGTCCTGGGCCATGCCCACCCCAGTATTAGCAGAGAGGGGGCAGGAGGGTTTTTTGAACAGACTGGAATAAAGGCAGCCACGGAGCTCTGAGATAGAGGACCAGGTTTCTGGGGGCCTCTGGGACAGGAAGCTCTGGCGGCTGGAAGTTTCCAGCTGGTCATAAGGAGGAATTTATCTTCACAGCCAGGCCTCTATACAGGGCACCCTCAGAGCACTGCTGGCCCTGGTCTCCTCCTTGATGCCTTTCTAGCTCTGTGGTCCTGCCTCCTGGCCCTAAGACTCTCCTGCACACCTGCCATTGCAGCATGGCCCCACCCTGCCCCGCCCTGGCGCTCCTCACTGGTATGAGGGCTTGTTCACCACCCTTCACAACCTGGCGTGGGCTCCTTCCTCTGGAAGATCCCATGGACTCCTGCCTGACCAACAAATCTGCTGGTACCTGCTTTGCCTCTTGTGAACATCATGGTGGTCCCTCCATGCCCTCTGGGTGTCCCTGTCTGTCTCTCTACCAGTTAAGGGTAGGGAAGTATTGTTCTTTTTGGGACATTCAGTTTCTAAACCAGAACTAGCCCATATTGATCCTCAGAAAAACCCTGGTGGGCAAGGGCAAGGTCAGGATGGTTGCTAACCAACTGAGCTTCAGAAACTTCTCTTTGGTTTTAGGGTCAATGAATAAAGGCAAGTCCAAGCTGGTTGGCTCAGTCTGGCTCTCTTCTGCAGGACCATTTCTCCTGTTAATCAGTCTTCAAACTACCAGGCTTCCACCACTCCATTTTTGTTCCTGCTCAGTCCACCTGCCCATTGGCAGTGGGGTCCTGAGCATTCACCTATGCCTATGGATTGATCACAGCTGATTTCATCAGAAGGTGGGGCCTCCTGACAGCAGGACCCAGGTTCTCCCTACTGCTCCCACTCTTAACTCAGAGTTTGCATCTCCAGGTTCCGGCAGCGACAGGAACCATCTCCTCTCAGCCCTCCTTCCAGGGGTCCCTTTGGACCTTCTGGTTGGTTCTTCTCTTGTTTCAGTTTTCAATCAGGGACTCCCCATTAGGTTGGAGCCTCCAAAAGGTGGGGCCTTCTGGTGATACTCAGTGTGATCCTTTGCACATTATTTAATCAGGGGTGATGTAGTGGTTCTCAAACTTTTCTTTTTAGTTTTATTTTATTTTTTATATTAATTGTTATTCTCATACTTTTTAAAAATCTTAGGACCCCTTTATAGTCTTAAAAATATTAAGGGACCCAAAGAGATTCTGTTTATATGCATTCTGTCCAGTGGTGTCCTGGAACCATCTTTTACCAGTTGGCAAGAGCTGATTGTGCTCCTACATTTTTCCCAACTCTGCTTTCAGTGACATTATGTTGGTGGCTCAAAAATCCACCATGGTGAAAATATTTGCTCCATGAAAGTTGGCAAATGCTACACATCGGGGTGTTTTTGCTTGGAAAGCTGGTTGTTTAACATTTACCAGCCCACTGTGGTTATAGTTAACTATGTTCCCTATATCAGAATTTAAGACAAAGATATTTGAAAAACACAGGAGTACATAGCACACATTTCATTAGCTATCAAGGAGTTATATGTAATTATTTTCTTGAAAACCCACCAAACAAACAAATCCAGATGAATGATGCATTTGTGAGAAAATAAGGGTGGCCAATGCAATGGTGTTTCCATATTATTATGGAAAGAATCCCCTGGAAAGTCTTGAGATGGCCAGTAGTCTCCAGGTCACAACAAGCATCACTGGTGTAGAGTCAGATGTGGGCCAGACTCTGCTTCACCCTGTACTGGTGGAGTGACCTTAGGCAAGTTGCTTGGCTACTTTTAGGACCAGTTTCTTCATCTGTTAAGTGGGTATAATAGGAATTTATTGATGCATACTGAAGGGAGACTCAGTAAGCACCCAGGCAGAGCTTGGTCCTGTGGGAGGTACTCAGCCACCATGAACTCTGCTCTGGCTCCTTCTCAGCCCCCTGTTCCAGTGACTGGAGGACCACAACTGAGTTTGTAGAAGGTGGTACAAACATGATGCATTTTTATTAATACTATGCATATCAAAAATTTCACAATACTGTGGGTATCTGTCCCTGTTTGTGTCTCTCATATACTGAAATCCCAACCCCAGCTGTGATGGTTGGTGGGATTTGGTGGGGTTTAGGTTAGACGAGATCATGAGGGCGAGGCCCTCAGGGAGTAGTGCTCTTAGAAGAAGAGAAATGAGACAGATGATTTCTATCTCCACGTGAGGATATAGTGAGAAGGTGGCCATTTGCAAACCAGAAGAGAGCCCTCACCAGAAACTAGATCTGTTGGCATCTTGATCTTGACTTCCAGCTTCCAGAACTCTTGATAAATAATATCCAGTCTATGGTATTCTGCTCAACAGCTGCCTAAGCATCTAACTGTATGTATGCTATTGTGCACTTTAAGAAGGGTGTTGAGGGTAACAGTGGCTGCTCTAACTCTTCAAAACAAGTTCAAATGACAATTGTTTGAGCCTGTCTATGGGGCGTTCCCTATATGGTGGGGAGGAGGGTCTGCAACAGAAATTGGATGTCCTGTAGCTAGGGGTGTGAGTCTTCCATGGTTGGACTGGATAGGCTTATGCTCTGTCCTGAGTTTCCCTAAACAAGGAGAGGATTAAAGAAGAGCCAGGGCAAAGATGGCACTTCTGCCCATTTGGTATTGACTGGGGACCTGAGCTTTCTGCAAATTAGAGTTTGGTTGGTTGAACTGCATTGTGGGATCCCACCCAGGACTGCTGGGTTTGGGGTGGGAGACTGAAAGAGAAGATGGGGTGGATTTGGCAAGGTGGGTCCTGTAGGAGGAACTCCTGAAGAGCACCCACACCCCAGCAGGAGCCTGGTCTGGGGTCTTCCTCAGGGGTAAAGGCCATACCTAGTGGAGGCACTGTCTTCAGACCCTGTCCTTCCCTCCTCATCCTCCCTTACCACTCTGAGTGAGGGGAGTGTGACTGGAGTAGAGGCGTGACTAGACTCAAGGGTGTGGAATCTTCTCCATGGACTGGATTTTTTATATTGGGTATGCTCTAAGAGAGACTGAACCTAGTGGCTTGGGAGGTTGAGGCAGGAGGATTGCGAGTTCAAAGCCAGGCTTAGCAAAAGCAATGTGCTAAGCAACTCAGTGAGAACCTGTCTCTAAATAAAATACAAAATAGGGCTGGGGATGTGGCTCAGTGGCCAAGTGCCCCTGGGTTCAATCCCTGGTAACCACCCCTGCAACCACGCCCCCCCCAAAAAAAAAAAAAAAAAAAAGAGAGAGCGAAAGAGAGATCGGACGCACATGACTGGAGGCAGTAACTGGAGAAGAAATAAAACCATTTTGTGTCAGAGACACATAGGTAGCTCACCCACATTTCCACTCCCACCTCCTCCAGCCCAGGCAGAGAGTGAGTAACTCACTCAGTGAAGGAGGAGCTGCCAAAAGAGGTCCAAGCCCAGATGTAAAGTCCCCTGTCTGCTGTGTCTCTTGTCTACTGTGCTGTCTGCTCTCCTGTGGGCTGTGTCCTGTCTACTTTGGCTCCTTGGAGCTGGAGCTCTCCTGAAGAGCTTAGGGAATATGCTATCAGGGGTGAAGAATCCAGACTTCCTCCTTCTGGCTGGCCCACTGAGGCGTGCTGCAGCTCTGGGGTGTACAGAAGTCCATGGGCTGGACTGGGGGTGGGGTCTTGAGGCCCACTTTGTTCCTGGGAGGGGGAGACTGGGCTTGTCTCCAGATGATCCAGGGCCCCAGCCTCACTTTCACACTCCCCGAGGGTCTGGGGGAGCAGGCAGAGGCCCTAGACAGGGCACATTTCTGGAATTCCAAGCATGTCTGCATGCTTCCCAAGCTCAGCTCTGGCTGGAAGCTGGAAGCTGTGCAGTGCTGCTGGCTCTGGAGCTCCTGCCAGTGAGTCTCCTGCCAGATGAAACATGCCCCACCCGCCAGGCATTCCCAGTCCATCCCTCCAGCCGCTGCTTGGGTAGGGGCTCTCCTTCCACCTGGCCTCTCCCAGCAGACCTGGGGAGCGGAGCTTACATCCAAGGGCCCTAGAAAAAAGCCCACCAAAACTGACTCCACTTAATTTAAGGACCCAAATGTCATAGGAAATGCTTTTAAAAGAGGTTTATTTGGGACATTGCATTGAAACATTAAAAGTAAAACAAAACAAAACACAACAACAACAACAACAAAACATTTTAAAGCTGTATTTTAGTTTATTCTTAAATTTTGGTTATGATTGCATCTGTGCATGAACAAAGAAGAGGCATCTGTGTATGTATGATGCTAGCAAATAAAGTAGTAAAGTCTGAGTATTATGAGTATTTCACTAGGAAGTCAGATCCTACAGAGGGTCATTTTTTATGTTTTTTTCTTTTCTTTTTTTTTGTTCTGTGGTGGTGGCGATGGAACCCAGGGCCTTGCATATGCTAGGCAAGTGTTCCACCACGAATCCATATTCCCAACAGAGAAGTCACTTCTGAATAGTAAGTTCTGCCAGCTCATCAATTTCTCTGGGTTACCCTGTGAGCTTTAGTGCTGGGTTGGTGGCTTGGTGTCCCTTCCACTGTGCCTGAACCTGCCTTCATGGTATGGGCAGGGGTCTCTCCTCTTCATCTGGTCACTTACCCACCTTTTCAAGGGTTTGGGGTGTGAGGGAAGCAGCAACATTTCTAAAGTTGACCACATTCTGTACCTTCTTGCGGGATATGCTCTTTTCCTCTGCAAAGTCTTGGGACAGTGTGTGCATTTCTGAGATGTACAGTGAGAGATGTTGGGGTTAAGATGCAAAGGACATCTGCAAGGGAGGAGTTCATGGAGAGGTCCTTTTCAGAGAACTTTCCAGAAACTTCTTGGGGTGGTTATGCTGTTTGGTATGCTACTGGCAGATGCCGTCCCTGGAGGGCTTCTTCACTTATGATGGAGATCTGTTCAAGTGTTTCCTCCTTTCCTTGGTGTGAGGATCCCATCCCCTTTGTCACTTCCTCCTTTCCCCAGTTTTAGAACCTACTGTACCAACACTACTAGGTTCTTCTTCCAGACAGGCTCCTAGGCTCGCTTCCTGGTTAACTCAATGTCCAATGGTTCTTGCCCTGGTGGCCTCACGTAGATTCATTTTGAAGAGTTTTTGAGTGAACACAGGATGTTCTGGAACCTGAAGCCAGCCAGAGTTGAGATGGGCCCCTGGGTCTCCTGATTCCCACCCCTCAGATCACACACTTCCTCTGTTCTCAGCTCCTTGGCTTTGTTCTTCTCCTTGTGTAACCTGGACTTTGAGCCACTGTCCCTCGGAGCCACATTTATTTTGTTGACAAAGTTTCCAAATTTTGTCAGTCACCAAAGACCACATGCCTGGGACCTCCTGAAGGGACATTAATTAATGTTTGGAAAGATCCTGGGGCCTCCTTGTGGAAAGGTGCTGCATGTAGGAGACATTATTTTAAAAACCAATTATCAGACCCCCTCCTGAGGGCTCGTAATTAAGCAACTGTTGTGGTTCTTGAGTAGCTGCAACTTTAACATCCAACTACGTTGTAATTAAGTTGGCCGTGTTGTTTTGCAGTTAGAGAATTCCACCATAGCAGCTCATTACACAAACATACTTGGATTCCAGGAACTTTGCCAATTATTTTTTCTATAATTCGAATGTGGTTTTCATCTCCCTCCTTGCAATTTCCTCTTAGGTGAATGGAAACCTCTTCCGGAGTCGACATTTCTCTGGTTTGTAACTGATCAAATGTGCTGCCGCTAAAGCTAAATACCTGTCTGGGGGTTTCAGCTTGAACAATCTCTGTTTAGCTCTTGACCCAGAAGCAGACTCAAGAGGACATGTGTGGAGGTCAACGGGAGAGTGACTGGTGGAGCAAAGGGGGCCAGGATCTTGGTAACTAACTCTGGGGATTGCAGGAACCAGTCTGAAACCCCCAGTTCACTCCTCTTTCCTGGAACCCGGACTACATTTCCCAACCTTCCTTACAGTAAATCCAGGGCTGTGTGATTGGGCTTTGAACAATGGGATATGGGTAGAGATATGAGGCCAATTTTTAGGCCAACAGTCACATCCTGTGTGGTTTTCCACTTTACCTCCATTCACATTCCAGAGGAGGACCCCAAACACCCTTGATGTTGGTGGCCCCACAAAATGGCAGGAGTTGGGATCCTTGAACTAGGATCAGGGGAAGGCCACAAACCAGAACATCTGACCTGGGTTTTGCATGAACACAAAAAAAGTTTTTATGATGTTAAGTCACATTTTTCAGCTGTTTTAACAGTGAGTATTAATTATCCTGAATGCGCTGAGATTCAATTTTCTTACCACAAAATGGACAGAATGACATTTTCCCCCCAAATGACCTCCCAAGGCTATTGAAAAGGCAGACAAAGATGGAAAAGTACTTCAAAATGGGTCTTCCCAGGAGTGATCGTGTTGAACTCTTAGAGATAATAGGTGGCATTTATACACTGTGCTTTATTTTCAAAGTGGTGATTCATGCATGGCTCATAAGTTGGTGAGACAGAGATCTGGGACATGCAGGTGAGGATGGGGAGGGCGTAAGCCTGGACAACGGCATCTGTAGGATGGATGGAGCTACAAGTACTTTTCCAACGTCCCTGGTGGTGAAGGGCCTATACCCTTCATCTCTTCAGACTCTGAACTCTTTCCAGTTTAGTGCAGGTATCTGAGAACCCATTATTCCCATTTTAGGAAAAGACCAGAGGCTGGTGATTGCATTTGGCAGTGGGCAGCTTGGGGTACCCTCAGAGCCAGACTGTGAGGTGAAGAGCAACATGGGGAGTGGTCCCAGAGAGGTCAGGGAGGAACGTGCTCATCTTGAACCCGTCCCAGTACCATTGCCCAAGAGCTCTAGGCATTGAGGGCTGGACCTGGCTCAGCCTCCCGAGCCAGGAGTCCAGGTGCTCTGTCAGGGGCTCTGCTTGTCAACTGGGACAGATGCTACCTTCCCTCATTCTCAGTGAATCTCATCTCTTCTCCTACTAGGCCCCCGAGTGCCTGTTCCTTTCTCTGAACCTCTGAGTAGCACACCGTAGAATGAACCTGATGATCAAGGAGCGGAGAGAAGAGGGGGCTGCTTCCTCTCCTACTTCCTCGTATGTCGGGGTGCACTGCCCACTAGTTTCTGGTAGTGTGTGTGTTGGGGGGGTGTCTGTTCATGGTTCTCAGATTGCTGGCATGACCTTGGCTTCATGGAGCCTGATTCCTCATTTCTTGTGTTAATGACCCCACAGTGCCTGGTGCACAAGCAAAATTACAAGAAGGCTAGCACCTGACATCATGGGTGCCCACCCTGTGTGGTCACTGTCCTATGTGATTTACATCTTCCCTGACCTGTGGCTGGCCACCACCCACAGTCCCATTTTGCAATAAGTAAAAGAGCCTGAGAGGTACAGCCTCCACCTGTGGGCACAGAGGGGTAGCTTGGGGTGATCGGTTACTGTTTCTGGGCAAAGGAGCTTGTGCCAGTTACAGGATCAGGCCTGGTCAACACTCACACCCAGAGTTAGCTCCTTATAGACAAGTACAGGGCTTAGACCCCTCCCTGCCAGTGCCACAAATCTGCCCACTCACTCAGGAGCCTGGGAGCTCTATATCTCTGCAGCAAGTGCCTTTAGAGTATTGGTTATTCTGAAAGACTAGATATGGGTTGTGGGAGATGGCCCTGGGTGTGGGAGATCATGGGGAGGCTATAGAGGGTGCAGAGGTGAAATGGAGTCTCTGTTAGTCAGTTTTTTTATTGCCATAGACAAAGTAACTGATAAGAACAACTTAAGGGATGAAAGGTTTACTTTGGCTCTTGGTTTCAGAGGATTCAGTCCATGGTTTGCTGGCTCCAAGGCAAAAACATCATGGTGGAAGATCGTGGTGGAGTAAAGTTGCTCAGCTCATGGCAGCAAAGAGAGAGAGGAGGAGAGGGGAGAAAGTGTGCAGGGAGAGAGAGAGAGAGAGAGAGAGAGAGAGAGAGAGAGAGAGAGAGAGGATAAACCCTTTGAAGGCACACCCCCAGTGAAATATTTCCTCCAACTGTGTCCTACCTCCCAGTAGTCCATTCAGCCATCAATGAATGGATTAATGCATTGATGAGGTCATAGCCTTCACGATCCAATCAGTGCTTAAAAGCCCCACCTCTGAACCTTGTTGCATTGGGGACCATGCTTTCAACACATGAGTTTTTGTGGGAACATTTCGGGTCTAAACCATAAGAGGTCCTCTTCAGTAAGTTTCTGTGGGCCTCTTGCTCTCCCTCCTGAGTCTCAGAGCATGAAGGCTATTGAGCGTGAATGTCTTAGGGAGGAAGGTCATGGACAGGAAGAGGAAAACAGGGGCTGTGGCTTCCTTTAGCTTCCCAGAGAAGTCACCACTTACTTTTGGGGTGGGAATAGATTCATCAGTAGGGCCAAGGGAGCTATGTATATGAGAAAGACATGTTACTGTTCCAGTTGCTCAGCAACAGTATGAGACTGTTGATATTTTCATCAAAGAAAAAAAAAAAAAAAAAAGAAAGAAAACCTGATTAATTCTAGGGTACTTTTGGTGGCATCATGTGGGTAATCACCACATTGAGGGTCAAGAGATCTGGGTTCTAATTCTGTCTCCAACAAAACCCAACCCTGTATCTGACCCATTATTGCAGAGTTGCAGATAAGTAGCACTTCTACCACGAGGACCTTCCTGTGCCTATGGTAGGCATCACTAATCCACCACAGAGCACTTTGAGTCTGAACTGATAGGTAGCCTTAGGATCCTTCTCAACAGTGCTCTAGACCCTGGTTGACAACTGAAGATGGACTGAAACTTAAAAATGACCTATTTTCCCTGAATTCAAGTTTGAGGTTGCTCAAGGCTTAGCAAAGTCCTGTATCTTTTTATTCTTTGGACTTAGCTCCTATCTGGCATAGGGTAGACCCTACAGAGATGGAAATGGCAATGTAGAGGGACAGGTCAAATCTCTCAAGTTTCACAAGGTGAGAGGATAATTCTTATTGTACTATCACCAAATCTGGGTAGAAATTAATGTGGCAATGAAAAAGCGATTGTTCACTGTCATAGCTGCTTCAAGCACAGAGACATAGATAGGACTGGGTACCTTTTTACTCAAGGGTAAAATAACAATTAGCAATTAGCAATAAATGTTAATGCAAGGGGTGCTCAGTGAGAACCTGATCCTGCCTAAACACCTTTCTTGCTTCCTCTGTCTTGTTTACTATGCTAAATGGGATAATTCCCCATTTAGAGTTTGGGAAACTGAGATGAAGTCTTTGCCAAGGTCATGCGTCTCAGTAGGGGGCAGGCAGACGGCAGGACCTAAGTTTGCTTTCTCCTAGGCCAGAAGGTCTTTTTTAAATATCCAAATCTTTCCAACCATAATGGTGCCAATGCTGGCCTGACCTCCCAGGCTGGAACCTGAGCCCAGCCCCTAGATCATCTGGACTTGGTGGGAGGCGACTGGTGGGGTGCAGGACTGCTGCTCCATTTGAACAGGCAGCCAGAGCTGCTCTTCAGGGGCTATGACTGGGATACAGTTCAAGTTCATCTAGGGGAGGGTTGTGCCTGTACTCAGCAGAGTGTGTTTCCTGCAATGAGAAGGGCTTTGCAAGTGGGTTCCCTGGGAAATCAGACATGCTTCAGCTCCCCACTAGGCCTCGGCGTTCTCTGTCGGGCTGGTGGAAGATGACTGTGCAGTCCTTAGCACTCGAGAGCAACTTGCTTATAAACAGAACAAGACCAAACAAAGCCTTGCTATTGTTTCCTTTCTTCTTTTGATTTTAAAAGTAATACAAACTCATTGAAAAAATACAGCAGTGAATAAAAAAGCAAGAAACACTGTGGGTAAGCCCACCAGCCTGAGGTGACGGTAGGGAGCAACCTCTGGCACACAGAAGTGAGCTCCCTGTGAGCTGGCCTTTCTGACCCATCCATTAGGGCCCTGTTGGAGCTGACCGTGGGAAAAGTCTGCTGGCGGGGCCTGGGAGGGAAGGCCATTGTCCCTCGTCCCTCCCACCCCATAAATCCTTCTCAGCCAGAGCCTGAAACGCTCCATGGGAAGATTGATGGGGACTATAGGCCCCTGTTGACTGTCCCTGCCCTGGGGCACTTGTGATTTGAGTCCCCCACAGCCTAAGGAAGCCTCTGAAACTGTCCCTTACTAAAACAATGTCATTCTTGACCCTGAGAGGGAAGAATGTAGAGGGTTTGTGTTCCCTCCAAGGTGACATGTAAGGTCAGGGGTGGCCAAGGCCAGAGCCCCACTCATCTGCCTGGCAGGAGGTGTCTCTGAATAATGAAACATTTATCTTCCTGCATCCCTTCAGGCTGCTGCATGGAGGAGGTCAAGGGGCAGAGAGACTCCCCCATAAATAGCCCAGGGAATGAGAGCTACCATTTCAGAGCAGGCCCCACATCACCCCAGCCTCTTGTCCTCCTGTCTGCTGCTGCAGGTTTTGGAAGAATTTCCCAGAATTTCAGAGAATGAAAATCAGAACATTGAAAATGCTTTCCACTTATCTCTGCAGGGGGTGATTTGAATCAATGGGTTTATCCTACAGAAGCAGCTATGTGGGAGAACAGAGCAGTATCTTTGGAGTCAGGTGACCTGCTTTCTGGGCCTGATCACTCCTTCCTAGCCCAATGGGCTTGCACTAGTTACTTGCCCCTCTGAGCCTCAGTCATCTCATCTGTAAAGAGGGAATGCCTATCATGCTCCATGCCCACTGATGGAGGCATAGTGCTCCTGCCCATGCAGACTTCCGTTAACTGGGAGCTGTGATATCTATGCATCTCATTTGCAAACACCTGATCTCATTTCATGTCCGCAGTCACTCTGCCAGACAGGAATTCACAATCCCATTAGATAGATGAGAAAAAATGTGTTGGAAAGTTTGAGCAGTTTGTCCGAATTTCTATCATCAGGTTTGTGTCCAGGTCTGGTGATTCAAGGCCTTGTGCTTCTGGCCTGCTGATGATTTAATCTTACTTCTCTGCTTCTGCATGTGTGAAGAACAGTGGCTACCTGTGGCCGGGGCTACTGGCCACCTCTCTGAGGCCAGGCTATCTTGCAAGGTGGTCCACAGTGCCCCCTGCCTCCTGTAATTCCCATAGCAGTGGTAGTCTGACTGGTCTCATGGCCCAGTGAGCAGGTTGACCACACTCGGTACAAAGAGCTTTGCTTTCTGCTCAGTTACACATAGCAGCCGGGGCTGGCTCATCTCCTGTTGCCTTCCATCACCTCCCATTGTCCCATCTCTGGATAGGCCACACAGTCACATCAGTGTGTGACTGCCTTCAAACGGACCCACTTGTTCTCTTTCTGCCTGTCCCTTCTGTTCTAAACTGTTACCTCCACTGTGCTCCAGTTCTGGGGACAGCCTGGCAGGAGAGCAGTTCTCAGGGTGGATGGGCGGGCAGGCTGCCGATTCTGCTCCATGTGACCACAGAAACTGGGGAGTTGCCTCTGTGGGGCCTTCTTTTCTTTCAAGACAGCTTTTCATCCTAACAATGAGGCGGTTCCAGCGGGCATGTTTGTCAGGAAATTACAGCCTTGCAGCAGATGGCAGCTCTTTGGGGCCCGTGCCAGGGACCCTATCCTGATGGGCAAGGCCCAGGTGCAGTGGCACCTAGTTTTCTTGGCCCTCGGCATCATTCCCAGGAGGACCTTGGCCACCTCCAGGGACAGGCCAAGAGTGCTGGCCAAGAGTGCTGATGTTGGAAATCTCCCCGCAACACCTGATGGACCAGGGGCTGCACACAAGCTCCCACATTTCTGCCCTGCCTGCTGAGGTTTTTCCCCAGGCCTTTGGCCGCATGTGACTGCATGTCCCGAGAAGAATGCTCTGTGTTCTTGGCTCTTTATCTTTTCAAATATATTGGGCACACAATTTTATTTAATACCTTTAAAAATATATTTGGCAAGGGATTTTATATATGTATGTTATAAGGCATGAGTATGTGACTCTACCCTTAACCAAACACTGTTGCTTCTGATTGTCACAGGTATCAGAAGAGGCAGCTGGTGAAGAATGTGGTTGCTGGGATCATATTTGGATCTGAAGCATATCTTTGCCACTTACCACCTGTGTGACCTTGGAAAGATCACAAAGTAACAGCTACTCAGACCTTATTGTGTCCAGCTGAAAAATGGGTACATAAATGTTCAGGGTATCCTTGAGGAATGAGTCCTGAGACACCTGCAAAACTTTACTGCTTTTGGGGAACCACAAAGAACACACTCTTGCTGATATGCTCTGCAAGTGGAGAATACCTATGGTGGGTCAAGGTGTGGGTGCTGGATGCTAATATGTATTTGTTACCTAAACCAGCCTTGGTGACATCCCTGTCTCCAGGCACCTTAGATTTCTGCAGCAGCAAGGACAGCTGCGTTGAGCCTCTTTCTCTGTGGCCTGCAGGGGCTACCCCTGTGTCGTATCTCATTGGTGGTCCTGGAGGGCCCGCATGGCGTTCTAGGACCAGCTACTGCTCATTCTGTCCGATGCTCATAGGGACCGAATGAAGTCCTGCCTTTGGTCTTTCTTGACACTGTCTCTAGGGTCCACGTCCCCATTGTCAGACAGTGCCGTTCTGTGGTCCTTCAGGACGAGGTGGGGCATGCCGGTCTTGCCAGGGCACTTGACAGCTGTTCTCCTGTTATGTCTCCTTGCAGCCCTTGCTCTGCTCCACAGGGACTTGAAGTGTCTTGCCATAAATCACACACATCTAGTAATTTTATGAAAATTTATGAACTCCTCTCTTGGCTGCGAACACACGATTCCTCGTTTCCTCCCTTGGAGCTGTGAGATTGGCAGGCTGCACCAGGCTTTGTTAATTCCTAGGATGGCACCAGAACCCGTGGGGATAATTGAAGTCCCAAGCGTGGAGATAAAAAATGGGGAAAGCTGCCGAGTGTGCTTTACGACATTTCTTGAGAGATGAAGTTATAGGGAGCTGGGGGTACAGCAGGCCCTGGGAGAATCTGCACTGCAGGGGTCCTGACACAGCCAGCTGGGGGCTGTAGGCTGTGGACACTGTGGCTGGGAACAGGTCTCGCAGTGCAGAGTGTGGAGCATAGACTAGGGGCTGGGTGGAACCACCAGCCACTCAGGGCCTTTTGTTCTTGCCCAAGGTCATCTTCATCTTTTGCATTTCCTCCCTCACTCTGAGGTTTGTTCTTGTTTCTCGTACTTGCAATTGTCATAGGCCTAACCTGGGATGCTGGGGCGGATTCACACATCTGATGTACAGAATACTATTTTGACGCAGTTTCCTGTTCCCTGGTGGTAGGGTTGGAAATCCTAGGAAGAGAGAGTCATTTGCACCAGTGCCAGGGGCTGGTAGGGATGTTAGGACTGGGTGTCAGGAAGATGCCTGGGTCCTCATGAAATGAAGTCTCCAGATATGCCTACCATGTTGTTTTTGACTGCAGCTCTAGAATGGTCACTGTACTGTGTGTGCAATTCTTTGATTCCTAACTTGTTTCTGAGTTTGAGGGGGAGTCTTGAACAGACAGAGATTGGATGGTGTTTCTTCTGCTTGTGACTGTCACTGAATGCTAAGCAGGGTGCCTACACACAGAAATTGCTCAATAAACATCTGTTGGATTAGTCACCAAGGGTCCTACTTGAGCCCAATCCTCCTTCCCTGCACCTCTAAGGTACTGTGGCCCAGGACTTCTCCTACACCAGGAGGGTCACGCTGCACATGGTCCCTATTCATCTGCTTGGTACTGGCTGTTCAAATTGCTCCCTGATACCCTGATCATGGTGCCCTGTTTGGAGAGTGCAATAGTTTGGATATGAGGTGTCCCCCAAGAGCTCCTGTGTTAATGCAGAAATATTCAGAGGTGAAATGATTGGATTTTGAGAACTATAACCTAATCAGTCCATCTTAGTTGGAATGGACTGCCTGGGTGGTAACTGCAGGCAGGTGGGGTGTGACTGGAGCAGGTGGGTTATTGGAAGGGGAGTCATGCCTTGAAAGGGTGCATCTTCCTGTGGTCCCTTTCTCCCTCTCTCCATCTCGCTCTGCTTACTTGATGCCATGAGGGGAAGAGCTTCCCTACACCACACCCTTCTGCCATCATGTTCTGCTTCATCTTGGGCCCAGAGCATTGGAGTCTGACATCTATGAACTGAGACTCTTGAAACTGTGAGCCAAAATAAACTTCCTTCTCTATGTTGTTCTTGTTGGATTTTGGTTACAGCATGCAAAAGCTGACTAACACAGTCTCTTCCAGGCTCTTCTTGAGTCAGGTCTTTCCCCTTTTCATCGGCATTTCCTCCTAAGCTGAGTTCTTCCAACCTTTCAAGTTGGAACATGTTGCTTCTCTAGGTTAAGACCTACTCTGGCTGCCCACTGCCCTCAGGCTAAAATCTGTGCCCCCTTCCACGGGTAGGTCTTAGCCTTTTCTATTCACCCTCCACAGTCAAATAAACTGTGTGAGGTTCTCTGAAATGGGGGACAGCTCTGTCTTATGACCCTTCACTCACACTGGAACAATTAGTACTCAGCAGGACTCATGTCTGGTGCTACCCTCTCCTGGTGCTACTTTCTCTTGGGCCTCTCAGCAGGCTGACTGACCCTCTTTTGTGCCTTGGAGGGTCAGGCAGACTCACTGCTGCAGCAGGACATGCTGGCACATTTCTTCCGTGCTGGTCTGTCTTCCCAAGGGGCTCTGAACTCCTTGAGTTATCCAGGTGTCCCTGGAGCTAACATGCAGGCTTGCTGGACAAAGGCCTGACTTTTTGCCCACTGTGTAGGTGGGGTGTCTGGGTGGTGCCTTGCCTCCTCAGTCCCCAGGATAGAGAGCTACAGGACTTCAGGCAGAGTGAGGAGGGAGCAGTGAGAGGCTATTAGGTAGGGGAGAGAGGGCAGAGCAGGCCGGTGCTGCCTGGCCCTGACATGTACACAGAATATTTGTGGCTGTCTTGTCTTTGCTTGGTGGTAGGAGAGGAATTGTAAGCATGTGTGCTGTGTAAACAGCAGGCACACTCATAGGCATTGATGGGATGGGGGTGGGGGGTCTGACCAAAACACAGAGGCCCAGGCGACAGCCTTTCTTGTCAGAGATGCTGGATGTCTGGAGAGTGGCCTCAGCATTGCTGCAGCCCTGGGCCCCTGGTGTGGGCCAGGTCCAGCTGGGCAGGAGGCAGATGTAACCACATCCAACAGGGAGTCCTGGGTACTCGCTGCGGTCGTGGGAGGGGAGGCACCAGGCTCCCACAGCTCAGGAATGGGGGCATCAATGCTTGTGCCTCTAGTTTGGCCTGAGGTATTTCCTTCCAAGAAGCCTGCATCTGGTTCTTGGGAGCCGCCCCCAGGGCCATGCTCCATGGCCATCTTCGTCTTAAAGCAGGCTGCCAGAGAGGGGCTGTGGGCTGCTAGCCAGGCCAGGCACAGCCTCTGAAAGGGCCCCCCGTCCTCCCCACCTCAGTGTTGTCCCCTCCCCTCTGGAGGTCGGCCTGGGAAGGAAGGAGGGCACCGGCATCTTATCCAGGGACAGGGTCAGACGGGTGGGGGGCGAGGCAGGGTGGGGGAAACAGGTGGTGCAGGGGACAGGAGACTGGGAGTGGTATGTGGCTTCTGGGCTCAGCAGCCAAGGGACACTAGAGGGCCACTGCCACCAGGGCACATGGCTGGAAAACAGCAAGTGTTTGAATTTCAAGCCAGCTTATCCATTTTTAAAAACTGGGATTCCATTTCTGTTTGCTGTGTAGATTTCTGCTCCCAAGGCTCTTGCCTCCCTTCTCCCTCACCCTGCAGACTCGCGCCCAGCAGCCCGGGTCTGGAGTGTTGTGAGCGGATGCGAGGGACCTGGGATGGCCCATAAATCAATGGTGGTGGCATGCTCTCCATCTTGAGGAATTTCTGGAGGAAAAAAAAAAAAAGAAAAAACAGATGGTTGTAGCTGGACGACATTTACTTTACTGTCTGTCAATATTTGAGAGGTTTTATTACTTTGCAGTGCCGGGTTTTAGAATAAATTAAATGGCTAATGGAAATATTAAAATAGAATTAATTTAACTAAACAAATAAAACTGGGAGAGTCCGTGTGATTTGTTTAGAAGTTACTAAATTTATTTTCAAAAGGAAGACTCAGGGAAGGGAATATTTCTTACCCACTTGGGTAGGAGCTCAGCCAGCCAGATTTCACCAGGCACATTTTGAGAGCCAGGCCCCAGGCTGGCGTCAGGCAGAAGTCAGACTGGCCCGGACAAGCCTGCCAGAGAGCTCATGGACTGGCAATGAAGACAGACATGAGGCCACAACTCGGCCCTGTGCTCCCGTGGACAACCAGCAGGCACATAGAGGGCTGGGAGGGCCCCCGGGGGCTGCACCTCAGTCCTGTCATTTAATTCCTGAGTTTGCTCAGTGGTTGGAGGTTAAAAATTCGTAGAATAGGGCTGGGGTTGTGGCTCAGTGGATAGCACTTGCCTGGCATGTGCTGGGGACAGGAGGCTGGGAGTGGTATGTGGCTTCTGGGCTCAGCAGCCAAGGCACTGGGTTCGATCCTCAGCACCACATATAAATAAATGAATAAAATAAAGGTCCATCAACAACCCAAAAAAAAAAGAAATTAAAAAAAAATTCATAGAATAATCAGTCCTACTTCTGCCCTCAGAAGAGTCACAATTTAAGGGAAAGAAGCAGAGATTAACTGGTACTTTAACTGGTACTTAAGATACTTTAGAATAATATAGTGGTAGAGATGATCAGGGTTTTGTTTGGGGGAAAGTTAAGGCCAAGTTTTTTTTTTTTTTTAAACAAATATTAATTTGGTGCTCATTTTAATTCTGCAAGACAAATATGGAAACAATTTTTGCCCAACAGTACTTGACTGCCTCATAGCCCTGACTTTGCTGGAAACCCCACCACTAGAGAGTCTCTTCTTGAACTTCAGCATTGTTCTCTTTAAGTGCCTTTTATAATCTAAATGGGGAGAGCATCAATGTCCACACCTTGATTTCTCAGAATCAGAGAGATGGACCCTCAAAGGCTGTGGTTCTTGAGAACATGGAGAGAGAACAGAGAGAAGCTGCAGTGATCCAGGACATGGAAGAGAATGGGCCTTATCAAAGGCAGTCCAGGGGTCCTCAGTTAATACACGGTCCTGCCCCAGGTGGGCAGTGTGTGGCCAGCTAGGTCTTTGTAAGAAACCCCACCTTTGGATCTCACTCCGTGTGCTGGGAACACCTACAGTTTGAATGTGTTCCCTACATTTCATGTGTTAGTAACTTAATCACCAAGGTTCTATGCTAATGGTCTTTGAGAGGTGAGACCTTCGGGAGGTGATTGGGCCATAAGAGTATGAACAGATTAATCCACGTTAGTGGAGTTTAAATTGTCCAGGGAGAGGCTTTGTTATAAAAGCAGTGCTGCCTGGCTAGCTTGCTCTGTCTCGCGGTGTGATGCCCTGTGCTGCCTCCAGACTCTGCAGAGTCCAGCAACAGGACTCAAACCAGATGTGGCCCCTGGACCTTAGTCCTCCAGAACCATGAGCTGAATAAATCCTTATTCTTTATAAATTACCAATTCTGAAGAATTCAACTGTAGCAACAGAAAGCGGACTAAGTCAGGGACCCATGGGAGAGTCTGTCAGGAAAGGATGTGGTGGACTTAGGCTTTCATAAGATGTGGACACAGGAAACCCAGATGGCCAGGAGGAGCTGGTCCAGGAAGGGATGCAGCTGGGTGAAGAGATGGACTTGGAGGTTGGACGTAAGAGGAAGAGAACTCAGCGATAACTCCCAGGATCCTGACCAGGGTGACTAAATGGGCAGTGACTCATTGTCCATGGGAGGTAGAGATGGGGGAGAGAAAGGAGCCATTTTGGATAGGTTATGTTTGAGATGCCAGGTCAGAGTCTGGAGAGAGGTCTGGACTGGCAGACATATTTGGGAACCAGCTCACATGTAGACCTGGGTGGGAGTAGGGGAGAACTTGGGAGAGAAGACAGGGCTTCAGGAATAGATCTGGGCCCCCCACGTCTCAGGTCTAGAAGCAGTGAAGGAGATCAAAAGACCTGTCCAGGGACCCAGTGGGCCCACTGTGATCCTGGGCTGGGCCAGGATTCTGTTGACTCCTGGTTCCTCAATATTGAATTCCAACAAAGTGAAACATGGTTGCCCGTGATGTCCCAGAGTCAAACTTTAACAATCCCTGAAGGGTTTGGGCATTCCCATTTCCCCAGCACACAGTGTCCCAAGTAAATGGCTGTAGAACTTTGTGGGGAAGGACTGAGAGATATTACCAAGTATCCTCTCCACAGCATTACAAGGGCCTTGCTCCTGGGGTCCCATTCTCTCCTCCAGTCGGTGGCTTAGGACCTGTTGCCTTTTTTTTTTTTTTTTTTTTTGCCCTCAGTGTTATGATCTTCTGTTTCAGTTCATTTGGGCTACTATAACAAAATACCTGAGATGGGATGATTTATAAATAATAGAAATTTATCTATCATAGTTCTGGAGGCTGGGAAGTTCAAGGTCAATGTGTTGGTGGTGTCAGTGTCTGGTAAGGATTGCTGTCTATTCCAAGAGGATTCCTTCATGCTGATTCCTCTGGGCAGGGACACTGTGTCCTCACATTGCAGGAGGTGGATGACTGAAAAAAAACAAATTCCTCCTATGGAGCCCTTCTATAAAGGGTTCTAATGTCAATCTTGAGGAAGGAGACTTACGGTCTCCTCAGAACAACTTTCCTTCTCCTTCTCCTTCTCCTTCTCCTTCTCCTCCTCCTCCTCCTCCTCCTCCTCCTCCTCCTCCTCCTCCTCCTCCTCCTCCTCCTCCTCCCCCTCTCCCCCTTCCCCTCCCCCTCCCCTCCCCTCCTCCTCCCCTCCCCTCCCCCTCCCCCTCCCCCTTCTTTTTTCTAATTTTAGCAGTAATGGTGTTTGAACCCAGGGTAGCTTGACTCTTGAGCTACATCCCTGAGATGGCATCTTGCTAAATTGCTAAGCCTATGAACTTGCCTCACCTCCAGAGTAGCTGGAAAGACAGGCATGTGCCACTGTGCTCAGCTCCTCATCACCTCTTGAAGTCGCCACTTCTTAAAGCTACCACATTGATAACATCTGAATTTTGAAGGGAACACAGTCAAACCATAGCACCTCCTAACCTGGATTGATTCTGATTGTATAAATTAGCAATTCACTGATTCTCAGCTTGCTTCTCTTGCCCCTGGGAACTCCTCATTCTGTAACCATCTCCGGAGCTATCTGCCAGTTGGGCCCTGCCACCAGCTGCCACCTGGCTCTTGTTGCTCATTATGCTCACACACACCTGCCTCTGACTGTTAGGCACTGCCACCTGCCTTTGCTAGATGAGCCCCTGCTTCCTGTTATGCAGGAGGCTCCTTCTGTGGCAGTATCTCCTGCTGTCAGCCCTGCATGCTGCTGCTCAGGGCCCCAGGGGCCACCTACCACCTGGGTCTTCTCACTAGTGGAGGTGTGCTCCCAAGCCCTCTGGGAAATGTGGGCCCCTGCTGTTTCCTTCCTACACAGTCCACCAGCTCAAGCAGGCTCTCTTTTCAGAGACTTTTCTCTGCCTGCACTCTCTGCCAAGGCAACTGGGGCATTTGTGCTTCTCTGAGTGGGGTCCACTGTTTCTGGACAGGCAGGAGCCCTGAGTGTCAACTCTGTGCCCAGAGTGCTTGCAGGATGCTAAAGCTCTCCTTTATTAGCACTTCCTCCCTTATCCAACTTCTCCCTTTCAGCTCTACCCCTATTCCCTGGGTTCCTGCTGGGCATTGCTGGCTCTGCATCTCTCTGGGGGATTCAGGGATACACTTTCTTTGTTCCTCTCGCAGGCCTGGCACCTTCCCCATCAAGCCGTGCCAGGTGGAGTGCTGATGTGTGGGCAGGAGGGAGTTGGGGCACATTCTCAGGGGCAGCAATCTGTCTCTGATGGCTCCCACTGGCTTACCTGTTGCAGGTTCTCCACTTAGGCAGGGCACTGGCTTCTCCAGGGAGTCTGGGCTACTCTGCCTTCTCCTCCCAGTGAGTTCAGGGATCAGGGAGTTGGACCCCCTAGGTGTCCACATCCCAAGTCTCATGTCACACTCTTTATACACTGGGCGCTGGTCTTGGAGTGGGGGATCTTCTAGGACTGGGAATTCCACGGTCTCTGGAACGCAGTGCTGGCACAGTTGAGTCCTGCACTCCCTCTCCACTCCTGGCTCTTGGCTGTTGCTAAGGGCTTTCCTAAGTGCTGACAAGCAGGGCCTTTAGCTTTCACTTTTTTTTTTTTTTTTTTTTCTGTACTGGGGATGCACCCAGGGGTACTTTAACACTGAGCCACATCTCCAGGCCTTTTTATTTTCTAGTTTGAGACAGGGTCTCACTAAATTGCCCAGGCTGTCCTCCAATGTGTGATCCTCCTGCCTCAGCCTCCCGAGTTGCTGGGATTACAGGTGTGTGCTATCACACCTGGTCGAGCTTTCACATTTTGCTTTGAATGGGTACTGCACCACCCTGGGCTTGTAGTTCTGGTTCTTCAGTTAATCATTGACTTCAGCAGGCACCACCCTGTTTCCTTGTCACCACTGCTGTCAGGACCAGGGATGCTGTCTTGGCCCATACATCCTCTTCTGCTGGTCTCTTGTCTCTGCTCACCACTGTGCAAAATTCACCCTTTGTGCCAATACAGCATACTGGGACTCTCCTCCCTCCAGTGATGGGTCCCTGTTGCGTGGGCTGGTGAGAGAGTTGGCTCCAAAATCCCACTTCAGAATCTGCCTCCCAGGACCACTCCCAGAGCCAACCATCCTAGATTGAGTTCCCTGGAAACAGACTCTGAGCTGGAGAGCTGGATGAAGATGCTGACTGGGAGTGATTCCAGAAGATACAACTCGGGGAAGGAGGCAGCAGGGCGGGGCAGAGGGAGGCACTGAGAGGCTGAGCTGAGGACTCTGCCCATCCTACAGCACCCTGGGCATGACTGGGTCTCAGTGCCAGCCTTCATGGAGGCTAGGCCTTTGGATCCCCATGTCAGGCCTGCAGACCAACCCTGGAAGGGGGTGCCATCTTGAGTGACATGGCTACTGGCGAGGGATGGAGTACTGAGATATCAAAGCAGCTGGCACGTTGGAGCGAGGAGGAGAACTGCTTTCCAGATGCCTAGAGAGACATGTGTTTTCAGGAGGGGGCAGGCACCATCTCGTTTATTGCTGCTGAAGGGTAAATAAGAGGAGGACCTGGAGCTGTCCCTGTTCCAGGAAGGGTGGCACCAGGCACCTGGTGAAAGGGAGTGAAGATCTGCCTTTTTATGGGATTTGGAAGCATCACCTGGCATGGGAAAGCAGCCTGGCCAGAAGGAGCAGGAAGGCTGTGGGGCATCCTCTGCACACAATGTAGGGCCTTTGCTCACGACTCTGCTCCAGGGACTGCACAGCTCTCTTCTTGTCTCCTTTTGTGTTTCTCTGGCTCCGCCCCGAACATTCTCAGAAGATGAGGGAGGAGCAAAGGATGAAGGAAAGCCAGGGTGCCAATGGCATCCAGCTCTTTGTTGAACCGAGCACACCCATCCTGTCGTTTATCTCCCTTTGCCATCTCTCCTTTTACCTCATCCCCTTTCTGCCGAGGCATTTCTTCTTTTCTTCTATCCATATGGATGCCCTCGCAGCCAGCAGGGACCCCTGCCCTGGAGAGGAGAGGCTGCATTTCTGCAGCCTGGTTGGTGGGAGAAGGCAGCTCGCTCTCCCTGCACTGAACCAGGCCCAGCCTGTCTAGGAGCAATGGCACAGCTCCAGTTTTTATTAAATCAAAAGAGGAAAATATTTTTGCAAGAGGCTAAATAGAACTTAATTTGCCATGTGGTTGGAATTAACAGAGTACTTCCCACCAGATTTTGAAGGACTTGGTTTTTGCCGGGCCCCTCTTTCTCTGCCTTGGGCCTGGGTTTGGTTCAAAGCCTCATCCAAAGTCCCATGGATGGTGTCTGGCTAGGCGGGGGCCCATGCTGCACATCTTGGGTAAATGTTTGCCTTCAGTGACTGACTGAGGAGTGGATGGGACCCTGGAGAACCCTCCTGTTTACAACTTGCAGTCCCTCATTAAACTTGCAAGAGGGTTGTATAGAGGATCACATTCTTGGGTTAGGCAGATGTCACTAGAAAGGAGTCCAGGGAAGACAAGAAAATGTGGGAGAGAGACTCACTGGAGTTCAGCCCACCCTCTCTGGTCCCCTATATCCCTCTCAGGGTTTGTTGCAAACAGCTGGTAGCCATGTGTTGTAGGGGAAAGAGCATAGGACATGCTATTTTTTAATATTTTATTTATTATTTTTTAAATGTCTTGGTTTTAGTGGTAGATGGACACAATACCTTTATTTTATTTATTTTTATGTGGTGCTGACGATCAAACCCAATGTCTCACACATGCTAGGCAAGCACTCTACCACTGAGCCACGACCCCAGCCCCACATGGTATGTTCGAATGCATCTCCCCAAAGTCCATGTGTTGGGAACTTAATCCTTAAATTCATATGTTAATGATATTTGGTAGAGAGGTCTTTAAGAGGTAATTAGGGTTAAATGAGGTCCTGAGGGTGCCCCACCTCCACGTGGTAGGATTTGTGGCTTAATAAGAGGAAGAAAGATCTGAGCTAGTACACTTGTTTCTCTCCGTGTAATGCCCTCCACCATGTAATGATGCAACAAAGAAAGCCCTTACCAGACACACACCTCCAGAACTGTAAGCCAAATAAACTTCTATTTTTTCTAAATTATCTGGTCTCAGGTGTTTTCCTATAGCAACAGAAAATGGACTAAGACAGGCCTGGAGGAAAGGTACATTATAGACAGCATTTGTCTGTTATTAAAAACTCACTCAGATGGGCATGATGACACATGTCTGTAATCCCAGAAACTTGGAGGCTGAGGCAGGAAGATCTCAAGTTCAAGGTCAATCTGGATGACTTAGTGATAACTTGCCTCAAAAGAAAAAAAAAAAAGAATAAATAAAACAATAAGGACTGGGGTTGTAGCTTAGTTGTAAAATGCCCCTGGATTCCATCCCTAGTACAAACAAACAAGCAGCAAGCAAAAAACCCAACCCCAAACTCATTCAAACAGCTCTTCAAAGGCTGTTGTGTCCTTCTGCCATGATGTTTTGCCTCGTTGTGGGCCTAGAGCAATGAGGGTGGCTGAGCATGGACTGAACCTCTGAAATCACCATCCAAAATGAACTTTCCCCAGCTAAGCTGTTCTAGTCAGGAACTTTGTTCACAGTGAAGAAAGACCGACTAACACACCTTGTCACCTCTTCAGGTGGAGGCCGCTGGGCGAGCCCGAGGGTTGTCCACTGAGCACTTCTGCACTTGATGCTTTACTTGGGGGCTGAGCCCCCTGCCCCGTGGGAGCCTCTCTTACCTCCTAGGCTGGGGCAGTTTCTGTTCTCACCCTCTCCCACACTTGCTCTTTGCGCTGGCTGTGCTGTAAGTCATGCACCCTTAGTGAGGGTGGCCATCTGTGAGTCCCCTCCTCTTTGCTGGGGAGTCTTGCCCATCGAATTTCATCTGCCTGCATGGTAGAGGGATTGGCTGTGTCTCTGATGCCGGGGTCCCTGGGGGAGAGGTTTTGTGATACCCAGAGAATCAGCAGTGGGGATGGTGATATCATACATGGTAGGGTGATCATGAAGACACCAGGGACTCTTGCCCACTGGAGCAGAAAGAGCACAGTGGGCCACTGTGAGCTCCTGGAACCCAGTTGGGGGCTTCTGCTTCTCTCTGGAACAGTTAAGGGGGGACCATTCTGCTCTTATAGGCCTCTGAGAGCTACAGAATGTCTGGAGGATGTCAGGGACCCCAGCTAACTGCTAAAACATCAGGACAAGTGTGTAAAAGGATTGCCCTCTTTGAAGTGTATCTTAGTCCATTTTCTGTTGCTGTAAAAGATTACATGAGACTGGGTAATTTATAAAGAAAATAAGTGGTTTTTTGTTGCTTTTGTTTGTTTTTTGGTACTGGGTATTGAACACAGGACCTCATGCATGCTAGGCAAATACTCTACCACTGAACCATATCACTAGTCCCAGAAAATAGGTTTATTTTGGCTCACAGTTCTGCGGGTTTGAAAGTTAAAGATTGGGTGGCCACATCTGGTGATGTCCTTATGTTGCATCATAATGTTGGGGAAGAAAGCAGAAGGGCAAGCAGGTACGTGTGGAAGAGACAGCTGACCCTCTTTATAGCAAACTGCTCTTATAAGAAAGAACCTACTTTCATGGTGAGTTAGTCAACTTTTCATCCCTAACATGAAATACCTGAAATAGACAAAGTAAAAGGAGGAAAGTTTCATTTTTGGCTCATGGTTTCCGAGGTCAGCTAGCTCCATTATTTTTGGGAATATGATGAGGCAGGTCATCATGGTAGGGAGCACATGGTGGTCCTTAAGACAGCTGGGACAGTGGGTAGGCAGGGTCCCCATACTGCCTTGGAAGGCATAACCCCAATGACCTACTTCCTCCAACTAAGCACCTCCTCCTAAAGTTTCCACCACCTCTCATGAGTACCATCAACTGGGAACCAAGCCTTCAAGATGCATCTCTGTGGTACATTTAAGACACATGGGCACAGCAAAATGCTTTCATGAAGGTGATGCCCTCTTGACCTAATTAGTTCTTAAAATTCTCACCACCTCTTAGTACTGTTATATGGGCAACCACATTTCAACATGAGTTTTGGTGGGGATGAACCACATGCAAACCAAGAGCGAGTGTGGCCACGTCACCTCAAACCAGATATTGCCTGCTCCAGGGCCACCATGCAATAAGACTCCTCTCTGGGCACTGTAGGTGGGAAACTGTTGTGCTCTGATTCCCCTCCACTTCCTCCCACTCATAGGTACATCATCCCTTGGGGGTCCTAAATATATATAAGGGTCCAAGCACCCAACTGTGGGCCCAGGACCAGTTGAGACAGGCCAGGGCCCCAAGGGGATGATGAACCCCTGGACCTTGACACATGACATCAACAATAGCCTGGGGGGCTGTCCCTGCTAAGGCCAAGCTGGTGAGCTCATGAGCATGGTGCTCACTCCAATGGAATCCTGGACATGTCCCAGGAAGTGAACTGGGGGCAGGTAGCACCCAGATGGGCACAGTTCCCACTTCCAAGCTTGGGGGCAGGCCTGTGTGGGCCTCTGAGTCCAGGGAGTCTCTCTTCCAGGCCCAAATGACAAATCTATCCTCTCAGCTGCTGGGTACCAGGCCTAAAAAGGGGTACCAGCATTCAGGTCAGGACCGCAACCCCAAAGGGGCAGGGAGAGAAGAGCACCAGGGGAAGGGGAGGGATTGCTGTCCCAGACATGGTGGCCTTGGGAGCCCCTGCTACAGCAGAGATTTTTACCCTGGGTTTGTGACTTTGGGCAGTTTAGTCCTTCATCCATAAAATGAGGATGAGACTCACAGGGTCATAGCTGGTGGTGCCCAACTCAGCTCCTTCCTCTCCGCTGAGACTTCTTGGCATCCTTGGCAGCCCCTCTCCATTTCTCTTCCCTCTGCTTGAGCCTATTGCTCACATGCTGTTGGTGTCCAGGCCATGCTTGAGGGTCCCCAAAGGCTCTGAGCACTACACTAAGCAACTGCTGCATTGGCCAAATTCTTGCTGCCAGTCAGCACCACACAGAGCCCCTTCCACACATGGTCTGTTTGATAGAGTTCCCACAATAATCTGACCAAATACCTATTGTATTTCCCACCTCTTAAATGAGAGGACCAAAGTCCTGAGAGGATAAGAAACTTGCTTGAGGTTGCACAGCTTTTTACAGGTTAAGATTTAAAAAAAGTTCTTTGATGCTGACCACAGTGCTCACAATGGTGACCAGTGACTGGCTACCTCTCTTCAGAACACTGGTCCAGGACTGGGTTGGGTTCTGTTTCTCACTAATGGTATGCTCTTGTGGATGTTACTTAACTCTCCTGGGCCTCGGTTTTCTCACCAGGGACCTAGGATTATTGGAATTACATGGGTTAATTAATACATACGAATGGCTTACAACAGCACCTGATATGGAAAAGCCCCTAACTTATTAGCCACTGTTAATATTGTCAGTCCAACTTTGTTTGCTCTTTGGGCCCAGAATCTCATGTATTTTTTTCTACAAACAAAAGGCCAGTGGCTGTGCCGAGCCCCTAGCGGTTTGAGTTGAACAAACAGGTGAGAAAAACTGTGTCAACATAGGTGGGCTTGGGGGCGCAGCTTGGGTGCAGGGCTCAGGAGACTGGAGGAGGCAGAGAGGGGGATGTGGGGGTGGGGGGGGTGGGGGCTCAGCCCAGAGCTGAGCTCAGGCCTGGCAGTGGCAGCTCACGAAGTGTGTGGGTGGTAGTGGGGATGCTGCCAGACAAAGGCCAGGAGGGAGGAAGTGTTTTCTTTGAGCATGCCCTTTATCTTAAAAATGTGTTACTCATTTTACTGAACAATTTATTATAGAATCCCTTCCAGTGGTAGTTGTCTCATTGAAAAAATGTTGTTTTAAAATGCATTTTAATAGATTTTGTTTAAATTATGAATTTTTATGTATTATAAAATAAATACTTCAGAGGATAAATTTATTTCATATTTGTCTTGTTGAAATTTTCAGGTATATTTTTACATATTTTACATGCTTAAATTTAAAACTTGAATGTATTTCATTTTGAATAGGTTACACCCAGATATATGATAAAACCAACTCCAGAAAAATCAGAAAGTCTGTGAAAGCCCCCTTCTTACCCGAATTCCCAGTATTTCACACCCCTTCCCCAAGACCACTGTTACTGATTGATTTCTTGTGCATCCTTCCAAATGTATCTGTTCTACACAAGCTGATATATTCCTTTTGTCCCATTCTCTACACTCAAATGGCTGAACCTTGCTTTTTTCACCCCTTAGTATGTCTTGGGGACTAATGCAATTGGTACCTAAGGAACACCCTTATTTTAGTGACTGCCAGGATTACCACAACCAACTTCACTAACATATCTGTCACCTTACATAGTCAACTTTTTCTTTGTGGTGAGGTTGCTTAAGATCTACTCTCTTAGTGAACTTCAAGTCAACAGAACAATATTATTAACCAGGTGTGGTGGTGTATCCTGTAATCCTAGCCACTTGGGAAGTTGAGGCAGGCAGATCACAGGTTTGAGGTCAGTCTCAGCAACTTAGTGAGAACCTGTCTCAAAATAAAATTTAAAAAGTGGCTGGGGACATAGCTCAGCCCCTACGTTCAAACCCCAGTACTGCAAACTACAACAACAAAACCAGAATTATTATTCACTAGTCACCAAGTTGTACATGAGGTCCCCAGAATTTACTTATTTTATAACTGACAGCTTGTACCCTTTGACCAGAATCTCCCCATTTTCCCCATTCCTCAGGTCTTGGTAACCCCTGATCTACTCTGCTTCTCCAGTGGCATTTGGATTAGCAGAGGCTCCTGGCCTTTCACCTGGTTCTGCAGCCATTTCCATCTGGCAGCTTCTGTGTTGTCCAGGGAAGATTGATCAGCATGCAGGATTTCAGCACCCACTGTCTGCAGGGAGGCAAGTCTGACTGAGTGTCCAGAGAAAAAGCAAATGATTCAGATAGCAATTGTCTCTCCTGTGGACCTTTCCCACTGTTTGCTCCAATATTGAGGCCTCTGAGCAAGAGGGGAGCATTTCTACTTCACATGTGGTGAAGCTGTGTCCTTACTTAAACACTGAGGCTGTACCAAGAGCCCCACCACAGTAGACCTGGCTGGTATACCTGCATTCTTTGTGCTGGATTCTGGGAGGGAAGCAATGTAAACCCCACATATGACCAGAACTTGCTGGTCCCACCTCAGCTTCAAGGCCACTGGTCTGATGACCACATAGAGGAAGGTCCCACACTTAGGTTCCTCTGCCTCTTATTCAGAGGGAAGGGTGCTGAGAGTTAGGTGCATGTACCTCCTATGGTCCAAGAAACCTAGTGTCAATTCAGAAAACCAAGGTGGGCCTCAGGCTGAGGTGAGATGGGCAAGCACAATTCTATCCTTCTTTGTTTCTCTGATTTGATCTGATCAAATCTAAGTGCATTTGTGTCATGATCCATTTCTGATCTGCAATATGCCTACATTTCCAAAGTTACTTTTTCCTGTTGGGAAATGAGTTGTAAATGGGCACCCTGTGTGTGTGTGTGTGTGTGTCTATCTGTCCAAATGCATGTGTTGGAGGAGGGTGCTCTGGGGTGTTAAAGGGTAAAGGGTTCTGTCCTCAGTTGTCCTTAGATTGAATGGTAGTTTCTACTGAAGTTTATATGAGTGTCTAAGAATCTAGGTCACAGGGGACCCAGACACAAGGCAGTGTTTGTCCTTCTGGGGCCAAGACATTAGTGATGCCCCAACTCCACCTCAGACACACGGATAGCAGGGAATAAGGATGATTGGGTTATCCTAACTCACTATCCAAGAACAAACATAGCATCCATTCCAGACTCAATTCTTCCATCCTGCATGCTGCTGGCAAGAAAAATACCGTTGGTTCTCTAAACCCGTAAGTTCTGCCTCTGTAGATTAACAAACCACAGGTAGAAAAGTTTCAGGAAAAAGTTGCATTTGTACTGAACATGTACAGACTTGTCATCATTCTCTAAACAATGTAGTATAACAGCTGTATGTATGATTTACATAGTAGGTATTGTGAATAATCTAGAAATGACTTAAAGCATGGGTGTGTGGGTAAAGACTATATGGAAACACACACTGAAACTTTGTATATAAAGAATTTGAGCATCTGTGGATTTTGGTTTCCTTAAAGGGTGAGTGGGGGTCCTGGAACCAACCTCCCATGGTTACCAAGGGATGTCTATGCTTTGCATACCATAGACTGAATTATATTAGAGAACTTGGATCAGTTAGGGATAACAACTTTGCATTTTCCAAAGTGCCTGCCAATGTCTTATCTCATTTAATTAGTTTTCAATCTAAGTGTTTCCTGTGGAAATGATCTCCAACATCTGTTTCAAAATGGTGGACCAAGCATAAGTTTCCTCCCCTGAGAAATTATAAATAAAGGTATTTTAAAGGGAATGAAATAAGTACACAGCTGTGATAAAAAACAAAGATGAGAACTGTTGAGGACCAGAAATTGTCAGGAATCCTTGAAAAGAGGAAATTAGACAGAAGGGATTTCAAAAGGGAAATATGGCCATGGGGCCAATTCCTATCACGTAGGTTGGGAAAGAGTGCTAGAGATAGTGATAAACAGGAAGGGGTGCAGAACTGGAGAGGGCAGGGCACAGGTGCAGACCTGAGGGGATCTTTTGGGACATCCTAGTGGCAGCATCCAGAGACTGATCTCTGGACTGTCTGCCTCCTCTTGGTGCATGCAGTAGTGATGGGGTGTCTGACCACAGCTAGAAATAGGGCTTAGAGGATCTTATGTTAGAGACAAGAACAGTGCGCCAGGAGTAGGTAGGGGCTTGGGTAGAACAGTGTATTTAGTAGTGGTCCAGGGATGCCCTACAAAGTACCACAGGTTGGAAGGCTTAAACAATAGAAGATTATTGTCTCATGGTTCTGGGGGATGGAAGATTGAGATCAAGTTTTGGGCAGTGTTCATTACTCTGAGGGCTGTGATGAAGAATCTGGTTCCATGTTACTCTGTGTTAGTTTTTCATTGTTGTGACCAAAATACTTGACAAGAACAACTTAGAGGAGGAAAAGTTTATTTAGGGCTAACAGTTTCAGAGGTTCAGCCCATGGTCTGCTGATTCCTTTTCTCTGGGCCTGAGGGAAGGCAGACCATCATGACAGAAGGGCATGGTGGAGGAAAGCTGCTCATCTCATGGTGGCTGGGAAGCAGAGAGAGCAAGAGGAGGGGGCCGCAGGGAAGATGCACCCTTTCGGGGCACACTCCCAGTGACCCACCTCCTCCAGTCATGCTCCATCTACCTACAGTTTTCATGCAGTTCTTGATCAATCTAGGATGGACTGATTAGGTTGTAGCTCTCAAAATTCAATAATTTCTCCTCTAAATATTCCTGCATTATCAGGAGTTTTGGAAGACACCTCATATCCAAACCATAACATTCGATCCTATCTTCTGATGGTTTGCTGACAATCTTTGGTATCCCTTGGCTTGAATAAGCCTGATGCTTTTATCTTCACATGGAATTTTCCCTGTGTATATATCTATGTCCAAATTTCCCCTCTTATAAGAATGCTAATCATTAGGGATTAGGGACCTAACCTACTCTAGTATGACCTCATTTTAACTAATTGCATCTATAATAACCTTATTTCTAAATAAAGTCACATTTTGAAGTACTGGGAGTTAGTACTTCAACATAAGAATTTTGAAGGGACACTGTTCAACTCATAACAAACAGGGTTACCAAAATTTAGAAAACGAGATGTAGGGTATCCTCTCCTAATGGTACTTCCTGATCCTCCCTCCTCTTAGAAGAACTCCCACATCTACTCCCAGGCAGGCTTCTTACACCATGAAGCAGATAGTGTAATTGCATCTCAAAATAAGATTGTTAGAACACACAGTTAAGAATCCTGAAATATCAGAAGAACATCAGCATTGGAGATAAATAAATGAATAGAAAATCATTCCCAGAGAAATGATTTAATAAAGAAAGGAGATGAGAACCTTAAATGTAAGAGTAATTATTATTCCCTGAGAGAGAAGAGAGTATCACATCCACAAACAAAAACAGTAAGTTATAAAAAAGAATTAATTAAGAGATGTTGGCAAAGAGAAACTTAACATATTGTTGAATAAAATAGGCTAGGATCAGCTGAAGAGTGCCTTGGTGTTATCAGATTAAATTGAGAAAATGTTCTAGGGCCATGCTGCTCAAAGTATAGGCCACAGACTGGTACCATCAGTATAAACAACAAGCTTGTTAAAACACACTCTCAGGATCCGCATTAAACAAGATAGTCAGGGATTGTGTATATAATGCAGTAAGTTGGATTTCAATCCAAGGGAATATGAGGTAGAAATGAAAGATAAGTTGAGAGACATGGAGACGTGTTCCGAAATTTAAGCAGGGGAGGGAAAGCAACATTTAAATAACAATACATGAGAATACTATGGAATAGCAAAATAGAACCTGGAACCTCAGGTTGAAAGAGTGAAGCAAATACCAGGCAAGACAAAAACAAATGGGCAGCCAAAAAATTTCTCACATCTGGTCAAACATATAGAAATTTCAGCACATTGGTAAAGGGCTCCTAAAAACTAAACCAAGTAAAGAAAAAACCTTTTTCCACAAAAGAATGAGAATCAGATAACATCATTCTTCTCATGAACAAAATTGATATAGGAAGAAATGGAGCAAAGTCTTAAAAGTACAACAATAATCCTGAATCTTGAGTTTTATACCCAACCAAAATAGCAATCAATTTTGTGCAAAAGCAGAATAAAGACACTTTTGAACACAGAAGGACCCAGGTAATCTATTGTGCATACTACCTTTCTGAAAAAATAGGGTATTAATTTCAGCAATAAACATAGTGAAACCAGAATTCCTTTTTTCCAATGTAATGTTGGTGTGAGGAAATCAAAGCTCAATAATGTTGAACAACTGCCTAAGGTCATTTAGTTCATAAGTGACAGGGCTGGGACTTGAAGTTAGGCCTGTGTGGTTCTAAAGGCTTTAGAGCTTCCACCTCATTGGTAGTCCCTTACCAGAAATATCTGTGGCCCTTGACCAAAATACAGATTCTCAGAGCCCCAGAATCTACCTTTAAAAG
The DNA here is from genome assembly GCF_902686445.1 of Sciurus carolinensis. NCBI lineage: Eukaryota > Metazoa > Chordata > Mammalia > Rodentia > Sciuridae > Sciurus > Sciurus carolinensis. The sequence continues at coordinate 70,816,511 of NC_062215.1, read as the reverse complement.
GGAGAGTCTAGGCCTCTGCACTGAAAAGTTTCCAAAAGAAGCTGTAAGGAAACCTTTCAGCTATAGTCTGGGGGAAGCCCCGAAACAGACTGAAAAGAGACCTAGATGCTTTGGGTGCTTTGTGAAGGAGAAGGGGTCTTCAAAATTCTGGTAGACCACGAGAAAGGGGAGGACAGTTGAGGAGGGAAAGCCATCCTCACTGGGTGGACCAAAACAAAGACAGGAAGATGAACAGGTTGCAAAATTGCTGTGGACAGAGACCAACTCCTACTGTCATGTTCTGCCAGACCAGGAAGCAGTTGTCATTATCAGAGCTTGACTGCTTGCTTGTGACCTTTAGGACTTTGGGGTATCCTTGTAGGAATTAACACTCTTAGACTGTCCGCTTGGGCTGTGTTATGGTTTGGATATGCGGTGTCATTCAAAAGTTCCTGTGTTAATGCAGGAATATTCAGAGGTGAAATGATTAGATTATGAGAGATGCAACCTAATCAATCTATTCTAGTTTGAATGAACTAACTGGGTGGTAACTGTAGGCAGGAGGGGCATGGCTAGAGGAGTGGATCACAGGAGGAACACTCTGGAAGGGTGCATTTCCCTGTGGCCCTTTCCTCTTTCTCTCTCTGCTTCCTGGTCACCATGAAGGGACTATCACTCCTCTACCATGTCTTTCCACCATGACGTTCGTTCTGCCTCATCTTGGGCCCAGAGCAATGAAGTTGGTCCACCATAAACTGAGCCTCTGAAACCATGAGCCAAATAAACTTTTCCTCCTCTAATGTCTTTGTCAGGTATTTTTGTCAAAATGAAAAATTAATTAACAGAGGAGCCCACAAAATACCATAGACTGGGAGACTTAAACCACAAGCATTTGTTTTCTCACAGCTCTGGAGGCTGGGAAGTTCAAGATCAGGGTGCCAGTCTGTGGGATTCAGAGGGATCCACTTCTTGACTTGCAGACAACTACTTTTCTCATTGTGTGCTCACACAGTGTCTCTTCTTCTAAGGGCACTAATCCTATCACAAGGACTCACATGACCTTGTCTAACCCTAACTTACTCCCAAGGCTCCATTTCTAAATGCCATCACGTTGAGACTTAGAACTTCAACATTCAGTCCATATCACTATGTATGCACAAACATGGGAGAACTTCAGTTCAGGGTTCGGTACATCGTATGATGCCTAATTGCATCTGCAAAATAACTCACACTTTTCCATTACCTTTTGGTTGCCTTTTGCATTGGTACTATCTTGGGTGACTGGTTTACTTCCCTGTCCATGCTCCCTTTTATATGCATAAAGCAGAATTCCCTAATGTTTCAGACATGCACAGTTTTGCTTTGTGCTGGCTTAGAATCATTCTGCCTGTGGTATGCAATGGGCCCAGGTGAGTCTGTGACCAGCATTGCCTACCTGTTCACAGCCTCCAGAGCAACATAGTATTGATGGAGCCTGGGCCTCCTCTGTGGAGGGCTTTCAGTCAGTCACTCATGGTGCTGAGGTACCTCTGCTGAAAACCTCCCACCCAGGACTAGAGTAATTCTGTGGATCTCTTGGGTGGCTCTGTTGAGCCCCATTGGATGGGGGTAGAAGCCAAGTTTGAGGAAGTATATCCCATCTTTACTTCCCAGTTTTGTTTGGCATTGTATGTGTGGGAAAATCATGGTGGTTACAATATTGAGTTATTATTTGGAGACTTGGGGCTGGGGGAGAATTTCCTTTCTCAGTTGGTCCAAGTCCTGCTGGAGAGTTAATGAGCCTGGGACTAAAACACTGAACTGAAATTATAGCAAAGAGTTTATTCTTGGCAAAAATTTATTTTCCTCTTCCTTGAGAAAAGAGTACTAAAATGACTTATAAGAGGTTGAAAAAAAAGTGCTTTGTGGATGTTAAATATTCTGGGGAAATGCTTTTAATGATTTGAGTGTAAATTAATAAGAAACAAATGCATAGTATTTTCTTTTCTAGACCATGAAAATAAAAAGAAATAATAAAAAAGCAAGAAGGGTCCATGGAGACCAGATCAGATGTACGTGTTACTAAGAACCTGTTGTGGCTGAGAAGCCCTGAGGGTGTCCCGCCCATCCAGAATGGGACCCTGTTGGGTCGTGGGTGGACACCTCTGCCGTTCTCAGCCCTCTTACAGATGCTTGAGGAGTGAGTGTTTAAACTGCCTTTCAGCTGGATATGAGGCTGGCTTCTTCCTAGCCACACATGCATTCCGCCAGCATTTGCTGTTTGCCTATAACCAGGCAGTGTCAGATATGGCCCTGTGGGCGTGGAGATGGTTCAGCCACATTGGTGTCCTCAGGGAACTCACAAGGGAGTCCCTTTCCAAGGAGATATGCTATTTTAAAGGGGCCCCAAGCTGGGAAACTGTACTTCAGCCACTGGCAAGGTGCTTGCTTCTCAGGCAGAATGACTGTTGTAGTCAACTTTTTCATTGCTGTGATCAAAATGCCTGACAAGAACAATTTAGAGGAGGAAAAGTTTATTGGGGGCTCATGGTTTCAGAGGTCCATAGATGACCAACTCCATTGCTCTGAGCCCAAGGTGAGGCAGCACATTATAGGGGAAGGGTCCAGCAGAAGAAAGCTGCTCAGTTTATGGTAGGGTCAGGAAGCAGAGAAAGAGGGTGTAGGGATCACAAGGAAGATGCATCCTTCCAAGGCATGCCCCCAGTGACACGCCTCCTTTAGACACGCCCCACCTGCCTAGAGTCACCACCCAGTCAGTCCTTTCAAATTAGGAGAGACTAGTTAGGTCACAGCTCTCACGATCTATTCATTTCACCTCTGAATATTCCTGGAGTAACAGGAGATTTGAGGGAATACCTCATGTCCAAACCACAACATCGTTCTCCCTGTGAGCTGTTTTCCCTCTGTGTCTAGTGATGCATGATGTTCACCTGTCTTTCCTCAGGGTGGAGCTTGGTGTGATTGCTTCCTCCTTTTTTGGACTCCCAACTCTGACTTTTCCCTGCAGGAGCTCCATGTGTTACATTCTCTCTCTATATTTAACCTGGCCTTTCCTGTACCCAATATCCCGAGTTCCCTGATAGAAGTGGATGAAGTTTGCCTTGGAAAAGAGAACTACAGAGACACCCCACACAGACTCAAGCAGCAATTAGCAAAGGGATCTGTTCAAGAGTCCATTTTGACTTGTGTTGGGATTCTACCAGGTTAAATCTGCAGGTTTTGTCAGAACTTACATTCTGACAGAGGCAGTTTGGCCCCCTAGAAACAACAGGTGACCTATCACTGCTGGTTGGTGACCTTGGGCGGGTTATCTATCTTGTTCGAGTCATCATACAATCTGTCTTGCAGGTTTAGTGAAAAAATAAATGGGATAATGTGTAATGACATACTAAAGGAGTGACTTGAAGTATGTTTGCGCCATGATTACTATCTGAGAAGTGGTGCATGTGGTTAGACTAGACTGTCACTGACTTCTTAATTGGAGCAACTAACTGTTCATAAACCTTTTCCAGATGGATAAATTACCTTTTAGTGCAAACTGAGCATCACTAACCCAGAAAATCTAGAATTCAAAATACTCCAAAATCCAAAAATTTTTCAGAGTCAACAATGACACCACAAACAGAAAATTCCACACCATAGAACTTTGGTTATTATTATTAAAAATATTGTATAAAATTGCCTTTCAGCTACGTGTATGAATTATATATGAAACATAAATGAATTTTGTGTTTAGACATGTGTGCCATCCCTAAGATATCTCATTATGTATATGCAAGTATTCCAAAATCTGAAAAAAATCTGAAATCTCAAACATGTCTGCTCCCAGGCATTTTGGATAAGAAAGAGATACTTAATCTATACTTTAACCTTAAACTAGAGCTTATAGCATGGAAGGGAATTTATGAGGCAAGTGCATGTTCTGCATTTGGGAGGCAATGTAGGATTGTAGCTAGGAGTATGAATCTGGGGCTAGCTGCCCACATCTAAATCCCCTGAGCAATACAGAAAAATGATTACCTCTCCCACCATATATATTATTTTCAAAATATTTATCTTCTTTTTTCAGTACTGGGGACCAAACCCAGGTCCTCACAGCTGCTTAGGCAAGTGCTCTACCACTGAGCTGCACCTCCAGCCCCTTACATGTTATTGACAACTAGAATTTTAGTTCCACTTTTTTATATCCCCAAATCAGTATTATACCGATTTACATAATCCATGTATTATTTATACAATCAATGCTTGAATAGATTTTCAAACTTCTTTACTATTCTCTTTGTTTACCATTGCTTCTTTGTGTCCATTAAATCCCCTGACTTCAGTTTTCTTCCCCCAAGTTCTTTCTTTAGTACTCTTTTGGTGAGGGTCTACAAGTGGTGGACTCTTTCAGTCCATTGTAAACTGATGGGTATTTTCTCTCAGCACTCTGAAAATGCTATTCAGTTGTCTCTATTTTTCTATTATGGAGATTGCTCTTCCTCCAATTCTTATTTTGTAGGTAATCTGCCTTTTCTTCCTGGTTACTTTTAAGATCACAGCTTTATATTTTGATTCTATAATAGTATTATGTGTCTGGAGTGAGTTTATTTCTATTTATCCTTTTCGGGAGTCTGATTCATGAATATGTGGGCTAATATCATATTGGAATATTCTCAGCTATTATTTCTTCAAATACTTTTTATCTCATTCTCTCTGCTTTCTACAATTTGTTGATTTTTCTCACTCAATTCATATGCCTCTTAACTCTGTTTTTGCAGTCCTAGTTTCTCTTTGCGTTTCCTGGCTTAATTTCTTCAGACCTAACTCCAGCTGTTTTTAATTTATTGTTAAGCCACACACTGGTTGAGTTTTTAATTTTGGTGCCTTTGCTTTTGATTTAGTGAGATCCTGTTTGTGGATTCTTTCAAGTTGATCCATTCATTTTAAAATAGTTTTTTTTTGTTTTGAATTCGTCTTTAATAATTTGAAATATACTTACCTTATAATCAAATTATCCTACAGTGTGGGTTAATACTTCTGTTTGCTATTTGCTGACTTTCACTCATGCTAGATGATCCAATTGTGTGTTTTGTAATTTTTCATTGTGAATTTATCATTGCAGTGGCTTTGAGAATCTCTTATGGACTTAACTGAGGTCATGTCTCTCCAGATTTAGTTTTTGCCTTTGCCAGGTGCCCCAGGGATATCACTAGCTTGTCACTTAATTTTTATGTTAATTTTTAGGCTGGTTGTGGAGGGGAATATGATTTTTCAAATCTGAAATGAGTCTCAGGTTCATGTTGCTAATTTTCCAGGGATTTTTTTTTTAATCCCTATCTAGATACCAGGAGGAAGAGATAAGCTTCAAGTGCCTGTGAATGAACTTTCCCCCAGGCTCCCTTTCTTTGGATCTGTAGGACTGATCTACATACCGCACTCCCTCTCGGGTGTGGGCTTTCTGTTCCCACCTACATGTTCACTCTTTGTTCTCTTCCAGGTTTTCCCATGGTATAACTTTATTTCCACATTCCTAATTTAACACAATCAATTCCGTAATTGTGTATTAAATACCTACTATGTCCAGAAACTTGAAGTTACAGATCTGTCCTGCTGGCTCCTTCCAACATGTAATCGGGAGTGTTGGGAGCATAGCGACCCAGCTTTTGTTTCCATTTACCTTCAAAGAAATCCCTGAGTTCATTTTTTTCATACCTACACAGGTGCAGTGAGAGAAAAGATTATGGCTAGACTATGCATCTCCTCCTACTTCAGCCATGCAACTTCCTCTGTTGTATTTTTTTGTTCTTAGATTTGGAAGGGACCTCACAAATTTGGCTAAGCCTTTTTCCAGCTCTGCTGATGTGAGTCCACTGTACCTTTCAGAGTACCATTCCATTGTTGGTTTAAGGACAGCTCAGAGCCATAGTGATGTGCTAATTAATGAGAAATCCCCTTGATAAAAAGGGAAGACCATCAACATATTAATTAGATGAGTTGGAAGGGAGGATTGGACCAAGTAAATTATTCTCTTCTTTGCCCTTGGCAATGCAGAAGAATTTGGGAGACTAAAATGCAATGTTTAGTGTAGTTGAGTTTTGATTTTTACTTTCCCTGTGACTGCCAGAGTTCTTCTACCTGTGATGGTAGAACTGGAATGATGGCTAGCTATCAGCTGGTGAACAGAAAGAAATCAGCTGATGCCAAGGCCTGAGGAGGTAGGCCTTGGCACCAAGGACCAGCACCAGGTGTGGAGGCAGGAGACCCCATCCTAAGGGTGCTACTTAGCTGTGTGATCTTGGACATATTCATTAACTTCTCTGAGCCTTGGTGCTTTCCTCTATCAGAGATGTTTCTTCATGTCTTCAGGGTTGTTGCAAGAGTCTCATAAGGTCAAGCACAAGAAATGTGTATTTTAGGACCAGTTTAGAGTACTAAACAATGTTAAAGACTAACAGTAACTTGACTTGAGAAGTTTTTGAATAATAATGCTTTCAACCAAAGAGATAACAAAATATCTTTGCTATAGGGCTGGCTTTTCTGCAGATTTTTAAGGGTTTCTTCCTTCTCCTGTGGGGAAGATGTTAAACTGGTTAATTTCAGTTGTAGATGGACCTAAGTCATATTGCATATGTTTAAATTAAGTCAAACAAATAAAAACTCATTTTCTCCCCTTTCTGGAAGTCAGGCACAATTGGAACTAATATGGAAGCTCAATGGTTAACAAGCACCTGGGCAGCCTCTGGGGGATCCCTGCCTGGGGGTCGCCCGCACTGAGGTCTAATCCTTGGTTTGCCTGGGCTTTTGGAGAAGGTGGCTTATAAATAAAAATGTAGGACATTGGCTCATACTTTAAATGCTTAGAAGAGTACTTTTTCCTAAAGAGTTTTCAAAGCAAAGGATTTTTTTATACTGCTAACCATTACCTCCTTACAGGTTTTGGTTGGACAGTGCATATGTTCATCTTATGAATATTCTAAAATTGGGTCCTTTTGCACATTGTAGCTGTCAAATTAAGAGGTCCTGCTGAGTGGAAGGTGATCAGGTCATTTGCAGGAACCCTGTGAGCAGGTGGGTCTGGACTCATCCATCCTTCTCTGCTTGTCTCTCTCAGGGTCAAAGCCACTGGATAGGCCTTGGGGTCTCCTCAAGGGTCCATTTCCCAGTTTTGCCTCTCTTCAGTTTGGGGACTAGGGCAAGTGGCCTGCACTCCCTGGCCTCAGAATTCTGACCTTGAAAACCATGGAATTAAAATACCAGACAGAGTGAGTGCTTTGGTGCCTGATGAATGCTATTGAATGGAAGAATGTGGAATTGTGATTCCAGGAAGTTATTACTGCCTGCAAATAACTGGCTCCAGCTTTTATCCAGGTGCAGCTGGATGCTCAAGATGTGAGCAATGAGCCAGTTTACAGGAAGGAAGAAAAGAAGGATCACCAGGTTACAGAGCAACAAGGGTTTTGCCAGGAGATGGACTGAGTTGTCTCCTGTGCAAGTGCCACCACTCCCTCCAGCAGGTAGGATGACATTGCTCCTAAGAGCCATCTCTGGGACTCTGTGCACCCCTGCATCCTCCCTCCTCCCATTTTCTGTGGGGACTGGCTGTTACTTTTGAGTGACTTAAACATCTGGTTAAGTTCTAGCCTATTTCCCTCTTGGGTAGGAAGCAGCAGTCTTAGGATTGCATGTTAACCACTTGATACTCACAGGTGTTTTGCTGGGGCCAGGTTATTCCTTCACTGAAGAAATAGTCAAAAAGAGAGGGGAACTTGGGAAGGCTGACATCTGTGAAGTCACTCTTGTCAGTCAGCCAGGACTGGAGGGCTACAGACACTCCCAGCACACCTGCCCTAGTATAAGCGTTTGGAGGCTGTGACACACCCGAGCAAGGGCTTTGAACAGAACACTATCACCTTGTGTTCTGTTTGTGCCCAGGGACAGGAAGTTCAGTGTGATTTGTAACTCTCAGGGGATGAGCCACTGTAGATTCAGACTGATCTGTGTGTGTATTGGTCAACTTTGTTGCTGTGACCAAAATATCTAGCAACAACAACTTAGAGGAGGAAAGATTTTCGTTCATAGTTTCAGAGGTTTTCAGTCTGTGGTTGGCTGGCTGCATTGCTCTGGGGCTGAGAAGAGACAGAACATTATGGCAGAAGGGCATGGCAGAGGAAAGCTACTCAGTTCATGGCAGCCAGGAAGGAAGGGTAGAAAAAGATAGAAAGAGGGAAGGAGGAGGGGTCCAGAGAGAAGATAAGACCTTCCAGGCTATGTCTCAGTGATCTACTTCCTCTAACTAAGTCTCACCTCCTAGTAATTCATTCCACTATCAATGGATTAATCCACTGGATGAGGTCAGAGCACTCATGATCCAATTATTACCTAAAAATCCACCTCCAAACATTGCTGCTTTGGGGACCAGATCTTCAACACATGAGTCTTTGCGGGGACATTGCAGGTTCAAGTTGTAACACCGTGTGAGCAGGGAGACCCAGGAGGCAGTGACAAGGCACCACTGTGGTCTTGATATGTTGCTTCCCAGAGGTTAGTGATGCTGGATATCTTTTGACAGCTTATTTGGCACTTGGATATCCTCTTCTGGAAAATGCTTCTTCATGCTCTTTGCCTGTTTTCTAAGTGGATTATTTGTTATTTTTACTGTTGAGTTTTAGATATAGATATATATACTTATGAAATTTGATAAATTATATATAAATACACAAATTTTATAAACTTTCATGTTTTATAGATTATACACAAAGAATGTTCCTTATATATTCTAGAAATAAGCCATTTATGAGATATGTGGTTTGAATATATTTTCTCCCAGTCTAGTTTTTCTTTTTATCCTGTTAGCAGGGTTGCTCACAAGATAAAAATTTAAATATTGATGTAGTCAAATGTGTTAGCTTTCTGTTACTATAACATGTACCTGAGATATGTCCACTTGCAAGGTGGTAAAATTTATTTTGGCTAACAGTTTTGGAGCTTTTGGTCCACAATCTGTTGGCCTGTTGCTTTGGGGCCTATGGTGAGGCAAAACATCATGATGGGAGCAGCTGGTGGAGGAGGCTGCTCACCTCATAGCATTTGGGATGCAAAAGAGAAAGAAAGGGACTGGGAGTCCCAATAGCTCCTTCAAGGGCAGACCTGCCGTGACCTAAATTCCCCCAAGTAGGCCTCGCCTCTTTTTTTTTTTTATTGTAAACAAATGGGATACATGTTGTTTCTGTTTGTACATGGCGTAAAGGCATACCATTTGTGTAATCATACATTTACATAGGGTAATGTTGTTTGATTCATTCTGTTATTTTTTTTCCCTTTCCCCCACCTCTCCCACCCCTTTTTTCCCTCTATACAGTCCTTCCTTCCTCCATTCTTACCACCCTCCTTAACCCTAACCCTAAACCTAACCCTAACCCTAACGCTAACCCCTCCCACCCCCCATGGCCTCGCCTCTTAAAGGTTCTACCACTTCCCAACAGCACCACAGTCTGGGAACCAAGCCTTTGGGGAACAATTTTCCAAACCATAGCATCTAGTTTATCAATATTTCTCTTTTATGGATCTTTGGTGTCATGTCTAGGAAGGGTTCACCAAGTGTGAATACCTGAAAATTTTCTTCTGTTTTTTTCTAAAAGTTTTATAGTTTCATGTTTTGCAGGTAAATTCATTTTGAGTTAATTTTTGTATAAGGGATGAAACTTAAGTCAAGTTTTTTTTTTTTTTTTTTTTTTGCCTGTGAATATATAATTGCCACTGCAGCATTTTTTTGCATTTCCATACTGGGGATGGAACTCAGGGACACTTGAACACTCAAACACTGAGCCACATCCCTAGCCTTAGTTTAAGTATTTTATTTAGAGATAGGGTCTCACTGAGTTTCTTAGGACCTTGCTTTTTCTGAGGCTGGCTTCGAGCCCACGATCCTCCTGCCTCAGCCTTCAGAGCCACTGGGATTACAGGCATGCACCTTGGCACCTGGCTTATTGCACCATGTTTTGAACGAGTTATCTTTTCTCTGTTGTATTTGTACCTTTGCCAAAAATAAGTTGATCATACTTGTGTGGGTCTATTTCTGGTTTCTCTATTTTGTACCATTGATTTATATGTCTGTCCCTCTGCCTATACAATAAAGTCTTGATTAACATAGCTAAGACTTAAAATTGCATACAGTGATTCTTCCCACTTTATTCTTCTTTTCAAAATTGTTTTTGTTATTGCAGATCTCTTGACCTGCCACTTAAATTTTGGAATATGTTTGTCTATATCTTCAAAAATTCTTGTTGGGATTTTGATAGGAGTTGGGTTAAAATTATAGGCCATTTGGGGATAAAATTGGTATTTTTGATAAATGATTCAGTTTGGTAAAGACTCATTTCCATCCATGAACACAGTATGTCTCTCCACTTATTTAGATTTTGATTACTTTGATCAGTGTTCTGTAATCTTCAGCTAAGTATATGTTGTATTAGGTTTATATATATTTTAGGGTGGGGCTGTAACTCAGTTTTAGGTTGCTTGCCTGGCATGTGCAAGGTCCTAGGTTCAATTCCCAGTACTGCAGAAAAAAAAAATGCATAGCTCTAAATAGTTTTATGTTTTTAGTTTCAATTTCCATGGGTTCATTGCTCGTATAAGGAAATAGAGTTGATTTTTACATGTTGATTTTTTATTCTCAAATTAGTTGCTGAAATTAGTTTTAGGATTTGTTTTATAGAATCCATGAGCTTTTCTAAATTGACAGCTTAATATGTTATCTGTCAGTAACTTTGTTTCTTCCTTTCTGATCTGCATACCTCCCTTCCCTGCCCCTCTCCTCTTAGTTGCACTAGCTAGAGTTACATCGAATAGCAGTGGCGAGTGACCTCCCTACCTTGTTCCAATTTTAAGGGGGAAACATTGTCTTTCATCATTAAGTGTAATATTAGCTGCAGGTTTTTTTGTATAAGTTCTTCATAAAGTTGAGGGAGTTCCCTGTAATTTTTAAAGAATTCTTCCATGTTATTGTATTATGACAAGAGCTTTTTCTGCATCAGTTGATATATGATTATATGATTTTTTCTTCTTTAGTCTGCTAATACAGTGGATTACATTGATTGATTCTTGAATGTTGTACCAGCCTGGCATACCTGGAATAAACCCCCTTTAATCATGATGTATAATTCTTTTCAACTTTGTTGCTGAATTCTAATTGTTGCTAATGTTAATGCTAATGTTATGTTAAGGATTTTTACATCTATGTATGTGAGGGATATTGGATTATAGTTTTCTTTCTCTGTGTAGTCATTCTTTGATATCCATAGGAGATTGGTTCTAGTTCCCTTTTCAGATACCCAAATCATCATATGTTCAAGTCTCTTTTTAGAAACAACATGTTATTTGCATACAATCTACGCATGTCTTTCCATATGCTTTAAGTCATCTCTTGATTATTCTTAGTACCCGATACAATGTAAATGCTATGGAAGTAGTTGTTATACTGTATTGTTTAGGGAATAATGATGAGAAAAGTTTGTACATGCTCAGTACAGACACAATTTTTTTTTTTTCAAATATTTTAAATCTGGGTTTGGGTGAACTCACAGACATGGAACTGTGGATATGCAGGACTGACTGCTCTCTCTGTCTTATGGTATCTGGCTTTATAAAGTGAGCTCAGACACTCACTAGTTTCTCTCGTTTTGTGTTTCCTGGGAAAGATTGTGAGAATAGGCATTAATTCTTTAAGTATTCAGTAGAATTATCCAGTGCAACCATCTGGCCCTATAGATTTCCTTTTTGGGAGCTTTTAAATTACAAATTCAATTTCTTTAAGAGTTATAGGGTTACTCAAGCTATTTATTTTGTACTGAGGGAATTGTGGTAGTTTGTACTTTTTGAGGAAGTGATTGGTTTCATCTGTGTATTTTTGCATGTAAAATTGTTCATATTACTGTTCCTTTACTGCCCTTTCAATGCCTGCAGGTTCTAGGCCCTGCAGTGACAGCCCCTGTTACAGTCCTGATTGGTAATTTCTATCTTTCCCTTTTTCTTTGTCAGTCTTGGCAGGCATTTGTTAATTTTATTGATTTTTTTCAAGGAACTCAATTTTTCATTTCATCGATTTTCTCTATTGTTTTCTGTTTTCCATTTCATTGATTTTTGCTCTTGCCTTCAGTAGTTTCTTCCTTCTGCTTGCTTGGGGTTTATTCTGCTCTTTTTTTTTTTTTTTTTTTCTTCCTGGTTTCTTAAGGAGGGATTTAAATCTGCAATGGTTTGAATGAGTATCCCCCAAAGGCTCATGTGTTAAAGGCTTTTCCCCTGCCTGGAGTGCTGTTGGGAGGAGGTGGAACCTCAGCAGGTGGGCCCTAGTGGGAGGTCTCTAGGTCACTGGGGAGGAGTCTTGGAAGGGGACTGTGGAACCCTGGCCCCTTCCTCATTCTTTCTTTTTGCTTCCTGATGAAGAGGTCTGTGGTTTGGCTCTCCCCTGCTTTCCTGCCATAATGTGCTGCCTCATCAATGGGGCCAATCGATCATGGACTGTAACCTCCCCAAACTGTGAACTAAAAGAAAGCTTTTCTTCTTTTAAGTTGATTATCTCAGGTATTTGGTTACAATAATGGAAAATGACTAACACATAATCTTTTCCTCTTTTCTGATGTAAGCATTTATTGCTTTAAATTTCTAAGTCTTTTGGTGTTGGCATTTTATTAGTTTGAGTAAAGTACAGCAAATTTCCTTCCCTCTATTTCCCTTTACTGTCCCCCATTTAGAATGTAATTGTCCTAAGGGTTTTCTCTACCTACCTTGAGAACCATGTTAGACAATGATATAATTTCTGCTTCAGTCATTAGGAAACTCAAGAGGAGTTTCTCTGTTTACCTATATTTTTACTTTTTCTGTTGTTTTTTTCTTTCTGGTTTTTCAAGATGCCTTCTTTAATAATTTTTTTTTCTTTTTCAAGAAACTTCTTGCTCTTTTCTTACAGCACTTGAAACATACTGAGTTACAGCTTGTGGTTCCTATGGTTTCTAAGGTAAGATCTTCTTTCATTCAGGTTGTATCTTCTTTAAAGTAAGTTATCTTTTCTCTCTTGATGCTTTTAAGATTTTTAAATTTGTCTTTAGTATTCAGAAGTCTGATTATGATATCCATGGCATAATTTCTTTGTGTTTATCCAGCTTGCTGTTTGCTCAGTTTCTTGAATGTGGAGGTTTATGTCTTGTGCCAAACTTGTGGATATTTTGGTCTTTACTTCTTGAATATATTTTCAGTCCCATTCTTTCTCTTCTTCCTCTTGGACTCAGATGACATAATCTTAGCCATTTTGTTATTGTCGCACAGATTTGTGAGTTCTCTTTTTTTCCTTTCCAGTCTATGTTCTTTCTGCTTTTTGGATAATTTCTCTCTATATTCAAGTTCACTGAGTCTTCTCTCCTCTATATTCCACTTTTTCCCATCCATTGAGATTTTTATGACAGTTATCATATTTTTCAGGTCTAAAATTTCCTTTTGGTTCTTTTTCAGATATTCTATTTCTTTGTAAGATTCTCTGCTTTCTCATTTGAAATGTGATCATGAATGCATTATTGTAGCATCATTGTGGCATTTTTATCATGACTGCTTTAAAATCCTTATTAGATAATTCCAACATTTGTGCCATATCAGTGTTGCCAGTTGTTTTGGTTTGGATATGAGGTGTCTTTTAAAAGCTCATGTGTGAGACAATGCGAAAAGGTTCAGAGGAGAAATGATTGGGTTGTAGGAGTCCTAACCCAATCAGTGAATTAATCCCCTGATAGGGATTAGCTGAGTGGTAACTTAAGTGGTAGGGTGTGGCTGGAGGAGGTGGGAACTGGGGCTTGGCTTTGAGTACATATTTGTATCTGGCCAGTGGAGCCTCTCTCTGCTTCTTGATCATGATGTGAGCTGCTTCTCTTTGTCACACTCTTCTACCATGATGTTAAGCTTCACCTGGAGCCTCAAGGAATGGAGACTGCCTTCTATGGACTAAGACCTCTGAAACTGTGAACTCTAAAATAAACTTCTCCCCCTCTGTGGTTGTTCTGGTGGTGTCCTTTAGTCACATCAGTGAAAAAGCTGACTAAAATACCATCCGTTAATTGTCTTTCTCATTCAAGTTCAGATTTTCTTGATTCCTGGTATGAGTGATTTTCATTTGACTCCTCGGCCTTTTGGGTAATTATAAGACTGCAGATATTATTTAGATCTCTTTTATCAGGCCTTCTTGGACTCTGCTCCTGCAGAGAAGGAGGGTATTTCTGCTCTGAGGTGGGTATGGACGCTGGTTCCCCCTTTGGCCTCCATGGACAGCTCTGTCAGGAAGGGATGCCTTGACATTGCTGCAATGTGTGGCCTGAGTGCCTCTTCACTGCTTCCCATCTGGTCTCCCCTAATGCTGCAGAGTGGGGAGTCACCTCCTCACTGCTGGGTGGTGGAAGACACTCCAGCACACTTGTTCTCCTGGGACACCACTTCAGCAAGGATGGAGAAGGGTGTCTGATTACACCAACTGGAGGTACAAATCCAGGATCCCTTCATGGACTCCAGTGATGCTGTGAGCAGGGGTGGGGAATAGTCAATTCTGGTAGTGATGAGTCTTTAGCCTTCACTGGTGGGAGTAGGGCCATGGATTTTCTTCCTTGGCTGGAGTAAAGCAATTATTGTCTGAAAGTTTCCAGTCTTGCTATGATGCCTTATTTTGTCCTTTGGACAGCTGACTGCTCATAGGGTTTTGTTTTATGAAGCCTGCTGATGCTTCCAGATTATCAGCATCCAAACTGAAATGTATATGGCAAAACTCCCCAAACAACCAAATTAAAAACCCTCTGGTGCCTCACTGCTCTTGTCTCTTGAGGCACCCTTTTTCTCCCCACTTTCCAGCCTTTTTATATGTTTGGATTATATACAATGCTCAGGGTTTTTAGCTGTGCTTTGTGAAAGGAATGGTGACAAATGCATTTACTCGATCTTGTCCAGAACTTGAATGCAGATGGGTTTTGAACCACTGCATGAGGAACTTCCATGTTATTTCCAACTATCCTTTGGGGGTGGGTGGGAGAACTCAATCAGAAAGCTACTCTTCTGATCCAAACCCCTCTCATCCTCAGGCAGGGGGCATCCTGGGGGCAGGAATGGTTTGTGTAGCATCCCAGAACACTGAAGACCTCATTGGCTGTGGGGAGGAGGGGGCTCTTCTCTGCCTAGAGGTCTGTAGACCTTTCACACCTGGTCTATCATTCTTAACTCCTATGGTGTTTTCCTTTTTCCAATGACCCAAGGCTGCACAATCACTGTCTCTCCTATCCTGTCTGCTCTGTACTTATGCTATTGTGTCTTCCATCTGTTTACCTATCTGTGTTTCCACTACATGGGGAGGATCTTTGATGTCCTTGTCATTTTATTTATTTTTATTTAACCAAGGTTAGTCCAGAGGAGGCTACTCAAGAGTCATGAATTGGCCTGGCTTAAGAAGGCCCTGGGATTCTGGTTGGGTGTTAAGGGAGCCATTTTACTGTGAACTGAGCTTTGGAAGCTTGGGGTTGGGAAAGGTGTATGCAAGATCATTAGCTTTCCTGAGCCTGGCCTGTGGGATCTCCTGAACCCTTAAATAATAAAGATCTATAGATTTTCCCTGGGGGTCCAGGCAGTTAAAACTTCTACCTTATCTCATATCCAAGTCTCAAATTCCAAGGGACTCTCAACGACAAAGGACAAAATTTGGGATTAAAGTAAATAAATGATTACCACGTTGGAACTAGTATGGGTGATTTGCATAGTAAGCCTTCTCAGTGGAATTGCAAGCATTACAAGGAGGAAGAAATGAAGATGATATAAATTTATTATGGCCTTAAGATGAGTGTTGCTAAACAGTTATGCTCATCAATCAGGGCAGGAGCTGGCAAAGGAGGAGGAAGGGGAGGGCAGTATGCTTTCTTTCACCAGACGATGCTGGGCTGGGAGGCAGGGGGCTTGGGTGTGAGGTCAGAGATAGGGAGAGGATGGTCAATGGGTACAAAATTACATTTAGGAGGAATAAGTTCTAGTGTTCTATAGCACAGTAGGGTGACTATAGTTAATAACTAACTGTAAATTTCAAATAGCTAGAAGATTTTGAATGTTTATAAAGCAAAGAATGATAAATGAGATGATGGAAGTGCTAATTGTGCTGATTTGATTATCACATATTATATACATGTATTGAAATATCATTTTGTATGTCATAAATATGTATAATTATTATGTGTCAATTAAAAAAAAGGAAACTTTCTTACTCTGTTTTCCAGATGTTGTCTTAGGAAATGTGGACTTATTCAAAGTGAATGGGCCTAATGATATGTTTCTCTGTTACCAAAATATTTGAATGCACTATTATATTTTCTAGCTTCTTAAAGGTGGTTAGAATTAGCATGACCAACTTGTCTTGGCTTGCCTGGGGCTCTCCTGGTTTGTGCACTGCAAGACCTATGTCCCCCTCACCCCCAGGCAAACCCTGACAGTTGGTGGCCCTCCAGCATGAGTTCCCTGGGGAAGCCTCCTTCCTCCTACTCTAGAGTCAAGTTCACTGTGTGAAGCCACAAGGTGAGCTGGAAAATGTGAGTGTTTGAAGGAGACAGTGTCATAGTCCAACCTTCCACTTGCCAATGGTTCCCACTGTGTGGACTCTGGGAGAATTCTAGCGAAACTTGCTCTCCCCCAGTTCCCCTTAGGAGGGGGCAGGAGCTGCCTTCTAGGGGACAATGTTTCTGGGTACTGGTATGGCCAAGTCTGACCAGAACTCCACCACTTTTAGCAAGTAATCTTAGGCAACTAAATTATTCCATGAGTCTCAGATTCCTAATATACAAAATAGACATGAAAATCTAAATCAGGTTGATAGATATTTTCAGTGTGATTCTATGAATAAAACCATTGGATGAAGAAGTCATAGCAAGAATTTCTACTTGTTAAATAAATGTGAGTGAAGACCATTGTTGGGCCAGGCTTCTGCATGAGTCCCTAACAGACCAAACTAAGAATCAAATCGGAGTAGGTCCTGCTAAATTTCCACATCACCACACCTAAATGAAGTTGTTAGCTGACCTTCAGGAGAAATCAGAAAAATAACAGGCCTTTGTTTCCCAAACAGCCAGTTTCAATCAGCAAAATGAAGTTCCCTCTGTTTTAGTTCTTACAAAGAAAAAATAACCTGATGCTAACCAACTGGCTGTTTTCCTATTGTTCTGTCTCCCTGTCCCTGCCCAACAAGGGAAGTAACCAGTTTGGAATGACCAGCTTTGGAATGACCAACTGCTCTTGGTTTCTGCTGACTTCTGCCTTTTCTGTCTATAAAGCCAAACTTCTCTGCTCAGATCTTTGGATACCTCCTTCTATTTTATGGAATGAAGGGCTGCTCAATTCTAGAATTGCGAATAAAGCCAATTGAGAGCTTTCAATGTGCTAGAATTTTGTCCTTTGACATATCCTTAGGGAGAGCACAATGGATAAAGCATTCAGACTTCACCTGAACTGTTCAGACCCCCAGTAATCCACTGGGAGCAGAACAGAAGGGCTCCCAAAGCCTGCAGATGGAACCCTCATGGCCATCTTCAGGTTGGTGCTAATATGACTCCCATTCAACAGACAAAAGACAGGCTCAGTGAAGATTTGCCCAGGATTACAGTTATATAGGTGGCAGGACTAGTCATTCAGACCCCCAGAGGCACATTTGTGTTTCTAACTGGGTAAATCCATAGACTCAGGGTGCTGGCTAAGCCTATTCATGTTATGCAGCTTCTGCATGTGTTTTGGGTTCAGACGGTTGACTCTGATTTCTTTTGAACCAGGCTTCCCTGTGATTGTATGATCTTCTGACCAGGGAGCTCAAAGTTTGATTGATCCTTTAACCCAGAGCAATGAGAACTGCTAGTAAAACCTGCATCTACCTCGCCTCCCTACAACCCCTCCCATGATCAGCCTACATGGCCCAGGATTTCCTCAGACTTGGGAGAAATCAAAGGAGCCAGGACCGGAATACAGGCAGTGGTTCATTCATTCACTCCTTTATTCCCGTGTGCCTGGATTCATGGCAGGTCAGCATTTACCATCTTGGAATCTCTGAGTTTATAATTTAGGGAAGGGAGAGCCCTACAGGGAGTACACTGGTGCTGGGGAAGTGGGTGCACCCAAGACTGTCTGCCTGGGGTAGTCAGAGAAGGCTTTCCAGAGGAGGAGACATTTGAACTACACCTGGAAAGACTGAATATGCTGACTTGGTAGGCAAGACATGGGGCAGCGTGCTAGTCTGGCACAGACAAAGGTGTGAGCAGATGTATGTATGCATGTATGGGAGGTCCAGGGTAGTTTGACACTGCTGTGGCTTTGCAAAGAGCTGTGACCATCCTGGAAGGCTGGAGAGTTCAGAGGAGGAAGTAGCATTCAGCTTTGTGGGCTAAGAAAGTGTAGCATAGATTATTGGGGGTCTGAGCGAGTCAGGCGAGGGAGACTGACTGCTGCAAGCTCCTCAGCCCTGCACCTTCCCTTGTTCCATCTGCTGCCCTGGTGGCCCTGGACCCCTGAGGATCAGGTCTGGGCTAGCATGGTCCTTAACATCCTGGGGGTTACTATTGATGGGGATCTTCAGGACCCAAAAGCCCCATTGGGGGTGTAAGGGAAGAAGGGGTCTGACTGAGGCTCAGGGTCCATGGGGGGCAGGTGGAGGGGTGCAGGGACACAGGGAGGAGGAGGAATGGAGTTTTTGGGTTGAAGGGAATGATAAGGAATTGACTTGAATTTGGAAAGAAAGACATCACCCCCTGCCTTCCCCAGAAGGAACAAGTTCCTCCCAACTGCCTTGACGGCTCTTCATCCTGCTGTTTTGTACAATATATGATTTCTTTGCATAACAGACAGAATAATCTCATTTTCTCACTGGCTACACAGCTTAGCTTTCAATCAATTATTCCCAAATACATTTAAAAAAAAGTCTCCATGTCACATCTCTGCCAGCTCTGGTGCTTGGTTTTCCCTGTCAAGGAATTTGCAAATCAATTGCTTTAACAATACTTTCCACAAATTACCTTCGAATGCCTGTGATGTCACCCACAGTTAATGGGCTCCTAATAAATAATGCATCAGGAAGTGGCCAGGCCTTTCTCCTGCTCCCTGGTACGCAGCAGAGGAGAGAGCCCGTTTTTCTGATGAGCAACTTGGATCCAGCCTCTGGGACCCGGCCAGGTGCACAGGAGGTTGTTGACTCCTGGAGACAAGACAGAGGGGAACTCACTGACTCCATCCCATTGTGTGATCTGTCCATGTGCAAATCCTGCACCTCCCCAATCCCTAGCTCTGTGCTGAGGTCCAGGGAGAGTTGCAGGTGCCTTACATTCTCAGCAAGGGTCCAGATAACTCCAGGAAGATGCTGGGCTGTGGGGCATGTGGGGGTGGCACCTGTTCTCACTGTTGTGCTGTGTCCTGAAGTGGGGGGAGCACCTTTTAGGAGTGGCTGGGAAATAGAGGGCTTTATGGAGCTGGCCAAGCTCCCAGTCCAAGGAACCCCAGTCCTTTCACCATCCCACATATAGGGTGACTTCGAAGCAGCATCTGTGACTTGAGTGGGGCTGGGAAGTCTGAATGCAGAGCCCGGCAACACTCAAAGGGAATGACCTTGGCTGAGGGCTTGTCCTTTGTGGTTGGGGCTTAGGCAGTTTCTTCACCATTCATTGTGTGCAGTGTGTGCGCCTGTACGCATATGTGTGTGCATGCATGCAAACGTGAAGTAGGTTTTTGAGTGAGGCTGGGTGGACAGTGTTTAGGACTGAGTTTTTCCACAGCTGTGTTGCGGGGCTCTAGGAAGGCCTCTCCTGAAGCTGTGGGTTTACCCTGGCTGGGAGCTTTCTTGTGGACTGGAGGGGCTGTGTGGGGGAGAGGAATGCATGCAAAGGATGGGCACTGATTTTCCTTTCCAATCACACAAACTGGACAAGGGGAATGTATGGGTGCTGTTCTGGTGGCTGAATCCCTTGGAATTCTATCTAAGGGGTTTGTTTTTTCATTGTGGACAAAGGAGGTTGGGGTTGCTTAATTTATTTGCAAGTTACTGTTTTTTTTTTTTTTTGCATGATTATAACTAGTACCAGTATCTTAATAAATTTAACTGCATTTTGATAAAGAAAGTTAAGTTAAATTTTCAGGTTTTTTTTTTTTTTTTTTGCGGTGCTGGGGATCGAACCCAGGGTGTTGTGCTTGCAAGGCAAGCACTCTACTGACTGAGCTATCTCCCCAGCCCAATTTTCAGGGTTTTTAAAAACCAAAATGAATGGCAGCATGTTTACAACAGTTACCACAGCAAAGGTCTGGAAGTGGCCTAAGCTCTTGGATGCATGGAGGAAGAAGTTGGCTTGGGCTGTCTGTGTCACCCTCCATGCATGAGATGTGGCCTCCTAACACCATGCTTAATCAGGAGCCTTTTGTGACCTGCATGCTGTCTCCTAATTATTCTACTGTACCATGTCCAATTCACATCACAGGTACATACTTCAGGTTTAGAAAAGCCTGTCTGTCTGCAGGGCCACAGAAGCTGGGGAAGGAGGATGATTTCAAAGAGTTTTACTCACTTTACGGTTCTGGAGACAAGGGAGTTCAAGATTGAGTGGCTGTATTTGGCAAGGATCTCACACTGTCATAACATGGTTAAAGGCATCACATGATGGGGGTGCATTGAGAACAGGTGTGGGCTCATGCAGAAGAGAGGAGGGAGAAGGTGGGCTAGGTGCTTCATGACAACTTGCTTTCTCTATGATTGTCTGTCGTCTTGCCATCCACTGGGCAGATGGGAACCCTTTGCCTGAGTCTTTCTGGCCTTTCTGCCTGAGTCATCCTGAGTCTGGATGTTGCAGGAGGAGCCAAATGCTCTGGGGGTGTGGCTGGTTGCCTGCCAGCAGCATAACTGCACACAGTGCATGGGTGTGCCAATGGTCAAGTGTGTTAGTTAGCTTTTTGCTGCTCTAACCAAAATACCTGACAAGAACAATTTAGAGGAGGAAAGGTTTATTTTGACTCACAGTTTCAGAGGTCTTGGTCCCTGGATGGTTTTCTCTAAGGCAGAAACATCATGAAGGAAGGGCATGGCATGACAGAGGAAAGAAGCTTCTCAGCTCATGGCAGGCACCAAGCAGAGTGGGGGGTGTGGAGTGGGTTGGGGGACAGGGACAGATATAGTCCCTAAGGCCACACCCCCAGTAACATACTTCCTCAACTGTGCCCCACCTGCTTACAGTTACCACCCAGTAGTCCATTCAAATAAATCCATCAGATAGTAATCCACTGATGATATTACAGCCCTCATGATCTAATTGTTTCCTAAAAACTCCGAACTTTGTTGCTGTGGGGGCTATGCTTTCAATACACAAGCTTTTGGGGACATTCCAGATCCAAATCAAAACACCAAGGAAGCATGAGGTCAAAGGCCAAGAGAGCCAGAGAAAATGCCCATTGGGGTCTACATTGCTTGGTCTGATGAACTGAGAAAGAGAAGCTCCCCCCGGTTAGAGAGTAAGCATCAGGCCAGAGAGAATAGCTTAGATTAGGCAGACATGAACTTCAGTCCTTGAGCAAATTATGGAACTGCTGGGGCTTACTTTTCACATCAATGGAATGGGGATTACTAGAGTGTTTGCCTCATGAGAGATTTGTGATATAATGTGCCTGATACATGGTGGAGACTCAGCAAACACAGGCCGGCCAAGGAGCACCAGTTACTCAACTTCACTCTGAACCCAGGCTCTGTCCCGACCCGCGGGACATCAACACGGGACCGCAAACCTGAGAGAGAAGGAATGAAGGGACAAGAGACGCAGGGAGAGGCAGCAAGACAGGAATTCTGATCAAGCTGCAAATTTTTATTGTTCACACAGGGGTATTTATACTGAGGGAAGGAGGGGTGTGACAAGGTGCAGGCTGGTTGGCTGTGTTCTTCTGCTGGGTTCCTGATAGGGTGCAAATTCGCGCCGGCCGGGAGGTGAGGTTCGCGCCGCCGGGAAGGTGAAGTTTGCGCCGGCGGGAAGGGAGGGGCGCTGCTGCTTATTGTAAAGGTCAGAATGTTCTCAGAATGAGAACTTCTTGGTCCCTGACATTTCCCCCTTTCTTATATAAAATTATTGACCATTTTTCGATAGCCATATTTTAAGGGGGTGATAGAGGCTATGCGCTGAGGCGGGGGCGCGGCTTGCCCGAACAGGTACAGAGCTGGAGTGACAATCCCTCGGGAACTGCGCCTGTCTTAGGTTGTCCGTGGCAGAACAACATCCTTACCCGTCATTGGATAATGAGGCTCTAGCCCTCATTTCCTGTCTTAGGTTGGTATGAGCTCTCACGAATCTTACCCGTCATTGGCTGTCCAGTTCAGCTCACAGGGGTGATGGTCTTTTAAGATCATCATCACGATCCATCATCTCCAGTCGATGGTAATGAACCTGAATAGGTTTCGCCTGTATAGCCTCAATTTGAGCTTTAAGAAAAGCCATGATCTTGTTGAATATCAAAGGACCTATAGATACAATAAGCAGCAAGCAAAGGAGGGGACCTAAGAAGGGAAGAAGATAGGGAAGGAGTCCACTGAATCCAGTCCATAGTGGATTATCAGCCAGTGCTTGTCGGCGTTTTTCTGAGTCTTCCTGCAGCTCTTTGATCTTGTCCTTAACAATTCCTGACTTGTTGGCATAGAAACAGCATTTTTCCTGCAAAGACAGACAAATGCCTCCCTGTTCGGCAGTTAGAAGGTCTAAACCTCTCCTATTTTGTAGGACCACTTCTGCTAAGGAATCCACCTGATCTTGAAGATCTTGTATGGTGCTTGAGAGTATCTGTACATCAGAAATCAATTGTTTGGATAATTTTGTATATTGAGTAAGAGAGACCCCCAAAACAGCAGTACCTGAGGCCACTGCTGTAGAGGTTGTGCAAGAACAGGGTCTGTCATTCAGGGGATTTTTCGCATAGATTGTTAGCTGCATCTATAAGAGAGGAAGATTCATCCTCAGGGGGAAGGTTTCCGTCCCTGGGTTGTGGTAAATCATTGACCTGTTTGACCAGGCGTTCTGGTAACCATCTTGGGGCTGCTTGTTCTTGATCTAAAATACAAGCTGAGCCTCGTCCCCAAATGAGGACGGGATCTGGGCCTTTCCATTTATTTGTTAAAGGATCGCGCCACATAACAGATGGGCGAGCAGAACTAGAAGAGGGATGCCAATGTCTGTCTGCGGTCGAATGTCCTTCATTGTCTAGGGTAAGAAAGTTAAGAGCAAATAATGCATGATTAAGGCGATCCCTGGGAGTGGTAAATGCAAGGGAAGAGGCCTTAAGGCGGGTAAGCCAGGTTTTTAAGGTGAGGTGTGCACGTTCCACAATGCCTTGACCTTGAGGGTTATATGGAATTCCAGTAGTATGAGAGATTTGAAGAGTGGCACAAAACTGTTTGAACTTGGTACTGGTATATGCAGGGCCATTATCTGTCTTAATATGTGCTGGCTTTCCCATTATGGAAAAGGCTGAGACAAGATGAGAAATGACATCCTTGGTAGCTTCTCCGCAATGCGGTGATGCAAAAATAAAGCCACTAAAGGTATCTATGGAAACATGTATGTACTTTGTTTTCCCAAATTCAGGAAAGTGAGTAACATCCATCTGCCAAATCTGATTGGGCAGTAATCCTCGAGGGTTAACACCCAGATGTTGAATAGGAAGGGAGACAACGCAAGCAGGACACGCTTTTACAATTTCCCTTGCTTGTTGCCTGGTAATTTTACAAAGTAGCCGAAGGCTCTGAGAATTTAAGTGGTGAAGTTTGTGTAAATCTGTGGCCTCTTGGATGGATCCAATAAGAACTGGGAAAAGGGACCGAGTGGCTGCATCAGCCTGAGCATTACCCCGTGATAGGGGACCGGGAAGATCAGAATGTGCTCTAATGTGTCCTAAGAAAAATGGATGTTTTCTAGCCTGAATTAGTCGTTGAAGCTGGTTAAACAAAAAGGCTGCGTTGGAGGAAGCCTTAATGGCGGGTGAAATCTCCAATAGGGGCACAGAATGGGCAATGTAAGCACTGTCTGTATAAATATTAATAGGTTTATCAAAAAATGTCATAAAGACTTGTGTTATAGCAAACAATTCTACAAGCTGTGCTGATGGATAGGCAGTGTCAAAGGTGGTGGGCTGATTATCAACAACAAAGGCTGCACGGCCATTGCTGGAGCCATCTGTAAAAACAGTAAGGGCTTGTGGAATAGGAGCCTTCCGAGTAACCCGAGGAAAAATAAATGGATGTAACTGAGCAAAATGCAAAAGGGGGTCATTGGGAAGGTGGTTATCGATTATTCCCAAAAAGCCTGATAGAGCAATACCCCATTCATCCCTCGTCTGTAGCAAAAATTGGGTTTGATCCTTAGTGTATGGAATCAGAATGCTATCAGGGTCTTTGCCAAAATGTTGTCGAGAAAGCAAGCGACCTTTAATAATGATAGAAGCTACCTGAGCAGGATAGACAGCAATAACTTTAGAGGATGTGGCGGGCAAATGAACCCAGAGCAAGGGGCAACCTTTATTTTTAAAATATGGATCCCGCTGCCAGAATAGTCCTGTGGGTGTATGAGGGGTGTGTAATATAACCAAAACCAAAGGAAGGTTATAAGATATTTGTGTAACAAATTGTTGAGCAATGGCTTCTGTGACTTGAATTAATGCTTGCTGTGCCTCGGGAGTAAGCTCTCGAGGAGAAGAAGGGTCAGAATCTCCCCTTAAAATATCATTAAGAGGCAAAAGCACATAGGTGGGCAGTTTTAAATATGGTCTTAGCCATTGGATATCCCCTAGTAGTTTTTGGAAATCGTTAAGAGTGTGGAGATGGTCCACACGCAATTGTATATTAGGGATTTGAATTTGATTAGTTTGAAGTTTGAGGCCCAAGTAGGTGTAGGGGTCCTGTGTTTGAACCTTATCAGGGGCTATCTGAAGCCCCAAGGCAGTAAGGGCTTTATAGAGATCCAAATAACAATTATTAAGATCATAGGTATTAGGTGCAGCAATTAACAAATCATCCATATAATGTAATATATAAACTTGTGGCCACCGCTCTCTCACAGGGTCTACTGCTTGAGCAACATATTTTTGGCAAAGACTAGGGCTGTTAGCCATACCCTGGGGAAGGACCTTCCATTGAAATCTTTGCATAGGGCCCTGAAAATTGATGCGGGGGAGGCTGAAAGCAAAATAGGGTCTGTCATCAGGATGTAAAGGAATAGTAAAAAAGCAATCTTTTAAGTCAATGACCATTTTATAATAGTCCCTAGGAATAGCTACCGGTGTAGGGATGCCTGGCTGTAATGCCCCCATCGGGCGCATAACCTTATTGATAGCGCGCAAATCCTGTAAAAGGCGCCATTTGCCTGATTTCTTCTTAATAACAAAAATAGGAGTATTCCAGGGTGAGGTTGAGGGTTCCACATGGCCGGCTGTCAACTGTTCCTGTACTAACATAGAGGCAGCCTCTAATTTTTCTTGGGTAAGGGGCCACTGATCCACCCACACAGGAGTTTGAGTTTCCCAAATAATTTTGTCTGCATGGGGTACAGGAGGGTCAGGGACCGACACTAAAAATCCACATACCCAAGTCCAAATTTGTCTGTTTTTTGTATGGGCTGTACAGGCTCAACCTGTCCTTGTCCTAGCCTCCCAAGGCCTGTACCAGGGATAAAGCCCATACGAAGCATTTGATGAGTGACTAAAGAGTCGGGACTAGCAAGAATAACTTTCATTTGGCTTAGAATGTCTCGTCCCCAAAGGTTGACAGGGAGATCAGGAACAACAAAGGGGGTAACGGTTCCTTTATTCCCTGTGTTATCTTTTGTGTCAGTCCAATTAAGCACCCTGGAGCTAACTAAGGGGTTTCTTGATTGCCCTATTCCTTTAAGGTCAGTTAGTGATGAGGTGAGGGGCCATTCTGATGGCCAATATTTTTGAGAAATAACTGTGGCATCCGCACCAGTATCTAGGATCCCTCGGAATTTCTTTCCTTCAATAAATAAGGTAAGAGTGGGTCTTTTGTGGGAGATAGGTTGGACCCAATACACATCAGAGGAACCTAAGGAGGCTGTGTTTCCTGGTGAATTTCCTGAATTGAGGGGAAGGAGTATTAATTGTGCAATTTTTGTTCCTGCAGGGATGGCAGCTACTCCGTTAACAGCTGTGGCCAGTATTTTAATTTCTCCAGTGTAATCATCATCAATGATGCCAGGGAAGACCTGAACACCTTGTAAGGTGGTAGGAGCTCTCCCAAGAATAAGAGCACACATATGAGGTGGAGGGGGGCCTACAACCCCAGTGGGTATTATTTGAGGTCCTTGCATAGAGTCTAATATTGTATCGGTGGAGGCACAGAGGTCCAATCCTGCGCTGCCTGGGGTAGCACGTTGGAGGGAGGTGATTGTGGAGAAGGACAGGGAGCCTGGATTGGGCTGGGAGTCTGAGAGGGAACAAACCTTATTGCCCCTGGGTTTGCTCTGGGGGTGGTCGGGGCCAGGGGCTGGCCCCGAGAGGAGTTTCCCGAGAAGTTAGAGGGAATAGGCTGTCCAAGGGCATTGGTCTTGGATCTACACTCCTTGGCCCAGTGGCGACCTTTACCACATTTAGGGCAAAGGGTGAGCGGAGGTGGTTTGCATTGCCTGCTCCCCAATCTTTACAAGTTGTAAAGTACCACTGTCAAAGGGTGAACTTTTAAGAATCTCATTAATTAAATTCCAATAAGAAAAGACAGTGACGGGCACCTTTTGAGGACCAAAAGTCTCATAATAATCTTTGAGGCAGTCTCCTACTCTGAGCCACCTTTTACCATCAATCGATCCCTCGAGGGGAAACCAAGGACACAAATCCTCTATGTATGAAAAGAATGATCTTAAATCCTTTTTCTTAACACGCGCTCCCCGAGTCTTGAGGGCCTCCTCGAGACCCGTCAGAAACAAATCATGTGACGAAACTGCTTGTCCCATGGTGCGTCACTCACCTTGCGCTGGCCTCAATTTCCTCCTGGATCTGACTCCCGGTCGCGTCCACCGAGGCGATCCCGAATCCCGCTTGGCCAAGTCTTCCCCAGAGGGCAGCGTTCGCTTCTCAAACAAAGGCTCGAGCCCCACGTTGGGCGCCAACTGTCCCGACCCGCGGGACATCAACACGGGACCGCAAACCTGAGAGAGAAGGAATGAAGGGACAAGAGACGCAGGGAGAGGCAGCAAGACAGGAATTCTGATCAAGCTGCAAATTTTTATTGTTCACACAGGGGTATTTATACTGAGGGAAGGAGGGGTGTGACAAGGTGCAGGCTGGTTGGCTGTGTTCTTCTGCTGGGTTCCTGATAGGGTGCAAATTCGCGCCGGCCGGGAGGTGAGGTTCGCGCCGCTGGGAAGGTGAAGTTTGCGCCGGCGGGAAGGGAGGGGCGCTGCTGCTTATTGTAAAGGTCAGAATGTTCTCAGAATGAGAACTTCTTGGTCCCTGACAAGGCTCACCGCAGTTTCCAGCTAACTTGTAATGACTAGCTTGTAATCTTCATAGCATCACAACACAGTCTTGGAATTGGTGCCCCTCTTCCAGGGAAAACTCATCAAGAATTATTACTCCTTTCTAACCAGGCACACTATTTTTCCTCCTTCGGTTTCTGTGTTTTGACATTTGATTATATCCAACTTCACACTCAAGAGTTCTCTGTATACTAAACACTAATTATTTCATGTGTCCTGAAACAGAGACAACAAAATGCCACTTACTGTGTTAATTGGGATTTTTTTTTTTTTAACTCTCAGCCAACTTCTTTTGCAGGTGGGTGTAATTCTCTCTTTGTTCATTACTTCAGCCATTCCCTTAACAGGCATCACCAAGGGCTTGCTGTGGGCCAGATGCATCCCTGCCCCCAGGCCTTCCAGGTCAGGAGGGTCTGTTATTCAACTTTTTATCATTATAATGAAACCCAATCTATTCAACTTATAAAGAAAAAAGGTTAATTTGTCTCCCAGACTTGGAGGTTTCAGTCCATGGTCCCTTGGCTCCATTGTTCTGGGTGGGTGGTGATGGGGAGCCTGTGGCAGAGCAAGACCACTCACCTCACAGCTGGAAAGAGAGGAAGAAGCGCGTAGGTCCCCACAGTCCCTGTCAAGGGTCCGCCTCTAATGACCTGAGACCTCCCACTAGGCCCCACCTCTAAGGATTCTGCCACCTTCAGTAGCACCACAGACTGGGGACCAAGCCTTTAACAAATGGCCTTTGGGAGACACTTAGATCTAAATTCTAGCAGGGACAGATAAGTGGCACACAATGGGATGGCACTGGAAGGGAGCTTGAGAAAGAAAGAGAGATGAAATGCTGAGAGCCTCACAGGCTGCCGTGTGTGGAGGGCTGTCTAGGTGAACTACAAAGAGTGAATGGGATTAAGGCACAGCACAGGGACCCATGTGGTAGTACATCCATCCCAATGAGGTGCCATATGTAGAGCAAAGGGTCCCCGGGGGTGAGAGGAGTTTTGGAAAATGAGGTTGGGGGTGTTCACTAGGGTCAGAAAAGGTTGGCGCTGAGTGCCAGGCTCAGGTTTGTTCTGTAGGGTTTTAAGCAGGGATAAGCTTGCATTTTAGAAAGACCACTCTTGGAGGTAGTGGGGGCAGGGGTAGAATAGAGTATAGGGGGACTAATGGGAGGTGGCCGTCACAGACTGGCCTTTCCAAGGGAGCTGACCAAATTGGGTGCTCTGGGGTGTGCACAAGGATATTTACCAAGTTGCCACAGATAGGACACCCACTTGTCTGACACGTCTGAGGGCTGCCTGTCTTCTCATCTCCTAATTATCTAGATTCAGAATTCTGCCTTCTGGGCAGTTTGCTCATATGGACACCCGCCTCCATGGCTACTGCTGCTGTGTTCAGGAAAGTAAGTTTGCTTCATTTTAGGGAATGTATTTGTTCTCCAGATTTTATGTGGTCTACCCAACCTAGGGCCATGACAATTTTACATGGTAGCTACTTGTGGTAGCATTTCCTGGAAAGTTCCATGATCCTTGCAAAGAGGTGTCTACTGACTTGTACCCAAAACAACAAATGACCTTCTGGGGTGAGAAATAAAGCTAAATGTGGCAGAGCAGTTGAGAAAAGTTATGAGTATCACTACAAGGTGGATAGAGGATTTAGGTGGACAGCCCTCAAGGGTCCAGGGCAGCCCTTCCTGAGGCCTTTTAGGAGTCTGAGTGAAGCAGATAAGGTTTGTGAAATGGTGTTGCCAAGGGTGCCTTGTGGGGTCAGTTAGAAAAGCCCGAGGGTTCTGTCCATCATTTAATTCACCACTGCTGTCTGGGTCGAAACACTGGTGGGCACGCCCTAAGCTGTTCTTACAAGTATTCCATTGTGATGACGGGGAGTGGCTTCTGTCCCTTCTGACTCAGGGTCCTGTGCACAGGTGGTAGAGATAAAACTTCCCTGGAACGCTGCTGTAATGGCCACTGGAGATGGTGGCAGATTATGCATCTTAAAATGTGATTGCAAAATCAATAAGCCAGTTACAGTGGTTAAATCTCCTTTCGGAGCTGCTTGCAAAGCTGAGTTGCTTGTCAAGTCACCAGCTGGCAGTGCAACTTGGACTCCAGGGCTGCATTAGGGGGTCATGAAGGCCACGTGTGAGGTTTCCTCTGTGTCCTTTGGGAGCCCTGCTACCACTTCCTGGCCACCTCCCCACATCCTTCAATAGAAAAGGAGTTGCTGAAAATTCTTGTGTTCAGGCATAGGAAGGTTAGGAACATTTTTGAATATTAGCAGTTCATTCGTATAATATTATTACATCTTAACAACCCTGTGAACTAGGTATTAGTATTTCCACTTCCTGTAGAAGACATATCAATTTTCTTTTGCTGCATAGAAATGTTCCAAAGCATGGTGACTGAAAAAACAACTATCATCTGTTTAGCATCTGTTGGGTGGCTCGCTGATTTCAACTAGACCTGCTCATGTGTCTGTGGTCAGTTGGAGGGTCATCTGGGAGTGTGTGTATCCCCATAGGCCTCATTCACAAGTCTGGAAGTGTGCTGGCTTTGGATGGGGTGATGGATCTGGGCTGTGCATCTGGTCCCCACTCCCCAGTGACTTGCCTAGGCTTGTTCCCATGTCTCAGAAGCCCTTCTAAGAGAAGCAAAAATGGAAGCTGAAGGTCTTTCTGAGGTCTAGACTCAATACTGGAACAATGACACTTTGACAGAGAATATCACAAGTCAGCCCAGAACATTCAGAGTTGTTGCAAAGGATGGTGACCACTTTTGTCATCTGCACATGAGATTCTAAGAGACTTGCATCACTTGCCAAGGCACCCAATCCAACTTGAAAGCCAGCCTGTGCTTTCCAGATATAGTATGCTGCATGAAATTCAAGTAGGAGAGCCTCCACTTATAGGGTGGAGAAAGCAATGCTCAACTCTGACCGAAGAATCCATAATGTGGAATTTGGGGCAGCAATAGGTGATAATATTGGGAGTTTGGAGATAGAGATGTTAAATTGCCTCCTATCGTGAATGTTCATTTTTGTGTGACTGTTGAGTTCTCCTTGGTTGTTGGATTGGTCCATATGACCCTGTCGTTTCTGGGGTAAAGGCTGCTATATGTGTTTGGGACACACCTCTCCCCTGCCATCCATCTCTCTGCCTGCTTCCTCTGTGGTTTTATTCTTTTTCTTCTATTATCATATTTTGTCTTGTCAAGGTTGTGTGTGTGTGTGTGTGTGTGTGTGTGTGTGTGTGTGTACTATTAAAGCCATGCTTCACCCCTTTGGAAATAATGAAGTTTAGAAGAACATATTTATGTCAAATGGATTTCTACTGGCAATGCTCATAGCTGGTATTTACTTCCTATTTCTAAATATTATGCTGATGCAGCTATTTCTCAATTAATCAATTTTAAACATTGTCTATTGACCACAATGGGAGCTTATGACTTAGCTCTCTATGGACTCCCTGCCTTAGTCCCTCCCTCATCTTCAGAACACTTTTATCACAACTTTTGGTTAAATCAATAGTCAGTGTTTATGTTATTATGACAGTAAATTGTGCTTACTGTTAAGTGAAGTAGAAGATGATGATGTTTCCTGGACTTTGTATGTGCACATTTCTCCTTTATTTGGATTTCTATGTGCCCATCTCTATTTTTTTCTAAATGCTTCACTAGATCAGTTAAATGTGAATCAATATTACTTTTCAAAAGTTAAATTGCCATTATACCAATTTCCTCTCTTCCTGGACCTTTCCATGGGCTTCCTGGTTCTGGACTGCTCTCTACCCTCCCTACCCCTCACCCCTGGGCCTGTGTCCTTTTGCAGGAGGCTTGAGATGAATTCTGGCCTCTTGATATCCTTTTCCTGCTTCATACCATCATTCTGCTGTAGCATATCCTCTAATAGCTTTCTAAGAACAGTTACATGGGGAGTAAAATTTTAGGATCCTTGCACATCTGTAAATATTCTTTCCAAACAGATTCTGAAACAAGAGTTTGTGTGAAAGTGACTCATTAAGAAAATACTTTCAGGGAGTGAGGATAGCAGGAGTGGAAATGGAGGAAGCGAAGGGACTCCACTTCAGATGAAGTGCCAGTCTCTGTCTGGTGGGGGAGCAATGCAGGGGAATTGAGCCAAGAGTGTGCTGGAGAATTGTGGTTCCACTGTTTTGAATGCAGACTTTCACCTCATGCCCTGTTTCTCTTTTGTGCCTCATGTTCCCCCCGCACTAAGCTGGGCCTCCCTGCCCACTCCCTTGTTATGTGAAGGTCTCCAAGTGTCTAGTGCCACCATCACTACTTTTCGTCAGTTTTAGTAATTCCCACACCCAGGCCAGCTTGGCCTATCTGTTGTCCTGGTATAATCGATAGCTTTCCTCTCTTTGTCCCAGCTGGGATAATACATTTTTGTGTCCCCATCTGCCATGCTTCCTCCGGTCCTTCATGTGTGTGCTGAACTTCCTCCTAGGGGTGGTTTGGAGTCAGCAATCACTTTCTTTGGCATTGCCCATGCTCCTCACCAGGGGTTGCAGCCTGGGTTCTCTAAGTTGACTCCTCTCCCACCTCCTTTTTCCAGATTCCATAATGGGTTGCAATCTTGCATCTGCTGCCATCCCTGCTCCCATTCTCTTGAAACACACACACACACACACACACACACACACACACACACACACACATATACACACACACTTAAAAACCCATTGATGTCATTTTGGTGGTGTTTTGTGAAAGAGGCTTAATGATAGCAGTGGCCCATCTTTCTTGTCTATCTAGAAGTCTGGAGGGAAATGTGTGATCATATGGGAGAAACATGGGGGCCCCTACTTCCTGGGTGAGCGCCTCACATCCCCAGCAGTGGCAGCTCAGAGGTTCACTATTTACTTGTTTTGACTGTGCTGACATGTGGGGTTTGGTGGAACCCTAGGCATTTACAGTCCACAGGATTCTTATGGTTGTCTACATTGGGTGGGTGATGGAAGATGGGGTGCTGAGCAAGAAGATAGGTTTTTCCGCACGGGGAGCTTATGTTCTGTTGGGAACAGAGCAGGTGTCAAGTAGTGGCTACCAAGACAGTTATGTACTGGATTGAGATAAACCTGCTGACACCTTCTGGTCACAGGTGCCAGACACCATTAGGGTATGAGGCTTAATGGGGTGGCTGCAATAACAGGACTTTTGAACTTTGCGAAAAAGAAAGAAAGGGGTCTGATTTCCATCAAAGCTTCCTTCCTTCTATAGCTTCCTGCCATCCAGTTTTCCAGAGACCCTCCAGTTTCTTAGGAAAATCTGTGGCAGCATTTGATGAGTTGGGAAGGGCCAATTCTAGTTCACATGCTCTTTGAGCATAGCGAGAATAATCTTTTACTCAGTCAAATTTGCATTAAGTTATGATAAGAACATGTTGGTGCATCTGCTGGCACCTCTCCCCAGTCTAATAAAAAAGAATTCATTTTAAGGCAGATCCTTTTTTGGACCCATCAGAGAAAATCTGATATAGCTGAATTCACTTCAGATGAACTCCTCAACTGTTTATTAAACATTCCTGATTCAAAAATCCAAAATCTGAGATGCTCCAAAATCTGAAACTTTGAATGCTGATATGATGTCCCAAGTGGAAAAGTCCACACCTTACCTCAAGTGACAGAGTGCAGGCACACTAGAAATACTGTGTAAAATTACCCTCAAGCTATGTAAGAAGTATAAATAAATTTTATGTTTACACTTGGGTCATTATATATATGCATATATTCTGAAATCTGAAAAAATCCAAAAAAATATGAAAAAATTCAAAACCTGAAAAAAATCTAAAATCTGAAAAAAATCCCCAAACCAAAACACTTCTGGTCCCAAGCATTTCGAGCAAAGAATCTTCAACCTGTGTTAATTTTCTGTGCTTTGTAACAAATCACATAAATCTAACAAAACAACACCTATTGATCAGTTCCTAGTTCTACAGATCAGAAGCCCAGCACAATGTGGCTGAGGTTTCTCTCAGGAAATCACAAGGGTGGGATCTTTTGGAAGCCTGGCGAAACCACTCTTCCTCACTCATTACTTTTTTTAAAAATATTTTTAGTTGTAGATGGATATAATTTATTTACATGTCGTGCTAAGGATGGAACCTGGTGCTTTACACGTGCTAGGCAATCGCTCTACCACTGAGCCACAACCCCAGCTCACACTCATTATTTTTGTTGGCAAAACTCAGTTCATTGTGGTTTCGGGACTAAGTTGCCACTTTCATGCTGGGGTTACTCTCAGCTCCTAAAGGCTGCCTGAATTCTGGACTGTGTGGTCTAGTTGGTCTTTAAGCCGGCAAACGTGTGAGTTCTTCTCTGGCTCGGAAGTTCTGACCTGCTTTTCTGCTGAGATGGAGGAAACTCATGTGGTAAGAGTACATGTGATTAGGTTGAGCCCACCCAATAATCTCCCAATCTTGAAGTTAATTGTGTTGCATGACATAATCGAATCCTGGAGATAAAACCCCCCATATTCCTAGTCCTAGGATTATGCAGGACTCATACCTGAGCAGTAGAAATCTCAGGGTCTATGAGAGAATTCTGCCTACCAAATGTCCAAACCAAGTCCCTGTGAGGAAAGGTATGGGCCTAGGCCCTTCACAATTGCATGCTATCCAGGGGCATGAGGCTGACTTGGATGAACTCAGTCTGCTATGTGGAGAGAGTGTCAGAGACTTTGCTCTGTGCTCAGCACTGTTATGAATTAGCTGGGAGAACTTAAACAAGTGAATATTTCTCCCTGGGGCTCAGTATGTAAGTGGTTAAATTGGAGTTGGCAAATTGGCCAACTTCAATTCCTTGGTAGTGTCTGCTTGTGGTGCTCTGTTGAAGCCTGTAAGGTTAGCCTGCCCTGGCAGGGAAGACCATGGAGATTGATTAGCTGTGTCTGTTATACACACCATATAGGAGGCTGGTTTTTCTCTTGTCATCTACTTACTGAGCCTGGAATCACTGGGTAAGCCCTTGCAGTTCTTTTGTTCAACACATATTTATGGCTGCCTCCTGTGTGCCAGGTGTTATTCATTACAGAAGCAGGGGTATGTGACCCAGCATCCCTGTCCTTGCTCTCCATGAAGTTTCAGGAGATTGCCATGTACATGCCGAGTTGTCAGAAGGCTTTTGGGGGTGGGGTGGGGTGTAGTTTTGAGCATGACTGTGAGGGGCAGAGTAATAAGGACTCAAGTCTGGGGTAGGTGGGGATAGAAGGAAGGGAAAACAGACATTACTGATGCCTGATACCAAGGGCCACTCATGCTACCCCAGCATATCTCAGACTTAATGCTACTGGCTGGTGCCATACCTCCACTTAATAAATAAGAAACAGGAGGCTCAGAGGATTTACTCACTTACCTGGGCCCACAGAGCTGGGGAGAAACATAAAAGAGGCCATTGCTCCTTGAAGAATATTAAGCATTGGGGTGATGGGTTGTGGGCATGCCCAGCAAAGCAAGAGAGACACCCCCCCACCTCCATAACCTCCCAACTTGACAGCCATTTACCCACTAACTGATAATCCCATTTCAGGCAGGAGGATGAGGTCTGGTGTGTATTTGCTGCCTATCAGTGATAAAACACCCCCTTTGCATGAAGGAAGTTGATAGCAGAAGGGTCAGGGGCTGGTTGCTCCTGGGTTTGATTCCTAATCACTTTCTAAATCCCTGGTGCCTTGTGAAATAAACATGATTAACTCTGGGAGCTGGTTTATGAAGCCTCATGGAGAGGAGAGGCCCGGAGCGGCCTGTGGACAGCTAATTTGATCAGAGGTTGTGATTTCCGTCTCTCGCCTCTGTGTCCAGGGCAGATAAAATGGAGGGAGGGCTGTGATGCTTAATTAACCCTGTAATTCTTGCATGGGCTAATTAGCATATAGATGAGGGTGGCTTTCCAAGCTTGGATCTGGCACTGCCTCCAGTCTTTGTGAGGTGAGCTGGGTACTTCTAGGGTGGCAGCTAACCTTGGCCAGCCCCTCGGTTCTTATTTCTTTTTAATTTTTATTTTTATTTACTTATTTCTAAATTTTATTGTGGTAAGAACATTTAACGTGAGACCTACCCTGTTAATGACTTTTTAAGTGTACAATACATTCCTGTTGACTTTAGGTGCAATGATGTACAGCAGATCGGTAGAATTTATTCAACTTACTTGACTAAAACCATGTTCATTGATTAGTTACTCCCCATCTCTTCCTCTTTCTGGCCCATGGCTACCACCTTTCTACTCTTTGATTCTCTGAATTGGATTTTATAGTATCAGATACTTAATTTAAGTGGGATCATGCAGGATTTGTTTTTCTGAGACTCACTCTGTCTTGGTACCAGTTCTTAGAAGATTTGCCTTGAAGGAGGCCAGAGCTCTGGAGTGGTGGAGGGGATGGGAGTCTTTCCTACCCAGGAAAGGGGCCCTGTACATTTTGACACAAACCCCAGGCCAGAGCTTCAGGGTAATATTGCCAGGGGCTGCTTGGGCTTCTGAGTATTTTGCCCTGGTTCTAATATTCAAGACTTTTTCAATTGGGTTTCCTTCCAGGCCTTGGGGATTCTGCCTGCCCATCTTCCTTGTTCTGAACACAGAGACTGGCTGTGGCAATGACTCAGGAGGGAGATTCTTTAGTAGAAGTTCATGGGTGCAACTGTGCAAATGTGATTTTTTTCTGCTGTAGATTTTCTGCAGCTATTCCTCTGTTGAGGTGTTCAATGCTTGGGGAATCTTGAAGCTTCCTTCTTAGAATTTCTTCATGGTGTCTTTTGTTCCCACTCCCACCCACCAACTAGTTCTTTGGCATGGAAAGCCCACCTGATTCTTTTGGTGGTTGATCCCCTTGGTCCCAGCAGAATGTTCCATGGTGCCATAGTGTGCTGGTCTGGGGGGACCTGCCCCAGACAGGGCAGAAGTGGGACCATCTGGTGAGCCACCTTGCCCCCATTCTAGCCCAGACCCTCTGCAGTTCTCATCCCTCCTCTTCCCCTAACAGCCCTGGGAATTCCACTGACTATAGAAGGTAGGACAGTGGTTTTGATGAATGATTTTTTTTGAGATGGAGGTCTCACTATGTTGCCCAGGCTGGTCTTGAACTCCTGAGCTCAAATGATCCTCCCACCTTGACCCCCAAGTAGCTGGGACTACAGGTGTGCACCACTGTGCCTAGCTGATAATGGTTTGCAAATGAAAGCAGAATTTGTTTAATGGATTCTAGGCTTGAACTAAACCCAGATTGAGTGTGTGCACTCACGTGTGTGAGTATGCCCTAATACACAGAAGGGGCACGAGGATGTCATCAAGGACCAGCTTGGCACCTATTAGTTTCTCTAAGACACATGGGAGGGGAAGGAGCACTCTCCAAAGAACCGAACTGCAGGGCCAGGGACGCTGACCACCTTTCTACCCTGGTCCCTGATGGGCTGTGTTTTTGAGCTTATCTTTTTCATGAGTGTGCTGTAATGATTTATTAGTAATGACAAT
This sequence comes from Sciurus carolinensis, assembly GCF_902686445.1. Classification (NCBI taxonomy): domain Eukaryota; kingdom Metazoa; phylum Chordata; class Mammalia; order Rodentia; family Sciuridae; genus Sciurus; species Sciurus carolinensis. Next base: position 70,779,536 of record NC_062215.1, on the reverse strand, counting down.
AGTAATAATTTGTCTCAAATTGCTAATCCCTGAAATGTGGGATGCCTACTTTGTAGACACAGTTTCAGGTCCTCACAAGAGGAAGACTGCAGGGTACAACCATTTCTCCATTTTACAGAAGAGGCTGTTGGGACTGAGTGACCATTCAGGAACAAAACACATATCTGCAGGACTCTGAGATTCCAGTTCTTTTAGCAGGAGGAGTGGGCAGAGGACTTCTGTGCAGGACCTGTCCATGTGTGTGAGTGTGTGTGCATGTTTGTGTATGCATGCAAGGTGCACATAAACATGCATGCTGTATGGGGTAATGTGCACATATGTGGTTCATTGCCCTGCAGTCCCTTGTAACTGCTTTATGGAGGGTGTGAGGCACCAGCAGAGGAAAAGCCTGTTCATCCTGTCACTTGTCATGGTGGGAGTTCAGGTTGTCAGATATTCCAAATATCCAGAAATATTTTCAATTAGATTTTTCTCTTGGGAAAATTATATATTCACATAAAGTTGCAAGAAAGCATACTAACTCCTCATGGCCATTACCTGGTCTCCACCCTGACCCAACCACAGTAACATTTTGCAAAGCTATATAATCATATTGCAAATTGCATCTTTTTTTTTAGTACTGGGGACTGAGCCCATGGGTGCTCTAGTATGAAGTCCTTTATATATCCCAGCCCTTTATATTTTTGATTTTTAGACAGATTCTCACTAAGTTCTTAAGACTGGACATGAACTTGTGATTCTCCTGCCTCAGTTTTCTGAATCATTGGAATTACAGACATACACCACCACTCATATGTACACACTGCATCTTGACATTGATATAACCCACTGATCTTGTTCAGATTTCCCAGTTTTCCTTGCATTCTTGTGTGTGTGTGTGTTTGTGTGTGTGTGTGTGTGTGTGTGTGTGTGTGTGCATGCTTGAGGGGTTCAAGAGATTTGGGGTAGATCAAGCTTTACTTGGGGGTACTGTAATGGGGTGGTTTATAGAGGAAGACTTTCTTGGAAGATGTTTGTCCAGAGGCACAGGATGGGGTCACTATTCGGGTTTCCCAGAAGAGGGCAAAGACCTCCTGAGAGACATTGTGCTGGAGGGGGCTTACATATCTAGGTGATGTTCAGTGGCATGAGGAAGAGTCTCTGATCCAAGAGCTCTGAAGAGCAGTAATAGCTTGGGGCTTTATCTTATCAGTAGGTAACAGATGTTGGGTGGGTTTCATGGGGGTATGCAGAACAGAAAGTCTCTAAATGGTTAAAATTTTGCCATTTGTGTGGTCTATTTTTTAAATAACAAGGATGTGTAAAATTTTAGTTTGGCACTAGCAGTCTTTGGAGCTAATGGGTCTCTGCCTGCAGTGAAGTAAACAACATTGGGTCCAATACACACTGGCCATCTTTGGTGCATTTATATAACTGTGGTTGCTATGAATATTTTGTGTATATGTTTTTCTATGTGAACATAAGTTTTCATTTCTCTAGGATTAATTCCCATGGTTGTATGGTAGTGGCATGCTTAGCTTTTAAAAAAGAAACTGCCAAACTGTTTCCCAGAGTGGCTATACCATATAGTGTTCCCAAGAGTGTGAGTGTTCTGATTTCTCCATAACCTCACAAGTTTTTTGTATTGTTACTATCTTTTATTTTAGTCATTCAGATAGGTGTATAATGATAATCGCATTGTGACTCTAATTTGCATTTCCTTAATGGCTAATGGTTTGACTCTCTTTTCAGGTCTTTAGCAATCTGTATATTCCGTTGAGTGAAATATTTTATGTCTTTTGCTCATTTTCTGACTGGAGCTTTTAAAATGCTAAGTTTTAATCACTCTTATATACTCTAGATTCTAGTCCTTTGTCAAATACATCGTTTGTAAAGATTTCTCTTAGCCTGTAGTCTGTCTTCATGTTTTTAATGTGTGCTTTCATAAAATGAAACATTCAAGTTAGATGAGGTCTAATGTATCAATTTTCCTTTTATGAATGAGGCTTTTGGTGACAGGTCTAGGGACTCATTGCCTAGCCCTAGATATTTTATTTTCCTGAAAGTTGTATTGTGTTAAGATTTTCACTAAAGTCTATGATCCATTCTTTGAGTTTTCTTGTTTTTATTTTTAAGAAAAAACTGTCCTTCCATTAATTGGTTTTGCCATTTTGTCAGAAGCCATTTGGACATATTTGTGTGGGTCTGTTTCTGGGTTCTCTAATCTGTTCCATTGATTCATATTATTTATCCCTTTACTTATGCCACAGTGTCTTTATTAGTGTAACCTTAATATCAGTTACTCCTGGTTTATTTTCTTATCTTGATATTGTCTACTATTCTAGTTACTCTGTCTTTCTGTATGATTTTTGGAATGTTCATCTATGTCTACATAAAACCTTATTGGGATTTTGATAGAAATTGCTTTAAATCAGTTAATTAATTTGAGTGAGAATTGATATATCCCAATCCATGAAAGTGGAATGTCTACTTATTTCTTTTTTAAAAAATGTTTTATTTGTTCTAATTGGTTATACATGACAGTAGAATGCATTTATGCATTTTGATAAATCATACATAAATGGAGTATAATTTCTCATTTGATTATATATATTGTAAGATCACAATGGTTATGCAGTCATATATGTGCACAAGGTAATAATGTCTGTTTTACTCTACTGTCCTTCCTACCCACATACCCCTTCTTAAAATCTGCATACTACAGTGATAGAGCCACATCAATGTTTAGAGCAGCTCAACTCACAATAGCTAAACTATGGAACCAACCTAGGTGCCCTTCAACAGATGAATAGATAAAGAAAATGTGGTATGTATATATATCATATATATATATATATATATATATATATGATGGAATATTACTGAGCTTATTTAAATCTTTTTTGATTTCTTTCATTAGCACTTTGTAATTTTCAGCATACAGATTTGTTAAGTAGTTATCTAATATTATGCTTTCTTTGGAGCGATTATACCTGGAATTGTGCTTTAAATTTTGGTTTCTGTGCTTCATTGTTAATACTTAGAAACGTGATTGATTTTTGTGTGTTGATTTTTTTTTTTTTTTTTTTTTTTTGGTACCAGGGATTGAACTCAGGGGCACTTGACCACTGAGCCACATCTCCAGCCCTATTTTATATTTTATTTAGAGACAGGGTCTCACTGAGTTGCTCAGCACCTCACTTTTGCTGAGGCTGACTTTGAATTTGAGATCCTTCTGTCTCAGTCTCCCAAGCCACTGGGATTACAGGTGTGCACCACCACTCCTGGCCTGTGTGTTGATCTTGTGTCCTGTGATCTTGTAGAATTTACTTGCTAATTCTCAAAGTTGCTTGTGTGTGTGTGTGTGTGTGTGTGTGAAGATTCTTTGAGATTTTTCTCTGTAGATACATTGTCTGCAAATGTACTTTCCTTCCTTCTTTCCTTCCTCTTTCTCTACACTTGTTATTTCTTTTCTTGTCATATTGTAGTGGCTAAAAATTGTAGTACTGCAATGAATAAGAGTGATGACAATGAATGTCTTTGCATTGTACCTAATCTTAGGGAGAGAACATTCTGGTTTTCACAAGCAAAATGTTAGCTATTGTTTTTCAGTAACTGTTCTTTAACAAGTTGAGGTAATTCCCCTCTATTCCTAATTTCCTAAAATTTACTTGGTCACGGCATATAGTACTTTTCAGATATTGATGGATTTCTTTCCAGTTTTCTTGTTTTCTAAAAATTTAATTCCATAGAGGACCCTGAACTTCAGTTTTCATTGACTTTGGTATAAGGATAATACTGTCCTTATGAAATGAGTTGTGAAGTATTATCTCCTCTGCTAGTAAATTCTAGAAGGGATTGTATAGCTGAAGCTAATTCTTTTTTAAATGTTTGATAGTATTCTCCAGTAAAACCATCTGATCCTGGATATTTTTTCTTTGGGAATTTTAAAATTACATCTATTTATTCTTGGAAACTGTTGATACTTCATGGTTTTCAGTGAATTGATCCATTTTCTTCTAACGTCAAATTTGTGAGTGTAAAGTCATAGTGTTCTTTCATTATCTTTAGCATGGTTGTAGGATCTGAAGTGGTATTGATGATTTGTGTTTTCTCTCTTTTTGCTTTTGTTAGTCTTGCTAGAAGTTTATTAATGTCATTGATTTTTTTGAGTCAATTTTTTGTTTGTTTTTGTTTAGGATTTTCTTATTTTCAATTTCATTGATTTGTTTTTTATTTCCTTCCTTGTATTTGATTTAAGTTTGTTTCTTATTTTTCTAGATCTTGAAGGAGGAACTGAGGTTGTTTATTTGAGTTTTTGACTAGCTTATCTATTTCTAATATAAGTTATAAATTGTGCTATAAATCTCCCTTATGGCACTGCTTTAGCTTTATCAAACAAATGTATTTTAATTTTCATTTTGCTCTAGTATTTTTAAATTGCCTTTTTGACTTCCTCTTTTACCCATGGATTGTATAATTTCCACATGTAGAAGACTTCCTTATTATTTTTCTAATTTGATTCCATTGTAGTCAAAGAACACTATATGATTTCAATTCTTTTAAATTTCTTGAAATTTGTTTTATGAACTGGGATATTGTCTGTCTTGGTAAATAGTTCATGGCTGCTTAAAATACATGTATTCTGCTATTTTTGGGTACAGTATTCTCTGTTAGAGCTGTTAGAGCTTGTTGGTTGATTGTGTTGTCCACAGTTCTTATATATACTTTTTGATTTTCTGTCTAGCATTTATATCATTTGGTGCAAGGGGGTTATTGAAACCCCCAACTGTAATTGTAGCTCTTTCTACTTTTCCTTTTATCTCAATCAGTGTTTGCATCATGTACTTTGAAACTCTGTTGTGTGGTGCACACTCATTTAAGGTCAGTATGTCCTCCTGGTGGATTGATGCTTTTGCCATTATATAATGTCCCTTTTTGTCTCCAGGGATTTTCTTTGAAGTCTACTTTATTTGTTACAAATACAGTCACTCCTCTTTTTAAAACTCAATGTTTGCATGGTATATCTGAAGAAGGCGATAAGACCCTCATTTAAGGGTTACCCTCCCTGTACACAGAGGAAAGGAAATTTCTATTTCTGAAGACACGGGGACACAGAAAAGAAATCTGAATGAAGTCAGTTCATACCCATTTATTACCATACATTTTGCTCCCTTAGTCCAATCAGGCTTTTCTTTTATTTTGATTTTTAAATTTGTTCTTTTGAGTTATATATGACAGTAGAATGTATTTGGACATATCATATATAAATGGATTATAACTTCCCATTCTTGTGGTTGCACATGCTGTGGAGTTCCACTGGTCTGTATTCATGTATGAGCATAGGAAAGTTATGTTTGATTCTTTCTACAGTCTTTCCCATTCCCATCCCCCACCCCTCCGCTCCCCCCACTCCCCCGCCCCACCACTTCAATCCAATGAACCTCCATTCCTCCCTCCCCCACTCCCTGCCTATTGTGAGTCAGCATCCACACATTAGAGAGAACATTCAACTTTTGTTTTTTTGGGATTGGCTCATTTCACTTAGCATGATAACCATCCATTTACTGGCAAATGCCATAATTTCATTCTTCTTTATGGCTAATATTCCATTGGGTATATGTGCCACATTTTCTTTATCCATTTATCTGTTGAAGGGCACCTAGGTTGGTTCTACAGCTTAGCTATTGTGAATTGAGCTGCTATAAACACTGATGTGGTTGCATCACTGTAGTATGCTGATTTTAAGTCTTTTGGGTATAAATGGAGGAGTGGGATAACTGGGTCAAATGGTGGGTCCATTCCAAATTTTCTGAGGAATCTCCATCCTGCTTTCCATAGAGGTTGCACCAATTTGCAGTCCCACTGCAATGAATGTGTGAATGTGCTTTTTGCCCTACATCCTTACCAACATTTATTGTTGCTTGCATTCTTGATAATTGCCATTCTGACTAATGAGATGAAATCTTGGTGTAGTTTTAATTTACATATGTTTAATTGCTAGAGATGTTTAACATTTTTTTCATATATTTGCTGAATATTCATACTTCTTCTGTGAAGTGTCTGTTCAGTTCCTTTGCCTAGTTCAATCATACTTTTCCATGACTTCATTTCATCAAAACTAGCATAAAAGTTCACAGGCTTCCCTGTTTCTTTGAGTCTTCAATTCCCTATGAAGGCTTCTGTGAATGTAAAACTTGCATGTGTTTCTCTTGTTAGTGTATTTTGTTACAGGTTCCTCAACCATGAACCTACAATGGGTTAGGAAAAGATATTTCCCCCTCCCTTTAGCCTCATTTCTTCATCTGTAAAGTGGAAAGAGGTTTGAGGTTGAACAAGGTGACCTTGAAGATGTCCCACTGAAGATGTTCTGTAAATCACACCTCCTGTGTGCTTCTCTAGTGGATGATGATGGGCTGTGTCTCTGTCGAAGGATGCTCTCTTTAGGTGTGCAGGTCAGGGAGTAGGAGTGAGGGGCAGGGCATGAAGCAGAGCAGGGAGGAGGACCTCATGAGGGTCTCATGAGCTGTAACTCCTACATGCGACTGCTTCCTTGATTGAGTTTTGAGCCCCTGAGAATCTCTACCCTGGGCATCAGGATTGTCCTTCATGGAGAAGAATGGAACATTTGCCCACTTGTTCCTTTGTGCCATTGGGTAAAATTTTGTCTTGTGAGGTATTAGCCCTCTGCTTTTCATAATTGTAAACATATGTCTAGATATTTTGGGGCTTCCCAGGGATGTCAACAGAGCAGCTCAGATGGCAGGGAGAGGCAGCAGCAAGCAATCAGGTGCTCATTTCCATCTAGCAACATTGGTCAAGGGCACACAAGTAGAGCAGAACTGAGGTAGAAGGGCGAGGTTGAGAAAGTGCCTTTAGCTGTCTCTCTTTTCCCCCAGTGGAGAGGATTTCTCTCTTTATCTGCTCAGTTGACCATTGAAAACCATCATGCCACTTAAAAATGACTCCATTTTTATTGGTCTGCTTCATCTACGTTCAGGCATACATGACTGTTTTGTTTCTATGTGATTCATGGAGCAACTGGCTGCCAGCTCAGATGGAAGAAGGCAGAGCATCCTATCCTCTACAACACAAGAGGCAGCAGTGTCTCCCATGCATTTCTGGCTGAAGACTCCATTTCTGGAGTATCCTGGTAGCTGCCAGGTGGTCCTGGTGTCCGTCAGCTTCTCGCCTCCACTTGGAACTTCCCACGTCATGATCCCTGTCTGCCTTAGCTCTTGCCTGTCACCTCTACAGTCATGGTAGTGCTTCCCAACTGCTTGCTTAATGAACTACCTGTGTATTATGGTATATACATACAATATTTCAGTGTCTGAAATATTGCTGCTAGTGCATCCTTTTTGCAATCCCCATTAGTCCCTCATTGTGAGATGATTGCTGAGATGAAGAACAGCCGAAGCAGTCTTCTGAGAGCAATCCCAGAGTCAGAGGGAAGACATTTGCCTGGTAACAGTTCCAATCTGTAGCAAGTCAAGAAAAACCTTTCTTTTCTTTCTTTCTTCTGTTTTTCTTTTTGCTTGGCTTTCTCTCTTTTTTTCTTCTGGTAAGTGGCAGTGATTCAGGCAATGTTTCCAATTAGGACATATGGCAGAACTAACGAATCCCTTCTACCATACATTGTCAGCCAAATTTAGTAGAGAGGATGTGAAATTTTCTTTGATGACAATAATGCCAGCAGCTGTCATCTCCTAAGCACCTACTAGGTGTCAGATCGTGGCCTGTGCTATCTCATCCCAATCTCACGATGACGCCAAGGGTAGGCGTCATTGCCTGATGCCACTGGTTCTGGATGGTGGTTTGGGAATTTCTTCATTTGAGTAGGAGGTGGAGATGGGTTTTCTTGGCTGGACTGAACTCCTGCTATAGGCAAGGCTGTGTAAACAGGTGGGTCCTGTATGAGAGGCTGTGGAGAGGCCAGGATGGGAGGCCCTAGGGGCTGGAACATTAGCAGGTGGGGCAAGTTGGAGTCCTTGGGACACAAAGGAGATGTGAGCAGCAGCTTGGTCCTCCCAGCAGACTGACACTCTGGGGCCTTGTTGGGTACTGGAGACAGAACCTCTACTCAGGCTATTTAGTTCTTGGAATGAGTCTGTGCTGTGAGCCCCTTTGGTCAATCCCTGGAACTCATTGGAACATCCTTAGGAGCCTCTGAGGAGGAGAGGTGAAGGATGGGGAGTCATTTGGGTATCTCCTGTCTGAGGAGGTCTGAGCCAAGTGGCCTGGGCTGCCCAACATGTGTGCTGGGACAGACTCTTCTCCTTCTGAGCCTCTGACCCCAGCAGAATATTCTCCTGTTGCATCGGTGGAGGATCCTGAGAGCTGCTATTTTATGATGTGGAACTCACCAGCTCTAGGAAATTTGTGGGCACCTGAGGGCTGGGGCTGCCTGAGGGAGCACCTGAGGGGGTGACCTGAGGGCAGGCCCAGCTCTGAGGTTAGCCTCATATAAATTCCTGAGCCTTTCAGTTTCTCAAGAGAAGTCAGAAACCTACATTTTATGTGGGTTTTCCTGAGTTTAAATGTTGATAACTAATTAACAAGTAAACACATCCTACCATATGGCTAAACAAGACCCCTCTCCTAGCCTGATGTCCTGTGGTATCAGTTTCCGCCTCTAATACGGAGGCTTCTTTCAGTGTGTGGATTATGCACCAACTCCCTAGTAACCCCGCCTGCCTCCCATGGGCTCTGTCTCCTTCCTGCTTCGTTTTTCACAGCATCCAGCACAGGTCTGGCCCATAGTAGGTTTTCGCTTAACCGTTTGTAAGAGGTGATTCCTCTTTGTACATTCTCCATGGCTGTCCAGTGGGCGTCGGAGTCTTTTTTTGCACTCTCATATTGTGTGTATGTGTGTGAGTGCGTGAATGCATGTATGTGTGAGTGAGTGATTGGTATGAGTTTGTGAGAGGGATTCCATGTGTGTAGAAATGAGATGGTGTAGGTGTGTGTGTGTAGGATTCTGTGTGTGTATTTGAGTGCAAATGTGTAGGTGTGCGTGTGTGTGCGAGAGCATGTGTATAGGAGGAACTGTGAGCATGAGTGTGTGTGTGAGGGACAGCACGTGTGCATGTGCAGCCCTGTGGGTGTCACGCCCAACCTCCTGTCAGAGCCTGGAGTTGCTCTGCAAGCCAAGCCTCTTTGCTGCAAAGGGCAGGACATGACAAAAACCACCATTGCAGGGTGGTGACTACCTTCACTCTCTCTAAAATGTTTCCTGTAACGAAGGGTACTGAGTCCTCTCCCCATCTCTGGAGACAGGCAGGGGCTGGGGCCTCAGCATCTCTGTCTGGGCTCCTTGACCCTGGGGCCCTGAGCTGCCTTGTCTGTTGTCTGACTGCCCAGCTGGAACAGCCATAAAGAGGCTACTGCGAGTGGGGAAGGGACCCCACCATTCCCACAGTGTGCCAGGCATGACAGTGGGGACTTTATGGACCCCCCCAGGCAGCTGTGTCTCCAGCTGAGCACCAGGGAGTGTCCCCAGTCAACCTCACAGGGAGCAGAATCACCAGCTGAGTCCTGCCCCAATTCTGACCCCCAGACAGTGAGATAGAGTCAAATGGTGGTGTTTTAAGCCACTAGATCTTGGGATGGTTTGTGAAACAGACATAGATAAGCAGAACAGTAAATTCCTTTAATATTTCCCAAATGATAATGTGTCATATTTGGTAAAAGGTTTCTCTCAGGCTGCTTCAAATTAGAAAGAACTATGTCAGCAAACTGTGACAAAAAAAAAAAAAAAAAAAAAAAAATAGCAGCCCGAATCCCAGTGAGACGCAGGGCTAGCTCATTCATTTGGATCCAATTCTAATGATGATGACTTATTCTTCCTCTGTTAGCAGCATCACTGGTAACTAAAGTTAGCCTTGGCTCAAAAATCAATGTGTTATTTTAGAACCCAAAGCAGGCAGTGAGTGAACTGTGGGGTGATTGACGACAGCTCTGTGGAGCTCTGGCTGGGCGCAGAGCCTCCTTCTCCCTGTTGTTGGCTCCTGGATGGCTGCAAGGAGCAGCCGGCATCTACCCTGGTGGCCAGTAGCCCATGTGGATGCACAAAAGCCTCCAGCATGTTTTCTGCCAACCCGGGCTGAGCTCTGCCTGAATGGAGTGAGGTGACACAAGTTCCAGCCACACATGGTGCCATGGGCTGGGCTGTGTTCCACCCATACTAATGTACTGAAGTCCTAAGCCCCACCATCTCGGAATGGGACTTTATTTAGACATTGAGTCCTTGCAGAAGTAATCAAGTTAAAATGAGGTCATTGGTGGAGGACCCTACCCTGTATGACTGGAATCTCTAAGAAGAGGCAATTAGGACACAGGCACAGGGAAGATGACATGAAGACAGGGAGAAGATGGCCATCTATAAGCCAAAGAGATCTATAAGCGAGGCCCTCTATGAACCGGGGACAGATCCTTCCCTCACAGCCCTCAGATGGAACTAACTCAGTTGGCACTATGGTCTTATAAGGCGGGATACTAACACCACAACCGTTAGACCCCACTCCTTCCCAACAATGGCCACATTTCACTCCATCCAATGACTCTTTTCTTCCTTGTGGTATTTCTGCTCTTTGTGGTCTCATTAATGTGAGGAGGAGGTCCCACAATGAAGTGGGGGACCAGCTCTTTGGTACCCCCAATTCTCTGTCATGGAGGAGAAATCCCCCAGGAGGGACAGCTCCTCATGTTCTAAATCAAAGATCCATCAGCCACTGTGGCAGCTCACCTGACCACGTACATTTGGACCTATTCCTCATCATGTTGTCCGGACTCCTGGGTTATAGCTGCCCTATTCTGGGGAGCCATAAGCCAAGATGAAGGCAGGGCTGAGGGCCTCAGTGGAGCAAGCTCATGGAGCCGGCTTCTAGCAGACCTTCAGAGACTAGTAGCAGTGAATAGAGGACAAAGGCTGTGGGAAAGTAAGAATATGCAGAAGGGAGTGCCCGCTGAGGATGAAGAAATCCTAGGGGTGGGGAAAAGGGCGGCTGAGGACAAAGGAGGGAGTGGCCGGGCTGCCTCAGGCTGCCACTCTGCCTCGGCCCTGGTATTTGTCCATGATTGCCACCCACAGGATTCTAGGAAACAGTCTCTGAGAGTTTACTGGGCAGTGGAATGATTTCTAGGGAATGACCTTGGCACTGAGCCGGACCAGGCAGGGAGATGGGAAGCTGGAGGAAGGCTAAGGACAGCCCAGCTCATCTCTGGGCAGGGCTGGGCTAGAACGGACTGTGGGGGCGGCCCCTGGCAAGCCCAGATGGCCTGGCTTTATACTTCCTCCTCAAGCACTCAATGGGTGTGGGCTGCATGAGAAAGGGGTGGTCTTCATCAGGTGGGTCTTCATAATTGAGACAGGTCCTGGGGTGCTGGCAGCCTTCCCAGCAGCCTGACGACCACTAGGCTTTCCTGCTTTGCTCTCCTGCTCTTGCAGCCTCCTCCCCACTGTGCTCCAGCCTTCCATCCTCAGCACTCAGGGATCCGAGGGGACATCTGTCAGTTGCTGGCACCTGGGCCCCACCAGTTCTTGTTGGGCATCTGTTCCTTTTGTTTTTCTCTCTCCCTTTGGGTTCAGACCCTCTCTAAAGATGCCCTGGGTGGCTAAGTCCTCTGAGATTGGCTTTGGGGGCTTCTGGGTCCTGTATCTTGTCTACCCCTGCCCTGTCCTTAGGCACAGCCTTTCAAGCTGGGCACTACCTTGATGGGCAGTTATGTGTACACCCAGCCCTTGGTGCTGACCCTTGAGCCCTATGGCTTCTGCCTGGTACTCATGTTATGATTATGATGCTCACATGTGTCTTTCTTGAAGTACTCACTGCTCTATGTTGCTATGGTCAGGGCTTCTCCAGGCTGGGCCAATTTGGTTCCAGAAGTGGAGATAGGGAACTGGGAGGCCACCCCACATGCTGCTGGGAGAAATGGCCAGGGAGCCACTACATGCCTGCAGGGAGCTATCAGAGAGGAGCAGAGGTGGCAGAGGTGGGAACTGACCGGACATGGGAACCCTAACTCCTGGGGCCTAGAGAACAACCTTGCCCTTGGCCATATGCTGATGTCACTTGAAGCAGCTGCTCTTGCTCTGCATCCAGGAGGGACTGCCCCCAGAGCAGGGAAGACTGCTCTAGGACCAAAGGGCAGTGGTTGGTCCATCCTGGTCAGAGGCCTGGAAGGTCCTAGGGAGCCATCCTGGGGATGTCTTTGCTGCCTTGGAGAGTGTTCCCAGTCCTGTGAAGAGGTCAGGTCAGCTATCACAGGGGTGGGCATGGAGGGGCCCCACCAACTAGGGGCCTGGTCTTCCTCATTCCCCTCCCTGTGCTTTCCTTGACCTCATTATCCTGGACTTTCTTTGCTCCTCTTGTTTGCATAGTCTGGAGGGGTCTTCCCTATAACTTGGCACTTCAGGTGGACCCTGCTGGGGGCATTTGAGAACTGCCTGGACAGATCTCACACAGCAGGTGTGAGGGGGCCCAAGGGACATGAGAGTAGAGCCAGGAAGCAAGGAAGAGCCTGAAGGAGGCAATTCCTGGGTCTCCTCTAGAGGCCAGGGTGAGTAGGAACCTTATGCAGGGAGGCCAGATATGCCAATCTGCCCCCAGAATACTTGGATATTCCTGTCCAGAGAGGTCTTGACTTCAATTATGTGGTCCTCAAACTGGAAATTACTTAATGTTCACATAAGGGGAGTGGCTATCGAAACTGTGGCAGACATTAAGGTTTTTTTTTTTTCTTTCTTCTTTAAAGCTTTATTTTTGATGAACATATGAATTAACATGAGAAAATACTTACCAGGGAACCTCAAATACAAAAAGTAGCCTAAGAAATGATATCATATTATATAATATCATATATCATATTGTATCCTTGCAATTTTACTTTGTAAACAAACAAGTTGGGCCTAGAAGAAAAGGCTGGAAGGAAGTATATTGATATGGTAACAGTGACTTTATTTTTCTTCTTTTCTTACATTCTTTTTGTATTTTTATAAATTCCCTATTACAGACAAGTTAGTTTAAAAAGTAGAGAAAATGGAATGCTATTATTGTATTGGTATGAGGTGGGTGTCAACAAATTAATTCATCTCATTCCACAAACCTCCCAGAGCATTCCCAGGCTCAGCCTGTGCTGGACCCACAGGTCAAAAGGGGAGACATCAGTCCTTGCCCTGGGGATATGATGGAGCCCTAAAAGGTTTACCAAACACATTAATTAACAGGATAAGATCCTTTCAACATAACCTTAAGGCTAGTTGGCCCTTCACATTTGTAGGTTCCACATCCCTGGATCAACCTACTTCAGATAGAAAACATTTAGGAAAAAAAAAAGTCTCTGCTGAACATGTACAGAATTCTGCCCCCATTAGACACTAAATAGCACAGTACAACTATTTACATAGTATTTACATAGTATCTACATAGTATCAGGTGTCATACTTTAATCTAAAGATGATTTAAATCATATAGGAGGATATACTTTTGTTATATGCAAATAAGGCATCATTTTATAGAAGGGACTTGTGCATCGAGGATTTGGTATTTGCAGCCTCCTTTTTGTACAGTCCTACCCTGTGGACACCAAGGGAGGACTGTTCAAAAGGTAGCCTACGAAAGCACAGCTCATTCTTGCAATTTTGCTTTGTGAAAGGCAGGAGTTTTGCTTAAGCGGGGATGGGGGCAGGGAGTGGGCCTGGGGGTGTAGAGGAGGAAGCTCAGAAGGACTTAGATATGGAGGCACACCCAAGACCTGAAGTGGGGAGGGACGTTTTATGTGACTGCTGGGAGGTAAGTGGAGGCACTTGCCTTCCTGAACAGCCTGCCTGGCTCCTGAGGAAGTGTGTGCAGGAGCTGCAGGTCCCTAGGCTCTCACTTCTCTCCTGAGCCAGCAAGGGGCAAGTCAAGACTTAATGGACCCTAATAATTGGAGTAGTAAGCATGGATGCCAAAGACCCCCACCTGACATCCTCCTGCAGATACCGCCTGGTGATGCCATGTCCTGTCCACCTGATGATGCAGCTCTTGGTGTGGGTTCCCTTCACATCTGTGCTGGAGAGTCCATGGAAACACAGGTGGTGGAGGGCCAGAACTGCAGGGTTGGGTTCCAACTCCTTGTCCAGGGGCTGATGTTGTCCATGCCCAACCCTAGTTCATTAAATGAGATAAGAGTGACTGAACAGATGGTATCTGACAGCCCTGGGCAGACATTTGTTTACGAATGAAGCTGGCATTGTTGAATGATGCAGAGGTAGTCATTGAAACTATGCAGAGACTTCTCCCCCTGCACCTGTCATTTCCCAGGTTTCCCCGGGAAGGGCACCCTTGGGCTGCCCCCAGGAGCACGGGTGTCTTAGGTCCTAGCATATGAGAATGGAGTCACAGGAATAGTAGTGACACAAGTTTTAATTCCCTCTTGCTCCACATACCAGTTCCATCCCTCTGTCCCTCCACCTGTTGCACTGCTGCATTTCTGGGAATCCTGGGCCTCCCAAGTGCTGGCCGACATGGTCTCTCCATGAAGCTGCCCTGTGCACAGTGCCCTTGTGGGGAGGCTCCGATGCAGGGCATTCATGGGAATCACCGTGTGTCCAGGTTGCCAGTCCCCAGATGGCACTCTCTCTGTGCAGCCCCTTCCCCTGGGCCCTCCAGCCCACAGAGATCTGATGGGTTTTTCTGGGTTTCTTCTTCCTCTCTGTGATGGCTGAGAGCCAGTGCAAGCGCCCTGCAGCATCTGTCTGCTTCCTTCATTATTATCACCAGGTAGCTCCCGCTGTGGGACTGATTTGGGTGGAGGTGAGTGGCATTCAGTGGACTGTGTGCTGTTGTTGCTAGTTTTCCATTTTATGGGTATGTGGAAGGTGGAATGTCCTGGTTTCTTTGTGGTTGAGTGGAAAATCTGGAGATTAGTTTTGGCTTAATTAATTGTGTGTGTGTGTGGTACTGGAGATTGAACCCAGGGGTGTTCTAACCACTGAGAAACATCCCGTCTTTTTCATTTTTCATTTTGAGGTAGGTTCTAGCTAAGTTGCTGAGGTTAGCTTCAAACTTGTGATCCTCTTGCCTAGAACTCCTGAGTCACTGGTACTACAGGCACACACCTGGCTAGGCTTGATTGTTAGGGGAAGTGATGAGCTGAGGGTTACTTCCAGGCTAAGCATATAATGAGGCCCTGCAGAGTTCTTTCTTCCTCTCCTAGTGATCAGCACAATTACAGGGGATGATTCCCAAACTCCAGCCTGGGCCTCGGAGTGAGTGGAGTGCAGTACTTTCTCTGTAATTGACAGTGTGAGCTTTGTGCATCTCTGGTCTATGAGTTGCAATGCTGTGCGTTGTCGGCTGGTACAGGGCAGGCACGCAGACCCTGATGAATAGAGGTCCTGCAGAAACTATAGCTTGCCCAGAAAGGAGAACTGATTTCAACAGAAGGGGTTCTGGAGGTTCACAGAGTTCAACCCTTACATTTTACAGAAGGGCAGACTGAGACCCAAAGGGGAAAGGTCAGAGTCTCAGGTCACACAAACATTTGAGAGTCACATCTCTGCATGTGGTATTGCCTTCCTTTTTGCAGAATCACATTGACGCAGATGCTTCCAAAGCAGAAGAGAAAAATGAATGGCCTGAATTTAGGGTGAGGAGGTTAACCAAGTAAAGAGAATTCTAACTGAACACTTTGTGTGTGTGTGTGTGTGTGTTTGTGTGGTACTGGGGATTTAACCCAGGGGTACTGTACCACCGAATTACACACCAGCCCTTTTATTTTATTTATTTATTTATTTATTTTTGCGGTGCTGGGGATTGAACCTAGGGCCTTGCGCTTGCAAGGCAAGCACTCTACCAACTGAGCTATATCCCCAGCCCACACCAGCCCTTTTAAAATGTCTTATTTTGAGACAGGATCTCACCGAGTTGCTGAGGCTAGTCTTGAACTTGAAATCCTCCTGCCTCAGCTTCCCCAGGGGCTGGGATCATAGGTGTGGGCCACCACATTGGCTGAACACTTATTTTTTAACATAAGCCTGAGGCCAACAGGACTTATCCTGCTGCTGTCATTGAAGACATGGGCATCTCTGTAAGGGTGTGGCGAGGCCAACGACACCTTTGGATAATGGTGTGGCCCTCTCTGAGGACATGAACAGGCCTGGGGTTGGTGGAGACCAGGTGAACAAGAGACAGGAGCTGTGATGCGCTGCCTCATTTATGGTGGGGTGCTAGCAAGGTCCTTCCTGGACAGTCTCATGTTGTACCCAGGAAGTTGGCCACTCGTGTTTTAAAGGTGAAGGCACGTGTTGGGTGTGGCGGTGTACAGATGTAATCCCAGTTGTTTGGGAGCCAGAAGCAGGAGGATCTAAAGTTTGAGGACAGCCTGGACAACTAAGACCCTATCTCAAAATTTTAAAATAGAACTTTAAAAGGGCTGGGGATGTAGCTCAGTGGTAGAGCACCCCTGGATTCAATCTTTGTAGTATGGGCAGAAGGGTGGGGGAGGTAGAAGGCACAGAGGTTTGCAAATGTTAATTCACTTGTCTAGGGTCACATAGGTAGTGGTGACAGGCTTTAAACACATAAGGTGTAGCTCTGGCACCCACACTGACCCAGAGAACTGCAACAGACAGCCCCACTGATCATCCAGATTTTGCCACATGTGAGTTGAGTGTCCCTGAGTGTTACTTTGTTTCTGATGCTCAGTTTCCTCACCTGTCAGGTGAAGATCTAGGGCAGATCCTGGGAGTGATGTTCTGGAGGCCCTGTGAGGTTTGCAAACAACATGTGTGAATGCAGGCACTGTGTGCATTTACAGAGTCCTTGAAGGGGATTCAATTCTTCTACCTCAAGACCAGCATGCGTGGCTAAGTCTGCAGCCAGTGCTTTCCCCGGAAGAGAAGCCCCATTTCCCTGAGGCTTTGGCAGTGGTTCCGAGAAAGGGCTGGCCCCTTCTGGGAAGGAAGGAGTAGAGAGGAGAGAGGGTGGCTGCTGAAGCAGCTGGGGCCTGAGCTGAGAGGTCAGGTGAGGGGAGCAGACGATGCCGGGAAGAGCATATTGATTTCCTCCTTTTAAAAATGGACTCAAGTGGAATCATTCATAATGTGCTCTCCCCACCACTGACAATACCCATTCCCATCACTGTCAGGGAAATGGATTTGCAGCACTCTCGGAAAAAGCAAACACTTTGCTGGAGATGTGCAAACAGGACTTGGTTCTGTCCCTGGAGGGCTTGCTGGTGGCTTTCTGGAGACAGAGGGTGGTAGAATGTACCAGCTGGGGGTTGTTTCTGGAACAAGGTTTGCGTGGAGCATTGTGGCTATAACAAATGCCACCCCATAGTGGGCAGGATGTTGAAGGGGTTACTCTAAGGGGACTGTCAAAGCCTGGAATGAGGGAGGCCTGGGGAGGCAGCATTTGAGCTCTCAGGACCAGAGAGTGGCCATGAAGAACCTTCTAGGCCCATGAACATCATACCCAGCACCTGGGCAAGTAGCTCCTTGTAGGCACCTAGTGGGAGCCTGGTGTGCCTGCACCCACAGCGTGAGGGCAGGGTGTGAGGAGGCTGGAGAGATGGATTGGGGCAGACCTGAGAGTACCAATGTCTTTCCTGCTGCCACCCTGCAGGGGAGGCCAAGCCAGGTATGGACCAGAGCACCTCTGGAGACAAGATGAGGATGGGTGTAGCCACAACCAGACAATCAAGATGCCAACACTGGCCTGGAACTGGACAAAGGGACACTGATTGGGATCACCTTTTTTTTTTTTTTTTTTTATTTTGTTTTTCTTTTCTTTTTGGTACCTGGCATTGAACCCAGAGGTGCTTTACCACTGAGTCACATCCTTAACCCTTTTTATTGTTTTATTTTGAGACAGAGTCTCTAAGTTGCTTAGGGCCTTTCTAAATTGCTAATTGCTGAGGCTGTCTTCGAACTTGTGATCCTCCTGTCTCAGCCTCCTGAGTTGCTGGAATTACAGGCATGTGCCATCACACTCAGTTGGGATTCCCTTTGTACTTCCCTTAGGCTTGTTCCAAGGATGCTATGGCTCCTGTGAACAGTCATGCCAACTCTAAAGCCCTGGGATCAATCTCCTACCCAACAAGACTGCTTCCTGTGCCAACAGGTGTCAGGAAGCTGTTGTCCTAAGCATGCATCTTGGTGTCACTCATTCCTTCATCCCTCTGGAGGAACACTGATACTAAGCCTTGTTGGGAGAATCCATGGTGAGGAGATGTCAGCCTTCTGTCACTGTGACAAATCCTGGAGATAAACAACTTATGAGGATGAAGGGTTTATTTTGGCTCATGGTTTCAGAACTTTCAGTCCTTGGTTGCTTGGCCCTATCGCTTTGGGCCTGTGGTGGCACAGTGTATCATGGCAGGGGCATGTGGGGAATGAAGACTGTTCACCCCATGGTGGCCAGGAAGCAAAGAGAGCAAGAGGGGTGGAGGCTGGGGTCTCAATATCCCCTTCAAAGGCATACTTCCAATGGCCTAACTTCCCTCCAGGAGGCCCTACCTCCTAAAGTTTCAACCACCTGCCAGTAGTGCCCTGGGCTGGTGTCCAAGTCTTCAACACGATGGCCTTTGGGGAACATTTCATATCCTAACTCTAGCATGTGGTCTCACAACACTAAGGTGGAGTTCATGTGGACAGACACAGCGTTGAAACCAGGCAGACCTGGAATTACACACTCTAGTGTGTGACTTTTAGAAAACCATCTAAGATTTCTGATTCTCTGTTTTCTCAATAGCAAAATGGGGCTAACTCTTGTCAGCTTGTTGTGGGGCTCCAGGGACAGGACCACTAAAAAGAAACTGGGACTCCCACCGGGACACTGAGAACTCAACCAAGGTGTCCCCCATTGACCTGGACACACTGGGCAGGTTGTGCCTCAGAGTCTTGGCCCCTGCTGTCACCTCCTAGGAAGGCCTTCCTGGTTTCTCCAGCCTTGCCTCACTAAGGCACACACTGACATGTGATGGAGATTTCTTTATTTTCTTTCCTTTTCTAGAGGAGAACTTTGGGAGGGCTGGGGCTTCGATTGGCTTTGTTCCTGAGTCTTCTCCCTGTCTAAAATGGTGCCGGAACGCGGCAGGATGTAGAGGGATGTTGCTGAGTGGTTGGATTAACAGCTGAACTTTGCGACTGTCCTGCTTGTTACCCCCATAGCCATAGAAAGGATGGTAAGACTCTTAGTGGATGTGTCTGTGAGCCCTTCTGAGCCCCAAGGGAGTAGGAAGGGAGAGGCTGGGCTGAGGAATGAGACAGAGTTGTTCTGAACCTCTGTAGGCAGTGGGTGGAAGGCTCTGTCCTGCCTTCAAGGAGCTTCTGTTCTGGAGGGAACACAGTCCTTACTATGAGAAGTTTAGAGCCATACAGGATGACTCCAGAGCCAGGCCCAGACAGCAACTTCTCATGCAGGGGATGCCCCCTGGGGACTTTTGATGGGCGCCTGCTGGTAGCCAGATGGCTCTGTGGGAAGGGCTCCTCCCTGAGCCTTCTCTGATCATGTGGGTAGATATTCATAGGCCCAGTGCTGTGCACATCAGCGAGACCTGGATTCCTTCCCAGCTTTGAGATTTGGGCACATCACCCTCCAGGAACCCAGGAGCTATTTTCCCTGGTCATTACAGGCATAGAAATGGCTCTTTCCATCTTTTTCAGAAAGACTTGAAGCAACCTAAGATGAACTCAGGCTGATATGACTTGACTTGATTTCACTGAGGGTTGTGTTAGCCTGATGCTGTTCCAAGTCTTCTAGGTGGACATAACTGGCCCCTGAGAAAGGAGATATGCAATTTTTGACTAGAAGAGGGAGGTGTGTGTATGTGTTGCCTGGGTGGGGCAGCCCTGCTCCACACCCTCCCCCTGCATACATAGGCAAATACTTGAAATTCACCTAAGGGCACCGTTATTAGTCAATTTCCATTACTATAACAAAATACCTGAGATAATCTACTTAAAAGAAGAAAAGGTTTATTTTATCTCACAGTTCCAGTCCCTAGTTGACTGATCCTGTGGTTTTGATCTGTGTCAAGGCAGAACATCACAGCAGGTAGCTTACAGAGGAGTAAACTGCTCATATCATGGTGGCCAGCAAGTAGAGAGAGGAAGAGGAGTGACTGGAGTCCCAATATCTTCTTGCAGGGGCATAATCCCAATGATCTAACTTTCTCCCCCTAGGCCCTTCCTCCCAAATGTTCTACTTCCTTATAAGAGTGCCATGGGATGGGGACCAAGACTTTGGACCATAGGCCTTTGGGGAACATTCAAGATCCCAGAGAATCAAGCAATGTGTGTCTCTCTATGATAATCACCATGGCTGAGAACACCAATCTTC
The DNA here is from genome assembly GCF_902686445.1 of Sciurus carolinensis. Lineage (NCBI taxonomy): Eukaryota > Metazoa > Chordata > Mammalia > Rodentia > Sciuridae > Sciurus > Sciurus carolinensis. Next base: position 70,759,227 of record NC_062215.1, on the reverse strand, counting down.
CTGGGAGAGGGAACTGCTTTGGGCATGAATCCCTCTCCCTGTTACTATGGTGAGGGACTCAGCTGTGAGCCTCAGTTTCTTCATCTGTAAAATGGGCAGAGTAACAACACCTCCTCGGGGGGTTCCTGTGGGGTGAATGAGAGTACATTCCTCTCACATCTCACTAAATGCTACCTGTTCTTGTTCTGACTGTGGGGATTTACACTCACACCATGGAATAACAACAGGTCCTGGAGGAGTCTTTCCAGAGATCCCTTCAGACAGTGGAGACTCTGAGACCACAGTCAAGAAAGGAGGGCTGCAGCCTGGGGCATATTCAGCTCTTCTCCAGGTGAGCCAGCTGAGAAGCAGTAGGTGCCCATAGCCAGCATTGCCATTGTTGGGGAAAGGACACTTTGGTACTTGCCTGGGCACCTGTCCTCTGCACCTGACCTTCAGGTCCTGAACTGAGTCATCTTGGGGAAAGCCATCTACAGAGTACAGGTTTAGAAGTGCGGCTATGGGGGTTGCCTTGTTAGGGTTGTCAGGGAATTCTGCACTTCCTAAGTCCCTGCTGGGTGCCTGTCTCAAAACTGGGGATCCCAGCCCCTTCTCTCGGGACACAGACTTCTGGGTCAAACGCTCCCTGGTTGGGGAGGCCAACTGCTCTAAACAGGTAGTTTCTGGGATCAGAAAGTTGTGGTTGAGGTTCATCCCCCTCCTGGGCAGGAAGGGAGCACAAAGTAGGAGGGGAAATTTGTCCCTCTCCCCAGGACCGTGGGGAGGCAGGGTCACTCAGGATGGACACAGCTGCCTGGAGAATGGCCTGGGTTGGACTGGCCTGGAGGTGAAGAGGATGAAGTTGATGAGGCAGAGTTGGGAGATGAAACTAACTTGGTTGCTTCTGTATCGTGGGCCAGTTCCCATGGTCATGTCTTGTCCCCACAGGATGTAGAATTGGGTGGCCAAAGATGCACAGGGAACTGACCTGACTCAGTTCTAAAACTTGCATTCCTTCAGCCAAGTGGGTGACCCTATTTCCTCCAGGATCACTGCTGGGGGAAACTGTTTCATTCCTGCCTCTTAGAATCACATGACAACCTTGGGTCACTCTCAGTGTCATATCTAGAAAGTTAGGAAACTGCCTGTCAGTGTAGACAAGAGCCAGATGTGGGGTCCTCCTGTAGGGAGGCATCTGGGGTGATGCTTGTGTTTGCAGGGAGATGATATTTGGATCTCTGCCTGTGCTTGCCCCTGACTTAGGCTCCTACCAGAACCCTCCACCCCCTGCCTTGTCTAAAGAAATTAGTGCCACAGTCAGCCAGTCATAGGCTCTGGGGAGCCATTTCTAATGGGAAAACATGCCCATTTGCCTAAATGAATCAAATCCATTTCTCTCCCATACATATTTCATGTGCTTCCTCTCTGTGTAATTTAATTATCACTGTTGTTAGTGTTAATGCCCCGATTGGTGTAGCTTGGTTCCCCCGACCCTCAGAGCCTGATGGTGTAGCCAGGCTCCAAGGAGGAGCTGAGAGAATGGAGCCATCTCTATGGCAACAGGATGCTATAATATTTCCTAGTGATCTATTGCTGTAATCTTGAGAGCTCTGAGTATATTGCCAGCATTAATAAATAAGTCTAAATAACACCCTGGTGAGACTGATATTATTCTATCCATTTTACTGATGGATAAACAGCAACCCAGGAGGGTTAAATGCCCAGCTTGGGGGAAGGGTAAAAAAGATGGCAATGTGGACATGTGTGTTGGCTTTTGTGTCCCTGTTGGAGGGTTTGGGAAAGGTACCAGAGAAGCCTTTTGGGGGCCTGTGACATTGGAAAGGACTCTGTGTATACTATCTGTGACTCTGTGACTGGGTCAGAGCCAGTCATTCTTCCAATAGGTGGAGGGCTCCTCTGGCTTCAACATGTCTCTCCTGCTTTCTAAACCTGGAAAGTTTACTACAAGAGATTCTGTCCTTTGGTTTTTTTGCACGTTTGACAACCTTCAACCCAAGTCCAATCTTGGCAACTTGCTGGGCAAGTTACCAGGGTGTCTTGAGACTGGGTTCTGAAAGTGGAGGAGAGAGGATGACAAGGGAGCAGGTGACTTCTGTGACAGGCCTAGAGGAGTGAGCTCCAGGTCTGCTTTTCCACTCCGTGCAAATAGGCTATCACTTTACTTTTCTACACAAGAGCTTAAATCTCCTCCACCTTATTAGGAAGATTTCCAGTCCCACTTCCTCTGGGTGAGGTCTCCCCTCTTCTTGGCTGTCATGGGTCCTAACTCAAGGAAACCCAGGCATTTCCAAGTGCCTGGCCCTGCCCTCTGCAGAGCCCAGGCCCTGTGCAGCTGGGTGGCTGCTGGCCAGTCTGTGCTCCGGCTATTGCCCCTTCTCATTCCTGCCTAGTGGTTGGTCCTGGCATAGGTGCTCTACATTTCAGCTGCGCTTTCTCTTCTCACTCCACAAAGAACAGCTTCCCTTCCATCTGAACAGAGCCCAAAGGAACCTTCCCTGCTTCCAGGTCTGCCCCCTCTCGGCCAGTCAGTCCTCCCTCTGGATCCTTGGCCCAGTTCAATCTCTGCCTCAGTTTTCCTTGCAACCATACCTGAACTTATGTTAATGAGAGCACTTTTGGAGGATGAAGGCAGGCTGCCAGAGGGACTAACTGTGTGACTAGAGGGTCAGAACTTTTAGCCTTGGTCCGGTATGAGGACAGGGGGCTGGTGACCGAGTTAATCACCAGTGGTCATTGGTTCAGTCTTCCTCTTATGCAATGGAGTCTCCACAGAATCCCTGAATATGGGGTTTGAAGAGCTCCTGGCAGACATGGAGGTGCTGAGAGGGTGGCTCCTTGAGAGAGTGAGGAAGTTCCCTGACCCCGTTCTTCCCTGGAGGCTCAACTTTAAACCCTACATGAGCCCTTGGAAGTACCTTATTCTAATAAAGCTATTTCTGTGCAACTGGGCGAGGAAGGGTTAACTAAGCAGGCCTGGGTTGCTCAAACCCTATACTTTCCAGGGATGTCTGTCATCAGAACTGGTCTTGGCCAGACTCTGGGAGATCACCTCTGAGAACTGAGAATATTCTTCCCGACAGCAGTGTTTTTGTATGCCTGAGGACCTGGGGCCATATCAGTTTGGCCAGATAAGTATGTGATTTATGCGGAATGCCTGGTTTTGCTTTGGAGGGCTGGAATCTGAGGCCAAGCACACAGGAGCTATGTGCTTATAACTGGCTTCCAATAAAACGCCCAGACACCAAGGCTCAGGTAAGCATCCCTGTTGGGGGCACATCACACAGGTGACACACATCACTGCAGGGAAAATGAAGCGTGTCTCTGTGTCATTTCATGGGGAAGGGTCACCTGAAAGCTTGTGCCTGCTCTCCTGAATGTCACCCACACATTCTTTACTTCTGCTGAGTGTGGTCTCTATCATTTCACTGTGATAAACCACAACTGTGAGCATAGCAGTGTTTTCTCAGTCCTATGAGTTCTTCTAGCAAATCATCAAGCCTGAGGTTACTCTAGGGACCCTGACAGACACAGTGGCTTAGGCATATTTTTCTCCCTTGCAAATAAAAGAGCCTGACTGATGCAGCCTAGCCTGGAAAGGATGTGCTGGAAAGGGTCCAGCAGTATACGCCCCTCCTGGGCAGCCAAACGGGGCTTGATAAAGGGACTGAGAGGACTGTGGGGCTGGAGAAGGGAATGTGGGTGTGATGAGAGTACAGCTGTCACCACCTGAGGCCTGAGAGGCAAGACAGGGGTTGAACCCAAACCTGCTGAGACTCTGGCTATAGAAGGAATTGCTCTCGGTGGCCATGGCTGCAGGTAGAGGGCACTACCCTGCTCATCCTGAGCTGGCAGGGAGATGGCCAGAGGATAACCCACCTCAGAGACCGTTACCAGGATTCCTACTGGGGACTGAATTATGTTACCCGCTCCCATTCATATTTGCAGTCCTAGCTCCCAGTGAAGGCATTAGGAGGTAGGACTTTCGGGAGATGGTTATGGTTAGATAAGGTCATGCAGTGGAGCCACCACGATGGCACTGGTGTCCTCATAAAAAGAAACCCCAAAGTGCTTGCTTACTCCTTCTCTTTATGCTACGTGAGGACTCAGCAAGAAGTTGACTATCTGCAAGTCAAGAAGAGAGCCAGCCCTCCCTAGAACATGGCCATGCTGACGTCATGATCTTGAACTTCCGGCCTCCGGAACTACAAGAAATAAATATCTACTGTTGAAGCCATTTCATCTACAACCAAGACGGTTCCTGACGGAGGCCAAGGGTCAGGATGCATAGGAGTCTGCCTACACTTCCTCATAACTGTCCAGGTCCCAGCCCTGAGCATGGAATGGAGTCAGTGCTCCGTGAGGGCATAGGTCTCTGGGTGAGGTTGGGGAGGATGGAGGAGGGAAGCTGTGTCCTGCTGGAAGAGGGTGGGGTCGGGAGGCAGGAGGCTCAGGTGTAAAGAATGGGTGGAAAAGGACATGTTCATTCATTAAATCAGTGAATGCCCTTCCTCTCTCCGCAAAGGATTTGTACACAGAGATAAAAAATCAACCTGGTTGAGAAAAAAGAAAAAAGTTATAATTATTTGAGATTTCTTAGCATCATACTCCAGAAGACACCATATTCAAGCAGCCTTGAAAATGAATTCCCAGGTTTCATAGGATGGTGACTGTTTTTACAGTTTCAATTGCAGGGGATGCTGTTAATTACATCTCTTGTGTGTCAGAAATTGTGATTGGTGCAGCAAAGGTCAAACTGTCTTGTAAGAATGGGATTGAACAGTGTCAGAAGCATGGGGGATGGTTTCACAAACTGACAAATGCTGGTGAATTTCCTTGCAGAAGTTGCAGTTGGGCTAGCTCAGGTCAGCATATGTGGGGTGGGTAAGTGCAGACAGCTCAGTTCACAAGTTCAGCTGTGGATGGGCCTGACACCTGGCTTAACAAGGCCTCCTGACTGCATTTTTATGTTTTCTGAAACAATGCAACTCCACTTTGATTTTCTTCCCTGACAGATTCATAGTAGTTTACAAGAAGAACTCATATAATATAGTAATTAAGGAGTCACTAGGCCAGGGAAAATGTAAATGTAAATGAGGGTTCCAGCAGGCTTGTCCAGCAGCATCAGGCCCCTCCTGGCCCTGCCAACCCCCCTTCACCTGGGTTGGCTCCCTCCTGGGACTCCGATCTCTGTGGTGCTCAGTTTCCATCCCTGCAGATGCTGCCTCCCCAGGAACACCCTCTATCCTCCTTCAGCTTGCAACAGGGTTTCTCAACTCACAGGTCTCCCTGTGTGACCTGTGCTGGGTGGGGCTCCTTTCACTGCAGACCAGGCTGGCCTTGCTCCCACCTGCCTGTGGTGGTAACACCCACCAACACTTCTGGTTTTAGACTGTACTTGACTGCCTTCCCCTGCAGGTCTGTGAAGGGAAGGGTCTGGGCAGGTCCTCCCCAGGGTGTCCCAGGTCCTGGCAAGCATCAGGCACATGGGAGGAGATGAGTCAATGTTTGTGCACAACATGCTTTGGTGATTTCTCTGGGGGTGCATGATCCTCTTGCTTTCCACACTCTGTGCACTTGGTTTGCTCTGTCCTGAGCTTCTTGTTTATTTAATTCAATACTGGATAGTTCTAGATACGTAGTTTTGTCAACTTCTGATTCTTTTTGGAACAAGGCTGAACATATTTTTAAGAAAGAAGACAAAAGGAAGGTAATACAGTAAGTTCACAGGAAGTGTAGCATTCATGTCAGTAGATGATTTAGAACCTATAACATTTCTTTCTTTCTTTTTTGCTGTGCTGGGGATTGAACCCAGGGTTGTTTTGTCACTGAGCTACAGCTCCAGACCTTTTTGTTTTTTATTTTCAGATGGGGTCTTGCTAAATTGCCCAGGCTGGACTTGAACCTGTGATCCTCCTGATACAGCCTCTGGAGTCACTGAAATTACATGCTTGAGTCAGAGTGCCCACTTAGAAACTATTTCTTTTTTTTAAATTTTTTTTTCTTTAGTTGTCAATGGACCTTTATTTTATTTACTTATATGTGGTGCTGAAAATTGAACCAAGTACCTCACACATACTAGGCAAGCACTCTACCTCTGAGCCACAGCCCCAGCCCCCAGAAACTATTGTTTCTTAAAGCTGAGTTTTAACTTGGTTCTGAGTGACAGAACTATAAAGCTGGAGGGTTTCTGGCAGGGTGGTGGTGGCTGGGGAGATGCAGAAGTCTCTTTTTTGGAAGGAGTGTATACCCCAGGGCTTTGACCAATTACAATTTTTACCATGTGAAATCCTAAAAGAAAATGTGTCCTTACCACATATGTGTCTGGTAGGTGTGGTGGACAGTATTCCAGTAGATTGGGGTTAGGAGGTCAGGAAAACTCAGGAAGGCAGGAGAAAAGACAGCTACTCTGGGCTGCTCAGCAACAGGTGCAGATAAGACCTCAGATCTAGGTCAGAGATTCTAGTTCAGCCTCACTCAGACTCAGCCACAGAGGCCACAATGGAGTGTGGCCACTGACCTGGTGTTGGAGACCTGCCCTGCAGACACAGTAATCGCAGTGTACATAGGCACTGGCTTGGCTGTGGTCAGTCAGTGTAGACCAGAGCAACATCCTCTGTGTCTGAGATGTTCAACTGTGGCGTACATGTAATTTAGCTACAAGTAACCCAAACCACCACACCTAAACCTATTATTCTCAGTGCTCTGTCTTGCTCTTGACTTCTCCCCGCTCCTACCTTAATATATGTCGCAGATGTATTGTAACTATCGATCTGGAAACCTGATTTCTGGTCCCAAGAACCCTGAGTTTTGGCTTTCTGGTGTGCCATGGGCACAGGGGGCTAGGGTCCCTCTCCCCATTCCCAGAGAGTTCCCTGGATCAGCGGCAGGCCCTCTGCAACCCTCTGCTTTCTCATAAGATGCATAGGAATCCCACCTTTTTGGCACAGGACGCCATCCACAGACTGGGCCCCCTCTCTGCCCTGCAGCCCTGCATCTGCTCGGGCTCTTGCCAGCTCTTAGCATCCTCACCCACAGGCTCACAGGACTGGTGTACCACCCTCCCGTGTGCAGAGATGCACACCTCACCAGGCAGGTGATACCCCCTCTTTCTGGAACACTACCTGCCTTCCTAGGGACCCACTCCCACCTCTTGTCTTTGTTCCCTGACCGCCTGAGGGACAGCAGCTGTGTCCCCACTTCCCCTCACACAGCCCTGCACCTCCCTGCACTGGGCTGTGTCCTACCTCCCCTTTGCTTCCTCAATACCAACTCCAGGACAGGGACTCTTGTTTGTGCCACTCCCTCTGAGCCCCCATTTCAGGGGAGTGCCTAGCACATGTCAGACACTCACAGAATGCATGTCACTGTGTGATTTAAGAAACTCGTGACAATGAATTGGAGTGTTTGTACCTGCCTTGTCAGGAGGTTGAGTGGCATTGATTTGAAGGCCACATTCCCACCTTGTACAATTCATACTCTCCAGGACTGTGACTACCTGGTCCCCAGTCAGACTCCACCTGCTGCCTAGGATCCCAGCCCACCCAGTCTTTATTCTACAACTAGCCATCAATGCTTAGAGTGGAAAATAAAGCTCCCATGTTTTCTTCCCCAGGATGATTGTATTAGAAAAGAGCCAAGTCACTTGCTTTTCTACATTGCCAAAGCTTGGAGCTTCTCTATCCACTGGGCTGGGCTCTGGAAGAACTCCACAGCTATCACAGGGTGCTGGGCAGCTCACACTTATCTGCAGTGGGAGTGCAACTTCCAGGAGTTTCATTGGATAGTAGTTAAAGAGTCATGGTGAACTAAATTGTATAACCTTGTTAAAAATGACTTAAGTAAAGATGCTTATCCTGTCCCTAATTATTTTACTACCTTTTACCATGCTGTATGCTCCCTCTTGACACTATTTATATCTACAATCACTGTATATAATTAACTGTGTGTCACCATGTACACACACCCATAATGTCGTCACCAGACACCCTGTACATGTGTGGGAAAGCCCTAGTACCAGGTGGTAGAGGGGTCCTCCTACAGCTGGTCACATGTTTAGGAATGGTCTTGCCCCACAGTGGTTGGGCTGTAGGCTCTGACAAGGCCAAGGGCAAGGAAGGTGCAGGGACATATGAAATCCAGCTTCTGAGGTTTCCTGTGACCTGGTCCTGTCCTTGCTTTCAGGTAACCACCAAGCTGGTCATTGGTGCTCTGGTGAAACCTGAGAGGGACTATACAGACAACCATAAGGAATCTAAGAAGAAGCATTTAACTGTCTTAGGGTGCAAATTTCAAACTTCCCATTGTTCAAGAAAGAACAGACAATGTGAAATTCAGGAATCATCCCCAGGAACAGGGAAGTCATAGTGCCGATGTGCTGGCATTAAGCAATCAGATGTCACTTCATTGAACTATTCAACCATACCATGCGTTATATTAATTGTAATCATGAGGACAAAACAGAAAATGTCTGATGATAATGCAAGATATCTATAGTGTAAAATGATGATTTAAAATAAATAGCTCCAACATTTCATGATATGTAAAGTGGCATTTCAAATCAACTAAGAAAGGCACCTTAGTTTGTTGGCAGATGCGTATTGAGTGCTGTGCCAGGCCTGGCTGGTCCATCTGTGGTCTCTGACTTTAGTCACTTGGTCACTTGCTGGCTGGTTGGTCCTGGCTGATGGCTCGTGGACCAGCCATGGATGACACCACCAGCACCACAGGGTGTAAGGCCATGGTGCTGACTGCTGGCCTCACAAAGTCCCAGCCTCCCTGAAGTTGAGGGTGGGCCTCAGACGCTTCTTCTTGTGTCAGCAGTTTGGTATGTGGATCTGACCCAGGGATCTTCAGTGTCCCTTGTTTCAGGTGGTTGCGTGGAGAGGTTGCCAAATATAGGCAAGGTAGTGCCCATGGAGCAGACCTTGGCCAGGGAGAGGAGCAAGCAGACAGCATTCCGCTCTCTCCTTCCTCCTGTAGCCTCACTGCTCTCTGGTGGAGCCTCACTTGGTCCTGCAGTGTCAGGTTTTGCTTTTCTTCCTTCCCTGGCTCACTTCTCTCTTCCCTCACTCTTGCCATCCAGAAACATTGGCACATGTACTGGACCTCAGGTTTGGTTTCTAGGGAATTTGTGTTAAAAAATAAATAAAGTGTGTGTGCCAAGCATAGTGGTGCACATGGGTGATCCCAGCAACTTGGGAGGCTAAGTTCAAGGCCAGCCTCAGCAACTTTGTGAGACTTTAAGCAAATTAGTGAGACTCTGTCCTCAAAATAAAAAAATAAAAAGGACTGGGGATATGACTCAGTGGTAAAGCACCCTGGGTTAAATCTCCAGTACAATCAAACAAACAAAAAGTGCATGCACTAAGGACATAGCAACCCACCAAACAGAAAATCATCCCTCCCTCATGGAGCTCAGATTGGCAGGCTGGAGAAAACAGTAAAGGATGAACTAAATAAGTAAGTAAGACAATGTAGAAAGATACAAAAAACAAAACTAAACAAAACAAAAAAAACAAGCCCAGGGATGGGTGGGCCAGGGACATGGAGAAAGGGAAAGTTTCATACAGTGTGATCCAGTATGGCCTCAACCCAAAGCTGACATGTGAACTCAGATCTGAAAAAAGTGGCAGAGCAAGTCATATGGATAAATGCATGAGTGTTCCAGGTGGAGGGAAGAGTAGGTGCAAAGACCCTGAGGCAGGTCCATGCATGGCATGTTTGAAGTCAGATAGTACTGGATCAAGGAGTCATGTGGGTGTTGGGGGAAGCAGGGAGATCCAAAGGCCCTGCTGCGAGCACTTTACCAACCGAGCTATAGCCCCAGTCCCTCGTATGAGGTATGAAAGGAAGAGAAAAGGCAAGGATGACTTCAAGGCCTGAGAAAATAGAAGGATAAAATTGCCATTAGCCAAGATCTGGGAGGAGCATTCTTTGAGGGGGCGGATCAGAAATTCAAATTGTGCATATTGAATTTGAGATGCAAGAGGACAGGGAGGGTGGGCAGTTTGGTTTGGGGATGGGGCAGGTTTTTAGGTTGGAGATTGTGTGTAGTTCTGCCTGTATCATTTTGTATCTTACTGCTTCCACTTGGTATTATGCTACATTTGTAAAGAGTATCTGTATTGCTGTGTGTACTACTGTTTATTTTGCTCTTTGCCATTTCACTGTATGAATATATTCCAATGTATTCATCCACTTTACTTTTGATGGTTGCTAATCAGCTTTCAGTTACTGTACTAAATACCCGAGGAGATCAAATCAAAAAGAGCAGAGGTTTATTTTAGTTTGTGGTTTCAGAGGCTCTAGTCCATGACCTTGGACCCATGGTGGCATAGTATATCATGACAAGAGCTCGTGGTGGATGAGGCCCATTCACCGCATAGGTGAAGGAGAGAGAGAAAGAGAACAGGGTCTCACAGTCCTCTTCAAGAGCATGACTAAGACCTCCCACTAAGCCTCAGTTCTCTTTTTTTAATTGAATTTTTTATTATTTAAAATTTTTTTGTATTTGTTCTAATTATTTTGTACATGACAGTAGAATGCATTTGTACATTTTGATAGATCATATAAAAATGGAGTGTCTCATTTTTCTGATTGTACATGTTGTAGGATCACATCAGTCAGACAGTCATACATGTACATGAAGTAATAACATCTGTTTCACTCTACTATCCTTCCTTCCCGCATACCCACCACCTTCCAATAGTACCCTGGGCTGAGCACCAAACCTTTACCACATGGGCCTTTGGGGACATTTCAGATCCAAACTATAGCAAGGATTATATGCATTTTTTGATATTTGGTTAGTGTATATATTTTCATTGTGATAATTCTTGAATATATATTCTTTTTTTTCTTTTTCTTTTTTTTTAAATTGTAAACAAATGGGATACATGTTGTTTCTCTGTTTGTACATGGCGTAAAGGCATACCATTTGTGTAATCATAGATTTACATAGGGTAATGTTGTTTGATTCATTCTGTTATTTTTTCCCTTCCCCCCCCACCCCTCCCACCCCTCTTTTCCCTCTATACAGTCCTTCCTTCCTCCATTCTTGCCCCCCTCCCTAACCCTAACTCTAACCCTAACACTAACCCCTCCCACCCCCCATTATGTGTCATCATCCACTTATTAGCGATATCATTCGTCCTTTGGTTTTTTGAGATTGGCTTATCTTACGTAGTATGGTATTCTCCAATTTCATCCATTTGCCTGCAAATGCCATAATTTTATCATTCTTTATGGCTGAGTAATATTCCATTGTATATATATACCACAGCTTCTTTATCCATTCATCAATTGAAGGACATCTAGGTTGGTTCCACAATCTGGCTATTGTGAACTGAGCAGCTATGAACATTGATGTGGCTGTATCTCTGTAATATGCTGATTTTAAGTCCTTTGGGTATAGGCCAAGGAGTGGGATAGCTGGGTCAAATGGTGGTTCCATTCCAAGTTTTCTAAGGAATCTCCACACTGCTTTCCAGAGTGGCTGCACCAATTTGCAGCCCCACCAGCAATGTATGAGTGTACCTTTCTCCCCACATCCTCACCAACACCTGTTGTTGCTTGTATTCTTGATAATCGCCATTCTAATTGGGGTGAGATGGAATCTTAGGGTGGTTTTGAATTGCATTTCTCTTATTACTAGAGATGTTGAACATTTTTCCATATGTTTGTTGATTGCTTGTAGATCTTCTTCTGTGAAGTGTCTATTCATTTCCTTAGCCCATTTGTTGATTGGATTATTTGTATTCTTGGTGTAGAGTTTTTTGAGTTCTTTATAGATTCTGGAAATTAGCGCTCTATCTGAGGTATGGTTGGCAAAGATATTCTCCCACTCTGTAGGCTCTCTCTTCACATTTCTGATAGTTTCCTTTGCTGAGAGAAAGCTTTTTAGTTTGAATCTATCCCAGTTGTTGATTCTTGCTTTTATTTCTTGTGCTATGGGAGTTCTGTTGAGGAAGTTTGGTCCTAAGCCGACATGTTGAAGCTCTGGACCTACTTTTTCTTCTATAAGATGCAGGGTCTCTGGTCTGATTCCGAGGTCCTTAATCCATTTTGAGTTGAGTTTCGTGCATGGTGAGAGATATGGGTTTAGTTTCATTCTGTTGCATATGGATTTCCAATTCTCCCAGCACCATTTGTTGAAGAGGCTATCTTTTCTCCATTGCATATTTTTGGAACCTTTGTCTAGTATGAGAAAATTGTATTTATTTGGGTTTGTGTCCGTGTCCTCTATTCTGTACCATTGATCCACCTTTCTATTTTGGTACCAATACCATGCCGTTTTTGTTACTATTGCTTTGTAGTAGAGTTGAAGATCTGGTATTGCGATACCCCCTGCTTCACTCTTTCTGCCAAGGATTGCTTTAGCTATTCTGGGTTTTTAATTCTTCCAGATGAATTTCATAATTGCTTGCTCTATTTCTGTAAGGTACATCATTGGGATTTTCATTGGAATTGCATTGAATCTGTATAGCACTTTTGGTAGTATGGCCATTTTGACAATATTAATTCTTCCTATCCAAGAACATGGGAGATCTTTCCATCTTCTAAGGTTTTCTTTAATTTCTTTCTTTAGTGTTCTGTAGTTCTCATTGTAGAGGTCTTTCACCTCTTTTGTGAGATTGATTCCCAAGTATTTATTTTTTCGAAGCTATTGTGAATGGGGTAGTTTTCCTAATTTCTCTTTCTGAAGATTCATCACTTATGTATAAAAATGCCTTAGATTTATGTGCATTGATCTTATATCCCGCTACTTTACTGAATTCACTTATGAGATCTAAAAGTTTTCTGGTGGAATTTCCTGGTTCCTCTAAGTATACCATCATGTCATCAAAATAGGGATAGTTTGAGTTCTTCTTTTCCTATTCGTATCCCTTTAATTTCTTTGGTCTGTCTAATTGCTCTGGCTAGAGTTTCAAGGACGATATTGAATAGAAGTGGTGAAAGAGGGCATCCCTGCCTTGTTCCAGTTTTTAGAGGGAATGCTTTCAGTTTTTCACCATTTAGAATGATATTAGCCATGGGTTTAGCGTAGATGGCCTTTACAATGTTAAGGAATGTTCCCACTATCCCTATTTTTTCTAGTGTTTTGAGCATGAAGGGGTGCTGTATTTTATCAAATGCTTTTTCTGCATCTATTGAAATAATCATGTGATTCTTGACTTTAAGTCTATTGATATGGTAAATTACATTTATTGATTTCCTGATGTTGAACCAACCTTGTATCCCTGGGATGAAACCCACTTGATCATGGTGCACTATCTTTTTAATATGTTTTTGTATGCGATTTGCTAAAATTTTGTTTAGAATTTTTGGGTCGATGTTCATGAAGGATATTGGTCTGAAATTTTCTTTCCTCGATGTGTCTCTGTCTGGTTTAGGTATCAGGGTGATATTGGCTTCATAGAATGAGTTTGGGAGGGTTCCCTCCTCTTCTATTTTATGGAATACTTTGAGAAGTATTGGAATGAGCTCTTCTTTAAAGGTTTTGTAGAACTCAGCTGAGAACCCATCTGGTCCAGGACTTTTCTTTGTTGGAAGGCTTTTGATGACTTCTTCTATTTCATTACTTGAAATTGGTCTATTTAAATTGTGTATGTCCTCCTCATTCAGTTTAGGCAATTCATATGTCTCTAGAAACCTGTTGATGTCTTCGAAATTTTCTATTTTGTTGGAGTATAGATTTTCAAAATAGTTTCTAATTATGTTTTGTATTTCAGTTGTGTCTGTTGTGATATTTCCTTGTTCATTCCAAATTTTAGTAATTTGGGTTTTCTCTCGTCTTCTCTTTGTTAGTGTGGCTAAAGGTTTATCAATTTTGTTTATTTTCTCGAAGAACCAACTATTTATTTTGTCAATTTTTTGTATTGTTTCTTTTGTTTCAATTTTGTTGATTTCAGCTCTGATTTTAACTATTTCCTGTCTTCTACTACTTTTGGTGTTGGTCTGTTCTTTTTCTAGGGCTTTGAGCTGTAGTGTTAGGTCACTTATTTGTTGAGTTTTACTTCTTTTATTAAATGCGCTCTATGAAATAAATTTTCCTCTAAGTACTGCTTTCATGGTGTTCCAGAAATTTTGATATGATGTTTCTTTGTTCTCATTTACCTCTAAGAATTTTTAAATTTCCTTCCTAATATCTTCTGTTATCCATTCATCATATAATAGCATATTGTTCAATCTCCAGGTGTTGGAGTAGTTTCTGTTTTTTACTCTTTCATTAATTTGTAACTTCAATCCATTATGATCTGATAGAATACAAGGTAGTATCTCTATCTTCTTGTATTTGCTAACATTAGCTTTGTGTCATAATATATGGTCTATTTTAGAGAAGGATCCATGTGCTACTGAGAAGAAAGTGTATTTGCTCTTGGTTGGATGGTATATTCTACAAATGTCTGTTAAGTCTAAATTATTGATTGTGTTATTGAGATCTATGGTTTCTTTGTTCAAATTTTGTTTGGAAGATCTGTCCAGTGGTGGAGAGGCGTGTTAAAATCACCTAGTATTATTGTGTTATAGTCAATTTGGTTTCTAAAATTGAGAAGGATTTGTTTGACATACATGGATGAGCCACTGTTTGGGGCATTGATGTTTATGATTGTTATATCTTGCTGATTTATGCTTCCCTTAAGCAGTATGAAATGTCCTTCTTTATCCCTTCTGACTAACATTGGCTTGAAGTTCAGATTATCTGAAATGAGGATGGATACTCCAGCTTTTTTGCTGAGTCCATGTGCATGGTATGTTTTTCCCCATCCTTTCACCTTTAGTCTATGGGTATCTCTTTCTATGAGGTGAGTCTCTTGCAGGCAACATATTGTTGGATCTTTCTTTTTAATCCAATCTGCCAGTCTATGTCTTTTGATTGATGAGTTCAGGCCATTAACATTCAGGGTTATTATTGAGATATGATTTGTATTCCCGGTCATTTGGTTCATTTTTTAAATTTTATTTATTTATTTTGACACAACTTGGTTCCTCCTTTATTTGACAGTTCCTTTAGGATAATTTCTCCCTTTGCTGATTTGCTTCTTTGTTTTTTATCTCTTCCTCATGGAATATTTTGCTGAGAATGTTCTGTAATGCTGGCTTTCTTTTTGTAAATTCTTTTAGCTTTTGTTTATCATGGAATGATTTTATTTCATCGTCAAATTTGAAGGTAAGTTTTGCTGGGTATAAGATTCTTGGTTGGCATCCATTTTCTTTTAGGGCTTGAAAAATGTTATTCCAGGCCCTTCTAGCTTTTAAGGTCTGGATTGAAAAATCTGCTGATATCCGTATTGGTTTCCCCCTGAATGTAATTTGGTTCTTTTCTCTCACAGCCTTTAAAATTCTGTCTTTATTTTGTATGTTAGGTATTTTCATTATAATGTGCCTTGGTGTGGGTCTGTTGTAATTTTGTATATTTGGAGTCCTATAAGCCTCTTGACTTGATTTTCCATTTCATTCTTCAAATTTGGGAAATTTCTGATATTATTTCATTGAATAGATTGTTCATTCCTTTGGTTTGTTTCTCTAAGCCTTCCTCAATCCCAATAATTCTCAAATTTGGCCTTTTCATGATATCCCATAGTTCTTGGAGATTCTGTTCATGATTTCTTACCATCTTCTCTGTTTGTTCAACATTGTTTTCAAGATTAAATATTTTGTCTTCAATATCTGAGGTTCTGTCTTCCAGGCGTTCTATCCTATTGGTTGTGCTTTCTATGGAGTTCTTAATTTGGTTTATTGTTTCCTTCATTTCAAGGATTTCTCTTTTTTTTTTTCAATATCTCTAACTCTTTATTGAAATGATCTTTTGCTTCCTGTATTTGCTCTTTTAACTGTCAATTGGTGCTATCATTCAATGCCTGCATTTGCTCTTTCATCTCATCGTTTGCTTCCCTGATCATTTTAATTATGTACATTCTGAACTGCCTTTCTGTCATTTCTTCTACCATGCTGTCGTTGGATTTTATTGATGTAGCATCTAGATTTGTTTGGGGCATTTTCTTCCCTTGTTTTCTCATACTGTTCAGGAATCAGTGGGTCATTAAGATATTGCAGATTTCCTCTATTGACTTATAATGTCCCTGAAGATTGCTAGTATATCCCCTCTTATCCTTCAGTAGCCTGAAGTCTTGGAGGAAGTTGATAATGTGGTGCTCCACAAGGAGGCTGCCTCTCTTGGGGTGGTGGCCTTCAGGTGGGGTCTATTCCCTGATAGTGGGCAGAGGTGCCTCCACTTGTTGAGCAATGGTCATCCAAAGGGGAACTAGGCTGTGGGCTGAGGCAAGGCCTGTTTGTGCCTGTGTCTCTGGTTTTATCGTCCTTGTGGGAAAATCTCACCCGGCGGGGAAGACTCACCCGGTGGTTAGGTCTCGCTGGTCAGTTGCCCTCCTAGAGGTTCCCCTCAATCTACAACTACCGCCTGGGCTGGGCTGTCTTCCTCTGCAACATTCCCAGAGGCCCAGACCTACCTCCTGGGCCTGGGAGCCTCATCCTTCGCAGACAGTCTCCTTAGGCTGCCTCTCCTCAGAGAATCTGCCCGCAGTCCTGGAAACTTCACTCCGCCCCTAGGTGTGTCTCTGTGTGGCTCTTCCACCAAGAAGCCGCCTAGGTCCTGGGACCCTGCTCTGCACCTAATCGCCTGGCTATGTGGCCCCTCCTCTGAGCCGCCACCTGGAGCCCCGTACAATAGCTCTGAGTCCCAGAGACCCGCGACACATCTCTTCCTCCGGACAGCCACCCGGTGTTCCGACACAGTCACTAGGAGTCCAAGCAACTCACTTCACCTCTCCTCCTCCCGCAAACCACCCGTAGCCCTAGGCAGTCACTCCGAGTCCAATTGACCTGCCCTGTTCCTCCTCCTCCTCGGGGTAGCCCCCCAGGTGTTCAGGAGCGGTTGCTCAGAGACCAAGCGACCCACCGTGCTCCTCCTCCAGGCAGGCCACCGGTGTTCAGGAGCGGTCGCTTTGAGTCCAAACAACTCACCACTTGCCTCCTCCTCTGGCAACTGCCTGCAGCTCTGATGCAGTCACTCCTAGACCAAGCGACCTGCCATGTTCCTCTTCTTCTTCTGGGCAGCCCCCCGGTGTTCAGAAGCGATCGCTCTGAGTCCAAACAGCTCGCCACGCGGCTCCTCCTCAGGCAGCCGCCCGGAGCCCCAGTGGTTGCTCCGAGTGCAAGCGCTGTGCTGAGCGGCCTCCTCTACGATGATTCCAGTTGTCCGTGTTTACCGCTCCAGTGGGGGGAGGGGCGTCTTGCCGGACAACTCTACTTCACAAAGTTCCCTGCGTTCCGGGGCTACCGCCCCATCCGTGATGCCTCCCCAACGGGAGAGACTCACCCGGTGGCTTTGAGTTGGTCCCAAGTCTCTCACTATCTCCTCTTTTGAATCCTGCGTCCTGGAGCAACATGAAATGCAGCCACCCTCTAGTTCGCCATCTTGAAACCAACCCATGTCCAAAATTCTTTATCCCTGGCAGCTGGTGTCTGAGCTCAGGGCCAAGACTGATATAGTTCTGTGCCTTTGCACAGAGCTTCCTCACGCAGGACATTGCCATAGCAACTGGGAAATCTTGATTTGCACCTTTGCACAGAAAGTTCCCACTGCAAGTGCAGCCATAGCCATGAGGCAGTGAGAGACCATGCTTCAAGTCACCACTCTCCACATTTCCCCCTTCTTTATTTTTTAAATGCAACCTATGTATGTCTACTATGAAGTGCTGGAATTTGTATCAGATGAGTTTGTAGCTGACTGAGAAAACATTGCAGAATTAAGAGCAAGGAAATAAGTCCTAAGAGATACTATGTAGTATGTTTTAGCACATATTAAGAATTGAAACCATTTAGGTAATCTAAAAGCTTTTTTGTAATACTGGCAGTAGAGAACACCGGAATCTTACTTTCTTATGACTTGGATGTAATGATGTAATTGTAAGAGATCTAAACTAACCTTTTTATGATTTCAAATTTCTAATAGATGTATCTTTATGTTTTCCCAATCCCACTGGGAGCTACTGTATGGAACAGGTGTTACACAAATACACTAATAAGTGGCATGGCATTGTAATTGTCTGACCTGAAGATTGTATCCGGTCACCCAAATCCACTACAGTAGCCTCTAAGGCGTTGAATATGCATTCTGAGGCACAGGTGCCCACATTTCTCTGTGTCATATACCTACAAGTAGAATTCCCAGGTAATAAGAAAAGTGTATGTTCAATTTTACTAGAGGAGGTCACACCATTTAGTGTGTGTGCAAGCAGGGTCTGGGAGTTTCCATGACTCCACAGTGCTTGCTGACACTTGGTATTATCAGACTTTTGATGTTTGCCTATCTTTTGGATGTGGTGAGGCATTCCATTATGCTCTTAACTTACATTTTCTTATATCATTAATGATGCATATTATTAAGGTTTAGATAAGAGGTGTCCACCAAAAGCTTATGTGTGAGACAATATAAGAAAGTGTAGAGGTGAAATGATTGGGTTATGAGAGTCTTAACCTAATCAGCACATTCATTCTGTGATAGGGATTAACTGGGTAGTAACTGTAGGCACTTAAGGTGTGGCTAGAGAAATTGGGTCCCTGGGGGGTGTGCCTTTGGTGTATATATTTTGTCCATGGTGAGTAAAGTTCTCTCTACTTCCTGGTGGCCATGTCCTGAGTCTCTTTTATCTACCACACTCTTCCACCATACTGTTCTGCCTCTTCTCAATCCCAGGGCAATAGAACCAGGCATTTATGAACTGGGCTCTCTGAAACTGTGAACCTCAAAATAAATTTATCCTCCTCTAAAATTGTTCTTGCCAGGTCTTTTGGTCATAGCAGTGAAAAAGCTGACCAAAACATGTCTTACTTTTTCAACACAAATTATTAAAATGTGTTAGCAATAATAGCAATAATTAGAAACTGATTCTAAGATTTCAAAGATAATAAAAACTGGAAGAAAGGTGGGGTGATGTGGTAGGAAGTAAAAATGAGCATCTTTATCATCTTACTTTGAAGGAGTCAGTGAACATTTCCTAGAGTCTGAGTAATTTCTGACCTTGTATCACATAAATGCAAGACAAATTAGTTCCTTGAAGGTTACGTTGGAAACTTCTTTGGCTTCCTTAGTTCTGCTTCTCAGGAGATGCAGGGACAGATGGATATGGTGTTAAGAAGGGGCTGGTACTGTAATTTCAATTCCCTTAACTTGGAGCTCTATTTCTGTGCAAGTCTCTAAGCAGTTTGTTTATATGGTTGTCTAAAGCAATGGAATCTGGAAAGTCACCTAACATCTTCACCATGCACCAGAGTGGAAACATTGACCAACCCAAGAATGTTAGCAGTGCGGGTCCATCCTCCAGCTCCACAAATACACAGGGGCTCCTGCCACTACTCCTGGATGTGCTGCCTCTCTTTTGCTCTGTAGTTTTTGCCAGTTTTCTTTGCCCCAACTAACAGCATTCCAGAGTAACATCGGGCCCCAGGTTAACATCAGCTGACTCTGTTGCACCCATGAACATAAGGAAAACTTGAAAGAAACATGGTGAGTTTTTACACTCACCAAGTGTAAAAAAACTATACCATAGCTCTCTAAGGACTTGACATATCCAAAGGATGTGGGAATGGTAAGTGATGCAATCAGTAAGATGAGTTCATAATTTACAAGGTGAATTTTGTGCTCTTCAGGCTGAGAAAGTATGTCCTTTCCAGTGTCAATGGGACACTTACAAAAGTATTCTATTTGTTAGGCAAAAAGGCAAGAAGACAAAAATAAAAATAAAGATAAATAAAAGACATAAAAAAAAGAAATTAAGAAAGAAAGAAAATTCTCCTAATAGAAATTGTACAGGTCATTGCTTTCACCCACTGCAGTGAAAATGGAGACTAAGAACAAAAGTAAAACCCCAAACCTTCGTGTGTGTGAAATCTGAACATAAACATAAAAATAGTGCAACCATTTCCTAAATAACTTTGAATCGAAAAGGAACTGCAATTGCTAAATAACAGCAATGTGAAAACCTACATATGGAGACCTAGGAGAGTTGCCAAAGTTATAATGAAGAAAATTCTGACCCTAAGTGTTTTCAGTGTTAGGCAGAAAAGCAGGCAAATAAAGAAAGCTTTCAATTCAAGTTAAGAAGAGAAGAATAAGGCAAACTCCAGGAAAGGAGGACAAAGAAATAAATAGGAGTAGAAATTAATGAGTTAAAAATCCCAAACCATAAATAAACACCAGAACAGATCTCCAACAAAAGAGATAAATCACTAGCTGGCTCTGCTGGCCCCAGTGTGTTTCGCCAGAATACAATGATGGATGGCATCACAGGCAGGAGGACTCCCTGTGGGAGGACCCAGGGTTAATGTGTAAGTTCACATTCCCTCATGGGAACTCCATTCCTCAAATGCTCAAAAAGTTCTCCTGGAATGCAAGTGAGTTAAGTGAGTGGAGTGTAATTGATTCAGGTATAAACTTGGATTTACTCTAAGTAGTAAAAAAAAATCCACAAAACTTTGTAAATTTGATTATAATTAAAAATGAAAACTTCCACTGTAAATCAAACCCAATTCCTCCAAACCATTGTGCCTCCATACTGGAGAGGAAGGAAAAACCCAAAGCAGTGTGGCTAGTAAGGGTGATGGACAGCGTGTCCCAGATGTGGAGGAGATTAAAGAGGGGTCGTGGAATTGCTAAATGGTCTCAATAGGTGATTTTTCCAGATGAGTATAGATAATCAGAACTCATTCTAAAAAAGAGACAAACCTGAATATAATCACAATCATGGGAAAAAAACCCAAGTTATCCAAAAAGTAGATTAATAACCACGTCATGGAAAATGGAAGAGTAGGGAGTTTCAGGAATTGATTCCTCTACCAAACAACTATTAAGTGGGAAAACTGGAAGAACCAACTATTTTAGAACTCTGAAATCTAGTAAAATCCTTGAAGCACTCAAGGGAGAGTTAAGAAAATAGATAGTAGATAGTAAAATTTGTGTTTCATGTAGCAGTTACCATCCTCTAATCCTAGTCTTGAGTCAGGCAGCTGTAGGGAAGATGGTCTGCATTCCTGGTGTGGCTTATTGGTACCAGTGTGGGCAATAAACCTTGTCTTCTGAGATGTGTTGTGTATTTTATTCTGTTCATTGGTTCACTGAGGGACTAGTATAAAGGCTTGGCAATGTTTCAACCCCTTTGATTGAAGTAGCATCTATCCAAAGACTTTAAAGAGATTGAATGCCCCTTTTCCTTTTTTTCTCTTATTGGATGCAGGCATTCAACAAATTCTCTGTCAAGTTACTGTCTGACCACAGAGGTAATGGAACAGAGACTTCAGTGACCACATACAACTAAGCATGTAAATTTTGCAAAAATAACTTGAAAAAGTTACTAAACAAATGGACAAGGAGAACCAAAACCAAAAACCCTAGAGAAATGGGAGAATTTGATTTCTAGAGTTACTACATTACCTTATTTACCATATCCAATTTTCAATAAGAAAAATGAAACCCACAGGAACCATCTTTAAGAAAGTTCAGACATTGAACTCACTAGACAAAGACTTTAACTCTATCACATGCACAACTAGATGAAGGAAACCATGGACAAAGACTGAAAGATATTAGGATGCTATATGAACAAGTAGGGAATATCGATAAAGAGACAGAATTATAAAAAAAAAAAAGTCTGGAACTGAAAAGTACAATAGGTAAAGTGAAAAACTCACCAGAGAATGTCTACAGCAGATTTGAACAGAGAAGATAAGAGAGTTGATATTGTACAGTCTGAGGAATGGAAAGAAAAGAGAATGAAGAAAAATGAATAGAACAAAACTAAGAAACCTATGGGACAGCATAAGTGGATCAATATAAATATTATGGGAGTCCTAGAAGTAGAAGGTAAAGGAAAATGAACAAAAAATACATGAGGGAATAATAGTTAAAATCCCTTCAAATGTGATGAAAGGTATGAATATACACATCCATGAAGGTTAAAGAAATTCAAGCAGAAGAACTCCAAGGTAACCATGCAAGACATATAATAATCAAACGGTAAATAATCAAAGACAAAGAAAAAATTCTTGAAAGCAGCAAGAGAGAAACAACTTGTGAAATACAGTGAATACTTAATAAGATTAACAGACAACTTCTCATTGGAAACCATGGTGGTCAGAAGTGGGATAACATATTTAAAGTGCTGAGAAGGAAACCAAAAACTAAAATACAAAAACCCAAACAAGGCAAAACAAAGCAAACAAACAAACAAACAATCATACAAGAATTTTAATCTGACAAAACTATGCATTAAAAATTAAGGCGTAATAAAAATATTGCTAGGTAAACAAAAGGCAAGAGAGTTTGTCATTAGTTATCATTCCCTGAAAAAATGCTGAAAGGAATATTTTAAGTTGAAATGAAAAGACATTAGAAGGTATTCTCAAGGCTGTGAGAAGAAAGTTCTTTAGTAAAAGTAACTATACAGGTAAATATAGAAGCTAGTATCACTTTACATTTGGTTTGTTTCTGTTTCCTATATGATTTAAAATACAAATATATAAAACAATTATGAATCTATCCTAATGAGCATAATGTAAAGATGCAACTTATGACAATAATAATACAAATAGGAGTTGGAATGGGGTAGGGATAGAGTTCAGGAGTGCTATTGAAGTGAAGCTGGTGTCAGTTCAAGCTAGATTGTTATGAATCTGGGTTTGTAATTGCAATCCCAAAGGCAACCACTTAGATAACAAATACAAAATATGCAAAGAAAAAAATGACAAGGACATCAAGAGGGCACACTAGAAAAAAAATCAATCAAACACAGAATAAGGTAGTGTTGGAAGAATCAAGGGAAAATGACACAAGACATTCCAAAAAAATAGCAGCAGTAAGTTCCTTCTTTTAGTAATCACTTTAAATGGACATGAATTAAACTCTACAATTAAAAGACAGAGTTTTGTGAAATAGAATTAAAAACACAACATACCAAAATTTATAGGATGCAGTGAAAGCAGTGCTCATAGGCAAACTTACAGCGTGTATTAAATGCATAATTCAATACCTACATTAGAAAAAGAAAAAAAGATCTTAAATCACCAATCTAACTTTGCATTTTAAGGAAGTACAAAAATAAAAGCAAACTAAACCTGAAGCCAGTTAAAGGAAGGAAAAATAGAAATTAGAGCAGAGATAAAGTAGAGAATTAAAAAAAAAAAGGGAAAATCAACAAAGCCTAAAGTTGATTCTTTGAAAAGATCAACTAAATTGACTAAACTTTAGCTGAACTAAGAAAAAAGAGAAAAGGCATAACTAAAATCAGAAATCAAAGTGCGGACATTACTATCAATTGTACAGTGATTAAAAGAGCTGTAAAAGAATACCATAAACATTCAATTGTATACCAACAAATTTAATAATCTAGATGAAATGGCCACATTCTTAGAAATACACAAATTCCAAAACTGACTCAAGATGAAATGGAAAATCTCAGCAGACCCATAATGAATAAAGAGATTGAGTCAATAATAAAATCCTCTCCGAGGAGAAAAGACCAGAACCAAATGGTTTTTACTTGTGGGATCTACCAAATTGTCCAAGAAAAATGAATATCGATCCTACTCAAACTCTTCCAAAAAAATACAAGTCAGAACACTTCTGTACTTGTCAACTTGGGTTGCTATTACTTCTACCCCAGACTTGTAGCATCATAAAAGATATTTATTTCTCACAGGTCTGGAAGCTGGAAGCTTAATGTACAGGTACCAGAGGGGTTGGTTTCTGGCGAGGCCTCTTTTCCTGATTTGCAGGGAGTTTCCTTCTTGTGTCCTCATATGACCTTTCCTCTGAGTGTGTGTGAGGGGGAGGTAGCTATCTCTGGTATCTCTTTCTTTTCTAATAGGGGGCATGAGTTCCATTGGATTAGAGATCTCATTTAACCTTGATTACTTCCTTAAAGCCCCTGTCTCCAACCTCCAAATAGAGTCAGTCACCTTGGGGATTAGTATACATATTCAGTTGAGTTCATAACAACTTCTCTGGTACTCTGGATTCTAAAACAGGAGAAAGATACCATAAGAAAACAATAGAGACCACCACAGATGGATGTCAGAGGCTGAACCCGTCCCCCATCCCCACCATGCTGACTTGGTGCCCTCACTGCAGCTCCTCAACTTCTTTGGAGGCTGGTGCAGACATTTTCAATTATTCCTGAGGGTATGACCACCATCATTGGAGGGGCGACTCTCTTCCTGAGACACCTGCAGGAGACTGGAGGCCCTTTGACAGGTACCTCTATTTATTCACTTACATCCTACACCCTTCCCCATCCTTTTCATTCACCACTAGAAATACTGTAAATAATAATCAAACTCATCCTGTTTATTACAATAATATTAAAGTCTTTATAGGTGCTATCTGGTTCAGGGCTGCATTTTCTTGATATTGGCTACTGCTGATATTAATCTCCCACTCAAAGGAGAAGTACTGGAAAAATGCAGGGTCACAATAAGCCTGCAAGGGGGAAACTTCAATCTCAGATCTTCACTGCTAAAGGGGAATATACAGAAACAATGTGAAAAAACAGGGGAAGAAAGTGTCCCTAACAAACCAAGATTCTATTTTGACAGAGTCCAATGAAGGCATGGGTAGTAGAAATGACAGAAAAAGATTTTAGAATCTGCATAATTAAAATGATCCATGAAGCAAAAGATGAGATAAGAGAGCAAATGCAGGCAATGCACTCCAATAAATAGTTAAAAGAGCAAATGCAGGAAGCAAAAGAACACTTCAATAAAAAGATAGAGATTCTGAAAAGAAAACCAAACAGAAATACTTGAAATGAAAGAAACAATAAACCAAATTAAAGACTCAATAGAAAGCATCACCAACAGAATAGATTTTGTGGAAGATAGAATCTCAGACAATGAAGACCAATCTTGAAAATAAAGTTGAACAAACTAAGAAGATGTTAAGAAATCATGATTGGAACCTCCAAGAACTATGGGATATCATGAAAAGATCAAATTTAGGAATTATTGGGATTGAGGAAGGCACAGAAATACAAACCAAAGGAATGAACAACTGGTTCAACGAAATAATATCAGAAAATTTTCCAAACCTGAAAAATGAAATGGAAAATCAAATACAAGAGGCTTGCAGAACACCAGGTGCACAAAATTACAACAGATCCACATCAAGGCACATTATAATGAAAATACTTCACCTGCATAATAAAGATAGGATTTTAAAGGCTGCGAGAGAAAAGTGTCAGATTACTCAGAAGGGGAAGCCAATTCAGATATCAGCAGATTTCTCAGCCAAGACCCTAAAAGCAAGAAGGGCCAGGAACAATATGTTTCAAGCTCTGAAAAAATATGGATGACAACCAAGAATTCCATACCCAGCAAAACTAACCTTCAGATTTGATGATAAAATAAAATCTTTCTAGGATAAGCAAAAGTTTAAAGAATTTACAAATAGAAAGCCCACACTACAGAACATCCTCAGCAAGATATTTTGTGAGGAGGAAATGAAAAACAATAATACAAGTCAGCAAATGGAGAAATTACCTTAAAGGAAAAGCCACTCAAAGGAGAAACCAAGTCAAGTTAAAAACCAAAAATAAGGCAAAATGACTGGGAACACAAATAATATCACAATAATAACCTTGAATATTAATGGCCTAAACTCAATAATCAAAAGACATAAACTGGCAAACTGGGTTAAAAAGAAAGACCCAAAAATATGCTGCCTTAAAGAGACTCATCTCATAGAAAAACACATCCATAGACTAAAGGTGAAAGGATGGGGAAAATGCACATGGACTCAGTAAAAAAGTAGGGGTCTCCATCCTCATATCAGATAAAGTGGACTTCAAGCCTAAGTTAGTTAGAAGGGATAAAGAAGGACATTTCATACTGCTTAAGGGACTCATAAATCATCGAGACATAACAACTTTAAATATTTATGCCCCAAACAATGGATCATCTATATACATCAAACAAATCCTTCTCAATTTTAAGAATCAAATAGACCAAAACACAACAATAGTGGGGGACTTTAACACACCACTCTCACCACTGAATAGATACTCCAAAAAAAAAATTGAACAAAGAAACTATAGAACTAAACAATACAATCAATCATATAGACTTAACGAATATTTACAGAGTATTTCATCCATCCTAGAGTGAGTATAGTTTCTTCTCAGCAGCTCAGGGATCCTTCTCCAAAATAGACCATATGCTATGCCACAAAGAAGCCATTAGTAAATACAAAAAAGTAGAGATACTACCTTGTATCCTATCAGACCAAAATGGAATACAATTAGAAATCAATGAAAAAATAACAAAAGAAAACTACTCCTGCATCTGGAGTCTAAATAATATGCTATGAATGATGCAATGATAACAGAAGACATCAGGGAAGAAGTAAAAAGATTATTAGAGGTAAATGAGAACAATGACACAACATATCAAAATCTCTGGGACACTCTTAAAGTAGTACTAAAAGGAAAGTTCATTGCATTGAGCTCATACATTAAAAAAATAAAAATTCAACAACTAAATGACCTAACATTACATCTCAAAGACCTAGAAAAAGTAGTAGAAGACAGGAAATAATTAAAATCAGAGCTGAAATCAATGATATTGAAATAAAAGAAACAATTAAAAAAATTGACAAAACAAAAAGTTGGTTCTTTGAAAAAGTAAATAAAATAGACAAACACTTAGCCATATTAACAAAGAGGAGAGAGATAACTCAAATTACTAAAATTCTTGATGAAAAAGGAAATATCATGACAGACATCACTGAAATACATAACATAATGAGAAGTTACTTTGAAAAGCTATACTCCAACAAAACAGAAAATATCAAAGACATTGACAGAGTTTTAGAGACATATGATCCTCACAAACTGAATCAGGAAGATGTACACAATTTAAACAGATCAATTTCAAGGAATGAAATAGAAGAAGCCATCAAAAACCTACCAGCCAAGAAAGACCGAGGACCAGAGGGATTCTCAGCGGAATTCTACAAGACCTTTAAAGAAGAACTGATACCAATACTCCTCAAAGTATTCCAGGAAGTAGAAATGGAGGTAACCCTTCCAAACTCATTCTATGAAGCTCATATCACTCTTATACCAAAACCAGACAAAGACACATCAAGGAAAGAAAACTTTAGACCAATATCCCTGATGAACATAGATGTAAAAGTCCTTAACAAAATAATGGCAAATCACATACAAAAACATATTAAAAAGATAGTGCACCATGATCAAGTGGGGTTTATCCCAGGGATGCAAGGTTGGTTCAACATGCAGAAATCAATAAATGTAATTCATCACATCAACAGACTTAAAGTTAAGAATCATATGATTATTTCAATAGATGCTGAGAAAGCATTTGATAAAATATAGCACCCCTTCATGATTAAAGCGCTAGAAAAAACAGAAATAGTAGGAACATTCCTCATCATTGTATAGGCTATCTATGCTAAGCCTACAGCTAACATCATTCTTAATGGAGAAAAACTGAAAGCATTCCCTCTAAAAACTGGAATAAGGCAGGGATGTCCTCTTTCACCACTTCCATTCAACATTGTCCTTGAAACTCTAGCCAGAGCAATTAGACAGACCAAAGAAATTAAAGGGATACAAATAGGAAAAGAAGAACTCAAGCTGTCACTATTTACTGATGACATGATTCTGTATTTAGAGGATCCAGAAAACTCCACTAGAAAACTTCTAGAACTAATAAATGAATTTAGCAAAGTAGCAGGATAGAAAATCAATATGCATAAATCATATGCATCTCTATTCATAAGTGGTGAATCCTCTGAAAGAGAAATTA
This sequence comes from Sciurus carolinensis, assembly GCF_902686445.1. Taxonomy (NCBI): domain Eukaryota; kingdom Metazoa; phylum Chordata; class Mammalia; order Rodentia; family Sciuridae; genus Sciurus; species Sciurus carolinensis. The sequence continues at coordinate 70,731,387 of NC_062215.1, read as the reverse complement.
GGAAAACCACTCCATTCACAATAGCCTCAAAAAAAAAAAATACTTGGGAATCAATCTAATGGAAGCGTTGAAAGACCTGTACCATGAAAACTACAGAACGCTAAAGAAAGAAATTGAAGAAAACCTTAGAAGATGGAAAGATCTTGCATATTCTTGGATAGGCAGAATTAATATTGTCAAAATGGCCATTCTACCAAAGGTGCTATACAGATTCAATGCAATTCCAATTAAAATCCCAATGACATTCCTCATGGAAGTAGAGAAAGCAATCATGAACTTCATCTGGAAGAATAAGAGACCTCGAATAGCCAAAGCAATCCTGGGCAGGAAGAGTGATGCAGGAGGTATCATAATGCCAGACCTTAAACTATACTACAAAGCAATAGTAACAAAAACGGCATGGTATTGGCACCACAATAGACAGGTAGACTAAAGGTATAGAATAGAAGACACAGAGACAAACACACATAAATACAGTTACCTCATACTAGACAAAGGAGACAAAAACATACAATGGAGAAAAGATAGCTTCTTCAACAAATGGTGCTGGCAGAACTGGAAATCCATATGAAGTGAAATAAAATTAAACCTCTATCTCTCACCTTGCACAAAACTCAACTCAAAATGGATCAAGGACCTTGAAATCAGACCAGAGACCCTGCGCCAAATAGAAGACAAAGTAGGCCCAGATCTTCATTATGTTGGATTAGGATCAGATTTCCTTAACAAGACTCCCAAAGCACAAGAAATCAAAGCAAGAATCAATTAATGGAATAGACTCAAACTAAAAAGCTTTTTCTAAGCAAAGGATACAATCAATAATGTGAAAAGAGAGCCTACAGAGTGGGAGAAAATCTTTTCCACATGCACTTCAGATAGAGCACTTATCTCTAAAATTTATAAAGAACTTACAAAACTTTACACCAAAAATACAAAGAACCCAATCAATAATGGGCCAAGGAACTGGACAGACACTTTACAGAAGAAGACATACAGGTGATTAATAAATATATGAAAAAGTGTTCAACATCTCTAGTAATTAGAGAAATGCAAATTAAAACAACTCTAAGATTTCATCTTACTCCAATTAGAAAGGCTATTATTAAGAACACAAACAATAATAGCTGTTGGCATGGATGTGGGGAAAAAGGCACACTTTTACATTGCTGGTGGGGTTGCAAATTGGTGCAGCCACTCTGGAAAGCAGTGTGGAGAATCTTCAGAAAACTTGGAATGGACCCACCTTTAGACCCAATTATCCCACTCCTCAGTTTATACCCCAAGGACTTAAAATTAGCATACTACAGTGATGCAGCCACATCAATGTTTATAGCAGCTTGATTCACAATAGCTAGGTTGTGGAATTAAACTATATGCCTTTCAACAGATGAATGGACAAAGAAACTGTGGTATATATACACAATGGAATATTATTCAGTCATAAAGAAGAATAAAATTGTGGCATTTGCAAATAAATGGATAAAATTGGAGAATATCATGCTAAGTGAAATTAGCCAATCCCAAAAAACCAAAGATTGAATGTTTTCCCTCATAAGTGGAGGATGATATATAATGGGGGTGGGGATGTTGGGAATGAGAGAAGAATGGAGGAACTTTAGATTATGTTGAAGGAAATGAGAAGGAAGGGGGTATGAAAAATTGTGGAATGAGACAGACATCATTACCCTATGTACATGTATGATTACATGAATGCTATGAATCTACATTGTGCAGAACCATAGAAACGAAATGATGCACCCCATTTGTGTACAATGAATCAAATTACAGTCTGTAAAAAATAAAAAAATAAACAAATAATTAAGAAAAGAAAACTATGGAACAATCTACATATATACCCTATGAATATATTTGCAAAAATCCTCAAGGCAAAACAAAACACTAGCAAAGAAAACCCAAAAAACAAAAAACAAAAAACAAACAAAAAAACCCAACAGTAGGGGTAAAATCCTCCACATGAATCTCAATAGATGCTGTCAGAGAATTTGACAAAATTAACACCTTTTATGATTAAAAACCCTAAGAAAACTAGGAATTGAAGGGAACTTCCTTAACATGATAAAGAGCATTTATGGAAAATCCATAGCTAACATCATACTGAAAGCTGAGATCAAAAGTAAGATAACAATATCCCCCCTCACCACTTCTATTCAATATTGTATTGGAAGTACTAGCCAGAGAAATTAAACAAGATGAAGAAATAAAAGGCATCTACATCATAAAGAATGCAGTGAAACTGTCTCTATTTGAAACCAGCATTTTATACATAGTAATTCTCCATGGATCCACAAAATAACTACTAGAACTAATAAATTTGGCAAAGTTGCCAGATACAGGGCTAACCCACAGAAATCAGTTGTGATTTTATAAACCAGCACTGAACAAAAAAAGTTATATTCAAAAAGGAATTAAGAAAACAATTCCATTTTCGATTGCTTTCAAAAGAATAAATTACCTGGGAATAATTTTTTTATTTATAAAGATTCTAATAGCTTTTGTTACAAAGTTGTAAGGTAGCATTTCATTCAACACTTACCAACCTAAAACCATCATCATCTTCCATAAAACAGTTACAGAAAGCCAAACAAACAAACAAACAAACAAACAAAAAACCAATCATCTAACAGACACAGTATCCACAGTAATTCTCACACAAAACTGTTCAGTGTTCAGACTTCATATCACCCCAATAAAGTATAATTATTTTCTAGCAAACAGTGGCAAAAGTTTGCTCTATTTTATTTTATTTGCCTATAAACATATCAGAACATGTCCCAATTAAAAACTTTTTATTACGGCACTTCATGATATCCACATCCATTTGTGCTGAGTTTTAGCCAATTGTACAAAATACCATAAAATACAAAATGACAGGAAATGTAAACATTGATTTGTATTTCAAGTTTATAACATTTTGTTTATAAAAATAAGCTGGGAAAATCAGGGTTTACACCCTACAATCTTTCCTAAGGGGAACTATTTTGTGTCATTTTTTTTTCTCTAATAATTTTTAAAGTTGCATTTGAATTCCTTCAGAATTGTATTTGTCAACTAGATGCTCAGATGAAGAAGGAGAGAAAATGGGGGTGGTGGGGACAGGGAGGGCAGAGAATTGTCAGCATATACATACAATGACTTTTGCAGAAGACTGCACTGAGCCTGGTGCAGGAGGCCCTGCAAGCTTGCTGCTCAGACTCAGCACCAAACGTTAGGATTGACAGGAACCACAGGCTTCTCTAGATTCTGAAGGAGCCATATCCCCATTCTTTTTATTATTTTATTTTATTTTTTGAGAAAGGTCTTGCTAAGTTGCTTAAGGCCTTACTAAGTTGCTGAGACTGGCCTTTGTGATCCTCCTGCCTCAACCTCCAGAACTGCTGGGGTTATAGGTGTACACCACTGAACCTGGTTCTAATTTTCACTAAAATAGTCTTACATCTCCTTGGTTAAATTTCTTCCTAGATATTGTGTTCTTGGATGCTATTGTAAATGGAATTGTTTTCTTAATTTCTTTTTGTATTGTTTAAAATTGGTCTATAAACTCAGAACGTGGGTCCAAAATAGGGATAGATCTCACCAAAGGAAACCAGAACACTAGAGAAATCCTTACCCTGTAGCATCACCCCTACTGCCCTGCACAGTGTCCAAGGTGCATGAGGCGGGTGGATGTGGGCAAGTCACATAGAAGAGGGAGTAACCTTCACAGCCCTGGAAAGTAAGCTCTGCTCTCCTGGACAGAGCCAGGTCTTTGGCAGGGTTCATGATATAGCAGTGGGTGGGAACTGATTCTCTCCCCAGGTTCTCCTGCCCCACCTGGCTTCAAGGATGTGCCATTATTATGATGATGAGATCATCATTATTCTGGGTTCTACACCTGGAAACTCTATCACAGACTAGCCTTCCCAGGGAGCTACTGAGGTCTTGCTTTCACATCCTTAGTTCTTTGTTTACTCCATTCTTTGAGCAGCCAAACATGCCCACCCCATCTGAAAAGGCATTATATTCTTCCTAGGATGCCTCTACCACCAGTCTGCTGCCTTTGCTCCCTGCCTTGGTTTCCATGTGGCGAGGACCTTACTGTCCTGCTGTCTGCTGAATCTTAGGGCTGCTACTATGAACCCAATAATGCTGGAGGAGAACAGGAGCTATTATGGCTTAGATAAGAGGTGACCCCCTCTTATCTATGAGACAATGCAAGGAGGTTCAGAGGTGAAACAAGGAACCCAATCGATGGATTAATTCACTGATATGGATTAACTGGATAGTAACTGAAGGCAGGTACGGAGTGGCTGGAGAAGATGGGTCGCTGATGGCATGCTATTGGGGCTTATGTTTTGTCCCTGGTGAGCGGAGCTCTCCCTGCTTCCTTGTTGCCTGTCCTGAGCTGACTTCTATTGCCATACCCTTCCGCTTTCATGTTCTGCCTCACCTCAGGTCTAGAGCAATAGAATCAGCCACCTACAGACTGTGGGACCTCTGAAACTGTGGGTGCCTAATAAACTTTCCCCCTCTCACACAGGTCTTTTGGTGACAGTGATGAGAAAGCTGACTGAAACAGGTGCAAAGTGGGCATCACCCATGACAGTCCTTGGGGGATGGCTTCAGTCATTGGCTTCATCTGTGACGTGGTGCTAAGAAGACTGTGTCTCCCTCCACCTGTAGGACCACACACACACACCTGATCAGCTTCCCAGGCCTCCGTGGACCGGCCTCTGTCTCCTTGGACCCCTCTAGCACCCTGGTAGGCCCCTCACCTTCACACAAGATTTTCCATCTGGAGCATCCTCCAGCCATGCTCACCTGTCCTCTAGTGCCGGCGTTAGATCAGGACAAAATGTCTCCTGTCCCGGGACATCTTGCAGTCTGCCTGGCTAGGTGGCCCCACTCAGGCCTACCAGCCAGCCCCTAGGGTTCCCCTGCCTGGAGACGTCCCAAGATGAGCTGTTGGCCCTAAATGGCCAGAAGACCCCTGAGAGCAAATAGCACCTTCCCTGAGGGAGGCCAGGCTTGGAGGAGGTGGTCTGAGGAGCAACTGCTCCCCTGTCCCTATCCCCTTCTCTCTCTCTGGCTTCCATTTTGTCTGTTCGCCTCCCTTATTTGCGCAGAGCCAGTCTAGCTCATGAAAAACAAGCTGTCATCATAGTGGTTTTTATACTCCATTCCCCCTACAGCTGCTGTGTTTCCAGATGTTCATTACTGCGGTATTAGCGGAGGTTGTTAATGACACTCAGGCTGACAGAATACAAATTGATTCTCAAAAGTTGTGCTGATTGCTTAGGCATGTTTCTTGCACCAGCTAAGCAAAATGGAAAACAAAACAACGCCCCCTCCCACTGCACACACAAAGCCATGGCATGTGGCACATATGGTCTCTGATCCAGGGGACTTGGGTCACATGTGAGCCAAATACCAAAGGCATTACACTAACTGGAGAAGGTGTGGGTAGGGATGGGTTTCTGGGGAAGCCTTAACTGTGTTGGACCCAAAGATAGACAATAGCAAAGGCAGCATGGCCCTGAGATGTGATTTTGGTTGCTGCCTTCTGATGTGGGCAGAGACCTCATGGAGTACAGGAAGACCCCAGAGTCAAACTGTCCTGCTGTAAATTCCAGTGTTACCTCTTACTTGTGGTGTGTGATTTGGGGGAAGTTATAACCCCCCTGAACACCTTCCTCTGCAAAAGGCAGACAAGGGTATGCCCCTCTCCTCTCATACCCCATGATTGTGCACTTTAAACAGGACAGTACTTGCAGAACTCAAATGGCCCGTACAACCCACTGTCTCTAGTCGATACAGAAGGGAGGTGTGGTTACGTGTGTGAGCTACAAGAATCACCACCAGCTCCACTGTAGGAAGGGCAGAAGCCCTATGTACTATCCAAGAATTCGGAGCTGGTGCTGCTTCCAGACACTGAAGAAGAGAGGTGGAGAATCCCATGAAGCCAGAGGCACTGTGGTTTCTGTTGCTGTCACAAAGCGATGCTGTTGAACAGTGCGCTGCATCAGGGCACAGCTCCGTGGATGCTGGTCCGTTGCTCTGGTGAGGGCCTTATTCTAGGTCCCCACACAAACTACACTGCACCCTACCCCTAGGCCGCAGGATTGTGATGTTTTCCTTTTCCTCCAAGAAGGCTCTGAGCTACTTCTCTAGAAATTACCCAGCACAGGAAGCAAAAGTTCCTCCAATAGTCTTTTCTGAGTGCAAAGGTAGTTCTCTGAGGTCCTAAATGGACAAGGACTAATCCTGTGATTACTTCAGAAAAAACATATGAAATGCCAGGGGACTTGCTTTACTCCTAGGTACTGGAAACTTTCTTGATTTTGAAAACCCATCTCATCAGCACCTCCTCACAAGTCGATGTGAATGTACATATAATGGTTGACTGATATGAGCTCACATTTTTTTTTGCACCGAGGTCAGTCAGCAAGTCATCAGAGGCCCTGGCACTGTGACTCCGTGTCCAAGATACTCATCTATTGCTTGCCTGCTGCCTCTTACTCCTGGGAGACTGCTGGGTAGCAGATTCAGAAGACTGCCGGGCAAGATGGATATGCTCCCTACTGCTCAGAGTCTGCCCCAGGAGGCTGCGATGGAGAGGCCTGGAAGCTGAGTGTGTGGAGTTGGCTGCATGATGCAGTGCTTAGAGCACTGCTGATATGAGTCCTGAGACAGGAAGCTCTCTGTGACTGGACTGGAGAGACTCAGATTGGCAGGGGCAGAACCCTAGCATCCTTCCTTTATGTTATTGGGAAGGTGGGAGAGTGGGGCCCAGCCAGAACCATGGATGGTATCCCAGCCCCGCTGTGGATCAGCCACGGGGTCTAGACAGTCAGGGTCAATTTTCCAAAGACTCCTGGAGGAGTCCCAGACTGTGGGAGTGGGAACCCTTAGATGTCATTCTTGTTAGATCTTTTGCTCCTTGACCACCCTCCACTGCCCCAGGGTGGAAACCAAGGCCTGGAAGCCATTTCCTTTCTCATGAGGCTGTGATGAAAGGACTTTGTCAAACTCTAAGAGAACAATCAGGAGAAGGGAGTTTAATAAAGCAATTCTTTTTGGACCGCTGATCAGAGAAACACCTAGAGAGACCAAGCTGTAAAATGACTCCATTCTCACTTGGGGGAAGGGTCTAGGTCCTTGTTCAGGATTCATGAAATTGCTCGCCCTGACCTGAGGCAGCTGGCAGAAGAAGGGTAGGAATTCTAGAATTTCCCTTGTGTTATATATCTTATAGAGTTCTTCATTCATTGATTCATTCATTCTTTACTAGAAGTCCAGTTCTGTGGTAGGTGTTGTGGAGATGCAGTCCAAATTATGAGGCAGGAAGAACCCTCAGCACACCTGGGCCCTATTCACAGTGGTAGGTGTGGAGGAGGCTGTAGATCCAATGAGCTGGGGTGAGAACTGAAATGTGGAGTGAGAAGAACTCATGGGGCTGCATGAGCAAAAGCTCAGGAAAGGAATGGCCATATTGTGCATGAAGGTCAGAAATGTGATCAGCTTGTTGGGAGCAAACAGTTTGCAAAGAGGAGGATGTCTGGAGAGAGGAGAAGAGGGGAGGGAAGGGATTCTCTTCCCTGTAACTTTGTCTATCCACTTTTTATCTTTGAACACATCAAGTCTCAATGTCAACTCCCTAGGAAATTTTTCCCTATCCCCCAGTCCTAGACTAAGCAACGCACCCTGATTACATGGTCTTTCAACACTGCATGCTTTTTACCACAATTTATATTAAATATTTCCTGTGTGATGATTCATCTGTCATCTGTGATCCATGCGCACTTTGTGCAAAGTCTTGCACACAAACGATGCTTAATGAGCATTTGTGCTAGCCTCCAGGTGGGGAAGCAGTTCTAACTGTGCATGTGAGTAGGTGCTGTGTGTTGGGAAGGAATCCTGAATTCTACTTCCAGGGTTGTTACTAACATGCTTGGTGAGCTGGTAAGGTCATTCCTTTGCTCACAGTTTTCTCTGAGAAACAGAAAAATTATTACAGGAAATTCTAAGTTTCGTTCCAGCTCCAAACTAGCATGCATTACAGCGGAGTGACATTTGTAGGAGTCTGCAGGGCCTCCTCAGTCTGAGCTAGGCTGCCCCTTCCTTTGTTCTTTCCACCCTTCTGCTTCCCTCCTTCTAACCTTGCAGGACGTAGGGGTGTTCTTGAGCACTCCTCCACCAAAGACACCCTGAGTTTTCTGGGAAGATCTGTCAATCTCTGCCCACCTGTGCTGAGTTTCAGTTAAGCTGACCTCAAGATTGCAGATTGCTTCCTGTCCTGCAGGGCCTTTGGGCCTCCTGTTTCTCATTCTGAAGGAGGCTGATGTCTATCTGTGGAGGGATGCAGCTGAGAGGACCAGTGGATGCTCTGTCACATGATCCCATTTTCTGCAGATGGTGCTCTTGGGTCTGCTGGCTGTTGTGGGAGATTAATGATGTGGTGCTGGAGGGCGGAAGGAGATGTCTTTTTTGATCATGCACCATGCCTATGACAGATGACTGGGTTTCCTGAGAACAGAGCTGGGGATTTCCATTGACATTTGTGTTAGAGTGAGTCCAAACCAGATTTTGCAGATTGTTTTATATTTGTCTTTGTGGAATGCTGGCCTCGTTGCTGATGACAGCACTATCCTTTTCTCGTTGCTGTTATCTTGGCAAAAGGTTGTGCCAAAGAGATGGCCATAGGGGTGTAGGGGCATCCCTTACCATTACACTGGCCACATTCAGTTAAGAACATGTGGGTCCTTGTTTGTTGGCACCCAGGCAGAAGTGACTGACCTGTCCAGCCAGTAATCTTACCTCTGTGTTTTAAAGTCCTAAAATAGCCCAAAGAAAAGCGAGTTTAGACCTCATGCACAAAGGCTGGCTGTGCACAGGGCAACCAGGATGGACACTTAGGGGTTCCTGGTGCTAGACTGGGTATAGAGAAGGCCTTTGGGCTTGCCATTCCTGTGTCATCCGGATGCCTTCAGGATGCCTTCACGCCCCATCTCATGAAACTGTCCAGGTCTCACTAGCTGGAGGGGCACCATCAAGGATCTGGGATCTGGGACAAGTATTACTCACTTGGCCCCTTCTCCAGCCTGGGCCCACAGTCAGGCTGTTCTGGAGCAGGATCCTGCCTCTCAGGGGACTGAGCTCAATGAGCTCTGAAGGATGTTGGCTTCAGGGTCTCATGTCTACACTAGCACACTCCTGTCCTCAAGGGTCCCCCACTTGCTGGGGAGGAAAGGCACTGGGGCCAGGCAGGGGGAAAGGCACACACCTTCACAGGCACCTATCTTGGGCAGGACAGTTGGTATATATATTATTGCAGTGTGTGAGTCACTATGTTATGGGGTTTGGATCTGAGGTGTCCCCAAAAGCTCACATGTGAGACAATGCAGAAAGGTTCAGAGGAGAAATGATTGGGTTGTGAGAGTCTTACCCCAATCAGTGAACTAATCCCTCATGGGATTAATAGAAGTGGTAGGGTGTGGCTGGAGGAGGTGGGAATTGGGGCGTGGCTATGGGGTATATATTTTCTATCTGGAGAGTGGAATCTCTTTGCTTCCTGATAAGGCGAGCTGCTTCCTTCTGCCACCATGATGTTCTGCCTCACCTCAAGCCCTGAGGAATGGGGCCAGCCTTCTATGGACTAAGACCTCTGAAACTCTGAGCCCTCAAATAAACCTTTCTTCCTCTATAATTGTACTGGTCAGATCCTTTAGTCACAGTACATCAGAATGGAGGCAAGGTGTGCCATCAGGGAGCCAACTGCCTTGTCACATGGCGCAGGCTTTATTTTGAGTTCTGTGTGTGACTCTGAAGGATGGTAACATTTCCTTAGGATGTTTGTGATTCAGACAAGAGGATGCTTCAGATGTTCCTGTCCCAGAGTCCTCTGCCAGGACTGGACTTTTTGGCCCTTTCTGACCCTTTTCTCTAGGGTCTGTGATGACTCCACCACCCCATATGATCTGAGAAGCTGAGGGATCCTGTCCAACCTTTCCCCTGGACTCAGTCCCATGGGATCCTGCTGTCCTTTGGAGTGTACAGTGGGTCCCCTGTCTACATGTGGCAGAACCAAGTCCTGTGGAGCCACAGAGAAGACCTCTCTAAATTGTTCTGTGCATGTGTGTTGCCGCCTCAGGATCTTTTCCCCTACGTTTCCCCCAGCATCCCTCAGTGAGCACTGAGCCTTGGTCCCTTTGTCTGTCTCCCCACCTGACCCACTGTGGTCCACCCAGTTCCTGGCAGGGTCCTGGGCACACAGCAGATGCTGACTACCACTTCACAGATGCATCTAGGAGTGAGTTGGTAGGACAAGGCCTCCACCCAGCCATCTGGGCAGACAGACATGCTGCCTGGGCAAGCTGGGGAAGGGGGCTGATGGTGTGCTGGCAAGTTATGGACCCTAGGCAATCCTCCTGAGACCTTCTAGGCTGTCCGGCAGCAGTGTCCCTCCTCCTGCAGAGGAGACTGAACCAACTCCCTGAAGACCATTGCTGCAAGCCCCAGCCAGAAATGTGGTGTGGGTTCCTCTCACTGGCATCCTCTGTGTTATCTTGCCTAGTCAACAGGACCAACCAGATCACACATCAAGCTGTCCACTTCTGTCTCTGAAAGCCCAGGGTATCTTGTCCTCCACCCTGTCTATCTGCCTCCAAGCCTGGCCTGCTATGGCCTAACTCTGCCTCTGCTTCACGGGTTCCCTACCAGGCCATCAGAGGGAGTTTTATGATGGCTTCCTCCAGTCATCAAGGATCTTATCAGGAGTGGAGGAGGGCATGGGGACCTGCCAGAACACTTGTCCCTTCCTCCCATCTTGACTATCTTTTTCTGGATGTTCCCAGTGTGTCCAGGACAGTGGAAACCATAAAAGTAGACTTTGGAGTGTGGTCCAAATTCAATTCTGAATCTCCACTGAGTATCTATTGAGCTTAGGCAAGTGCTTTAACCTTGTTGTGCATTCTTTCCTTCTTTGTAATCTGTAAAATGGGAATTATTAATGGTATTTGATTGGCAGGGTTATCTGAGCATTACATGAGGTCAGGGATACAGCAGAAGTCCACAAATATCAGCTGTTGTCACAGGACTACCCCTGACATGGTCCCTCTTCTCTTGGGGAGGCTGGAATCAGGGAAATGATGAACTATCCATTAAATGGAATCCTGAGAGAGATTGAAACCACTTTTGCTGTGCTTTGTCCCAGAGCCCCAAATCTGCTCCTAAATTAAGTTACTCTGGTTAGAAAATTGGTGTGCAAACTGTTTCTGAAATTAGTTTTCCAAATTTTCTGAACTTCCACAAAGATGCTGCAGAAACACCTCTGAGAGACAAGAGAAAGGATGGTGGGTGGGCTCGGTCCCCTCCTCCCCTCTAATGAAGGGCGATTTTGCTTCTGCAAACTTTCAAATGTTGGGTTTCACATATATCTGGTCCCAAATGAGCCCCTCTGCTATTAGCAGATCATCTCCAGTGCCTCCTTCTTCCGACCCTCACAACTGCTAATCTGTTTTCTTCTCCTGTGAATTTGCTTGTTCTGGACATTTCATATAAATGGAATCACCCAATATGTGATCTTTGGGTCTGGCTTCTTTCACTTAGCATAATGCTTTTGAGTCTCATCCTTGTTATATGAGGTATCAGTAGTTCATTTTCTTCTGAAGGCCAAATAATATTCCATTATATGAATATACCATGTTTTGTTTATTCATTCATCACCTGATGGACATTTGAGTGGTTTCTACCTTTTAGATCAGTGCTGCTATAAGTATTCTTCCCTCCCTCCTTTCTTCTTCTCTTCCTCACTCCCTTTTATCTTTTGCTTGCTTCCTTCCTTCCTTCATCTTTTGCTGGGGATTGAACCTAGGGGTATTCTTCCATTAAGCTAAATCCCCAGCCTTTTTATTTTTTGAGACAAGGACTCGCTAGTTTGCCCAGACTGCCTTAAACTTGAAATTCTGCTGAGTCTGCTAAGTAACCACCATTGTCTGGCTAAAATTTTTTTAGAATATGTGATACGCTGTTAAAAAAGTTCAAATATGAACATTTCCATAATATATATTTTAAAAAGTTTGCACACACCTGTATTGAAAAGACATCATTCTTGTCATTATAATCATCGCTTTAAAAATGAAATGATCAAGCAGGCAATATTATAAATTCTGGTGTTAAAAAGAGGTACAAAATTATGACCTCTGCCATAAAAAAGAATAATTAGCAGGTCTCATAAAAGTTGCTTTCACTCATATCTGTGTTCATCCAAGCCTGTAGGGACTGCAGATGAGAAAAATAAGGTTGAGCTTGTAGACAGTGGGACTTCTGCATATCCCCACACCCTACCCTCTGCCCCCTGGAGCCATACAGCCTCAGCTTATACACATGCACACACATCACACATGTGCACACATGCACACACACACCCTACTCCTGTTTGTCCTTGGATCCTGCCACCAGGAGCAGGGAGAATGCAGATGAGCTCTGAGACCGTGGCCTTGATGTGTACCCCATCCCTAAACTGAAGGCTCTGTCTGGTTTATTCTGATATCTATTGTAACAGGGGAGATATTCAGGCAGAGAAAGCAAGGAGTAATTTTGTGTGCAGTGCCCACACCTGTCATTAAGAGACCATGAGCCTTCCTGGTGTGATACCGAATGAGGTGGCTCTGGGATCCTCTCACCTCTTGGGATTGGACTCTTTCCTCTTCTGACCAGGTCTGGGTGCTGCTGCCAGCCAGTCCTGGGAACTCTGTGACTTGGAGGTTTCTGCTTATCAGTCTGCTGCTGGCAGCAAAGGGGCTGAGCCTGTGGTCAGGAGAGCTGTGTGTTCTGGGCTCAGGCCCTGTGACCTGGGGCGGATCATTCAGTCACCCAGCATCCTCCTCGGTGGAGGGAGGACTGGGCGAGGGGGAGTCCCAGGGTCTGGAGCACAGAGGGGCTCAGGACACGGTGGCTCTCATTCCTTTGTGCCCTGGGCAGGATTCTTTAGGAAAAGTAATGGAGACTGTGGCTGATGACTCAAGGAAAAGGGAAATTTAAGGAAGACTCTGAAGCAGCCACTGGAACTGAGGAATGATAGGAGCTGGAGCCGGAGGCAGGACAGAAACTGAAACTAGAGTCTCAGGACGGGGTGATCCTGGGACCTGGTAGGATGTGAACCTGTGCTGAAAATTGGTACCAGAGAAGGAGAGCATTTGGGACTCCTCTGTTGGCTGAGGGAGGGCAGCCTTATAGATTACTTCCATTTCAAATCTTGTATTATTTTTATAATGAGAAACAAAAGAGTTTAAGTCATTTTTTTAAAAAAATTATTATTATTTTTTTAATTACTGAAAAGTAACAGGGCCATCTGTATTCTGAGGCAATGCTGTCCAGCCTGATGGAACGTGAATGTGAGTCGACCAAGATGTGCTTTCTCCTGTGAATACCTCCAGGCACACAGGCCCCAAAGGCAAAGAGCTCACCATATCCTCCCTTGTTTCCTCTCTTCCCGGGTTCACAGCTGCTACAGGGAGGAACCTGATCCTCTTGGTCCTGAAGGTCACAAGGTCTGCACATCCCTGCTGAGGGCCAAGGGAGGGAATCAGAGCAAGAGAAAGGGAAGGGTTGAGAAGAGACATATGGACATGAAAAATAAAAAATGGCAATGGTGGAATTATAACAGGCAGTAAATGAGTGCTTTTCTCTCAACTGATTTGAAAACCAACTGTATAAAATAACATATTATAACATATATAAGGGGATGCAACATATTGAATGTACTGTTTGCCAATATCAGCACAAAGGAAGTGGTGTTTGGGTGTGAAGCTGCCTTGGGTAAGGAAACTCAACAGAGATAGAAAGGGATAATTATGACAATGTACTATTGCGTCATAACTTGAATGGATGTAATGCATATCACAGCGACATCACCAAAAAGGAAGAAAGAGAACGGAGTTAGATAGAAATAACTTTTTTCTATTTATTATTAGAATTAAGCTAATCTAAATCCAAAATGGATTCTGGTAAGATACACATGGTAAGCCCTAAAGTAATCACTAAAAAAGGAACTCAAATGTATGGTGAGAAATTAACAGACATTGAAACACTACATTAGTAAATATTCTCTTTATAAAAACAAAGCAGTAGAGAATTAAAGAAATGGGAAGAGACAGAAAATAAAAAATAAAATGGCAAATGTCAACTCAATTTTATTAATAACATTATATGAAAGAATGAAACAGTCCAATTAGAAGGCAGAGATACACTGGATTAAAAAAGCATGATCCAACTATATTATTTACAAGTGACACACTTTAGGGTCAAAGATACAAATAGATAGAAAGTGATAGGCTAGGGAAAAAAAACTTACATGCAAATAGCAACCACAAGAAGGTTAAAGTGGCCATATAACAGTCAGACAAAATAGTTTAAATAAAAAATGTTAACAGAGACAAAGAAGGACATTTTCCTGATGATAAAGGGTCAATAAATCAAGAGGATTTCACAATTATAAACATATATGCTTCTAATAACAGAGTACCAAAATATGTGAAATGTAAACTGAGAGATGTGAAGAAATAGTCAATGCAACAATAATAGTCAGAAAACTAAATAAATAATTTTCAATAATTCATTGAACTGGACGGAAGATTAACAATGACAAAAACAACAAAAATACTTGAACAAAATTATAAACCTAACAGACATCTACAATACACTCCATGTAACAACAAAATACACATCCTTCTCATGTGTCTGTGATACATTGTCCAGGAGAGGCCATGAGTCATAAGATGAACGAATTTGAAAAGGGAGTAATAGCATAAAGAACAGTCTGATTATAATTTAATTAAATTAGAAATCAATAGCAGGAAAAATATTTAAGAAACTCACACATATGTGGAAATTAAATGACACACTCCTAAATAATGAGTAGATTAAAGAAGAAATCAGAAGTGAAATCATAAAATATTTGAGATGAATGAGAATAAAGATACAACATATCAAACGCTGTGAGATGCAGCCAAATTGTTATTAGAGGAAAGTTGTAAATACCAGTGTTAAGAAAGAAGGAAGATGTCAAATTGGTGACCTCACCCCCGACCTTAAGACACATAAAAATGAAGAGCAATCCAAACCAAATCAAGCAGAAGGAAGCAAATGCACGATTAGTTAATTAAACAGATTAATTAATGAAACAGAAAGGAGAAAAACAACAGAAAAAATCAGTAAAGCCCACAACTGGTTACTTGAAAAGATCAACAAAATTGACAAACCTTAACTATAGTGATCAAAGAAGAGAGAAGACGTTCACTAGAATCAGAAATTAAAGGGGGGATATTACCACTATCATTACAGAAAGAGAAAGGATTATAAAGGAATACTATGCATGGCTGTAAGCTGAAAAATCAGATAGCTAAGATGAAATGTACACTTTTCTAGAGAAACACAATCTCCTAAAACTCCCTCCAGAGGAAATAAACTGAACAGACCTATAACAAAAAAAGGGTTGAATTAGTAATAAAAATAACTCACAAAAAAGCCAGGAAAACGATGGCTTCACCACAGAATTTTACCAAACATTGAAAAGAATACCAGTCCTTCACAAAATTCCTCCTTAAAATAGAAGAAAAGGAAATAATTACAGACTCATTTTGAGGGCTGCACTCCCCTGGTGCCCAAACTAAGACAGACATCACAAACAAACAAAAAACAACTACAGACCAAAAACTCTGATGAATGTGGATGCAATCCTCAACAAAATGTTAGCAAACTGAAAATGACAACACATAAAAGAATATACATCCCAACTAAGTGATATTCACACCAGAAATGCAAGGTTGGCTTAACCTGTGAAAGTTAATTACTATAAAATACCATATCAATAGACTAAGAAGTAAAAACAACATGAGCATCTCAATAGACCCAGAAAGAGCCTTTGACAAAACTCAACTTTCATGATAAAAGCACTCAACAAACTAGGAATAGAAGGGAACTTCTTCAACCTGATAAAAGGCATTTATGAAAAACCTGTAGCTTACATCATCATGCTTTCCCTTTAAGATCAGGAGTAAGAAAAAAATGTCTGCTCCTGACACTTCTATTTAACATCACCTGGAGATTTTATCCAGGGCAATTGGGTAAGAATTAAAAAGGGCACCCATAGGCTGGGACTGTAGCCCAGTGGCAGAGCACTTGCCTAGCACGTGTGGGGCACTGTGTTTGATCCTTAGCACCACGTAAAAATAAAATAAAGGCATGCTGTCCATCTACAATTACAAAAAAAAAAAAAAAAAATTAAAAAAAAAATAAAAAAGGCACCGAGATCAAGAAAAAAATTATCTCTATTCACAGAAAATATGATACTTTATACTGAAGATTCTGAAGAGAAAACATTCAGCCTTTGGTTTGGGGATTGGCTTATTTCACTTAGCATGATAGTCTACAGATCCATCAATTTACTGCCAAAAGTCATAAATAGTTCTTTTTATGACTGAGTAATATTCCATTGTGTATATATACCACATTTTCTTTACCTATTCATCTGTTGAAGGGCACCTAGGTTGGTTACATAGCCTAGCTATTGTGAATTGAGCTGCTACAAACTTGATGTGACTGTGTCACTCTAGTATGCTGATTTTAAGTCTTTTGGGTATATACCAAGGAGTGGGATTACTGCATCCAGTGGTAGATCCATTCCAAGTTTTCCCCTACTTCCTCACTAATATTTATCATTACTTGTATTCTTGATAATTGCCATTCTGACTGGAGTAAGATGGAATCTCAGTGATAATTTGCATTTCTCTAATTACTAGAGATGTTGAACATTTTTTCACGTATTTGTTGACCATTCATATGTCTTCTTCTGTGAAGTTCCTGTTCAAGAGTAGGAGTTCAATGGATTAGACAAAATGGAATGAAGGGACGGGAGTGGGAATGGGAATAGAAAAGACAGTGGAATGAATCAGGCATAACTTTCCTATGTTCACATATGAATACACCACCAGTGAAACTCCACCTTTTTATTATTATTATTGTATACAAATGGGATACATGTTGTTTCTCTATTTGTACATGGAGTCAAGGCATACCATTTGTGTAATCACACATTTACATAGGGCAATGATGTTTGATTCATTATTATTTTTTTCCCTCCCACCCCTCTTTTCCTTCTATACAGTCCTTTTTTCCTTCATTCTTACCACACTCCTTATCCCTAACCCTAAACCTAACCCTAAACCTAATGCTAACCCCTCCCACCCCCCATTATATGTCCTCATCCGCTTATCAGCGAGATCATTCGTCCTTTAGTTTTTTGAGATTGGCTTATCTCACTTAGCATGATATTCTCCAATTTCGTCCATTTGCCTACAAATGCCATAATTTTATCATTCTTCATTGCGGAGTAATATTCCATTGTATAAATATGCCACAGTTTCTTTATCCATTCATCAACTGAAGGGCATTTAGGTTGGTTCCACAATCTGGCTATGGTGAATTGAGCAGCAATGAACATTGATGTGGCTGTATCTCTGTAGTATGCTGATTTTAAGTCCTTTGGGTATAGGCCAAGGAGTGGGATAGCTGGGTCAAATGGTGTTTCCATTCCAAGCTTTCTGAGGAATCTCCACACTGCTTTCCAGAGTGGCTGCACTAATTTGCAACCCCACCAGCAATGTATGAGTGTTCCTTTTTCACCACATCCTCGCCAACACCTATTGTTGCTTGTGTTCTTGATAATCGCCATTCTAATTGGGGTGAGATGAAATCTTAGGGTAGTTTTGATTTGCATTTCCCTTATTACTAGGGATGTTGAACATTTTTTCATTTATCTGTTGATTACTTGTACATCTTCTTCTGTGAAGTGTCTGTTCATTTCCTTAGCCCATTTGTTGATCGGATTATTTGTATTCTTGGTGTAGAGATTTTTGAGTTCTTTATAGATTCTGGAAATTAGCGCTCTATCTGAGGTATGGTTGGCAAAGATATTCTCCCACTCTGTAGGCTATCTCTTCATATTTCTGATAGTTTCCTTTGCTGAGAGAAAGCTTTTGAGTTTGAATCTATCCCAGTTGTTGATTCTTGCTTTTATTTCTTGTGCTATGGGAGTCCTGTTAAGGAAGTCTGATCCTAAGCCAACAAGTTGAAGATTTGGACCTACTTTTTCTTCTATAAGACGCAGGGTCTCTGGTCTGATTCCGAGGTCCTTGATCCATTTTGAGTTGAGTTTTGTGTAGGGTGAGAGATAGGGGTTTAATTTCATTCTATTGCATATGGTTTTCCAGTTTTCCCAGCACCATTTGTTGAAGAGGCTATCTTTTCTCCATTGCATATTGTTGGAACCTTTGTCTAGTATGAGAAAATTGTATTTATTTGGGTTTGTGTCCATGTCCTCTATTCTGTACCATTGATCTACCTGTCTATTTTGGTACCAATACCATGCCGTTTTTGTTACTATTGCTTTGTAGTAGAGTTGAAGATCTGGTATTGCAATACCCGCTGCTTCGCTCTTGCTACTGAGCATTGCTTTAGCTATTCTAGGTTTTTTATTCTTCCAGATGAATTTCATAATTGCTTGCTCTATTTCTGCAAGGTACATCATTGGGATTTTAATTGGAATTGCATTGAATCTGTATAGCACTTTAGGTAGTATGGCCATTTTGACAATATTAATTCTTCCTATCCAAGAACATGGGAGATCTTTCCATCTTCTAAGGTTTTCTTTAATTTCTTTCTTTAGTGTTCTGTAGTTCTCATTGTAGAGGTCTTTCACCTCTTTTGTGAGACTGATTCCCAAGTATTTTATTTTTTTCGATGCTATTGTGAATGGGGTAGTTTTCCTAATTTCTCTTTCTGAAGATTCATCACTTATGTATAAAAATGCATTGGATTTATGAGCATTGATCTTGTAACCTGCTACTTTACTGAATTCACTTATGAGTTCTAAAAGTTTTCTGGTGGAATTTCCAGGTTCCTTTAAATATATAATCATGTCATCAGCGAACAAGGATAGTTTGAGTTCTTCTTTTCCAATTCGTATCCCTTTAATTTCTTTGGTCTGTCTTATTGCTCTGGCTAGAGTCTCAAGGACGATGTTGAATAGAAGTGGTGAAAGAGGGCATCCCTGCCTTGTTCCAGTTTTTAGGGGGAACGCTTTCAGTTTTTCACCATTTAGAATGATATTGGCCATGGGATTAGCGTAGATGGCCTTTACAATGTTAAGGAATGTTCCCACTACCCCAAATTTTTCTAGTGTTTTGAGCATGAAGGGGTGCTGTATTTTATTGAATGCTTTTTCTGCATCTATTGAAATAATCATGTGATTCTTAACTTTAAGTTTGTTGATATGGTGAATGACATTTATTGATTTCCGAATGTTGAACCAACCTTGCATCCCTGGGATAAAACCCACTTGATCGTGGTGCACTATCTTTTTAATATATATTTGTATGTGATTTGGTAAAATTTTGTTGAGAATTTTTGCGTCGATGTTCATTAAGGATATTGGTCTGAAATTTTCTTTCCTCGATGTGTCTCTGTCTGGTTTAGGTATCAGGGTGATATTGGCTTCATAGAATGAGTTTGGGAGGGTTCCCTCCTCTTCTATTCATGGAATACTTTGAGGAGTACTGGAATGAGCTCTTCTTTAAAGGTTTTGTAGAACTCGGCTGAGAACCCATCTGGTCCCGGACTTTTCTTTGTTGGTAGGCTTTTGATGACCTCTTCTATTTCATTGCTTGAAATTGGTTTATTTAAGTTGTGTATGTCCTCCTCGTTCAGTTTAGGTAATTCATATGTCTCTAGAAATTTGTTGTCTTCGAGGTTTTCTGTTTTGTTGGAGTATAGATTTTCAAAATAGCTTCTAATTATGTTTTGTATTTCACTCGTGTCTGTTGTGATATTTCCTTGTTCATTCCGAATTTTAGTAATTTGAGTTTTCTCCCTCTTTCTCTTTGTTAGTGTGGCTAAGGGTTTATCAATTTTGTTTATTTTTTCAAAGAACCAACTGTTTATTTTGTTAATTTTCCCAATTGTTTCTTTTGTTTAAATTTCATTGATTTTGGCTCTGATTTTAACTATTTCCTGTCTTCTACTACTTTTGGTATTGGTCTGCTCTTCTTTTTCTAGGGCTTTGAGCTGTAGTGTTAAGTCGTTTATTTGTTGATTTCTACTTCTTTTTTTGAATGCGCCCCCTAAAATAAATCTTCCTCTAAGTACTGCTTTCATAGTGTCCCAGAGATTTTGATATGATGTGTCTTTGTTCTCGTTTACTTCTAAGAATTTTTTTATTTCCCTCCTGATGTCTTCTGTTATCCATTCATCATATAATAGTGTATTATTTAATCTCCAGGTATTGGAGAAATTTCTGTTTTTTATTCTGTCATTTATTTCTAATTTCAATCCATTATGATCTGATAGAGTACAAGGTAGTATCTCTATCTTCTTGTATTTGCTAACAGTAGCTTTGTGGCATAAAATATGGTCTATTTTAGAGAAGGATCCATGTGCTGCTGAGAAGAAAGTGTATTCGTTCTTTGTTGGATGGTATATTCTATATATGTCCGTTAAGTCTAAATAGTTGATTGTGTTATTGAGATCTATGGTTTCTTTATTCAATTTTTGTTTGGACGATCTATCCAGTGGTGAGAGAGATGTGTTAAAATCGCCTAGTATTATTGTGTTGTGGTCTATTTGATTTCTGGAATTGAGAAGGATTTGTTTGAGGTACATGGATGAGCCAATGTTTGGGGCATAGATCTTTATGATTATTATATCTTGCTGATTTATGCTTCCCTTAAGCAGCATGTAATGTCCTTCTTTATCCTTTCTTACTAGTTTTGGCTTGAAGTCCACATTATCTGAAATGAGGATGGATACTCCAGCTTTTTTGCTGTGTCCGTGTGCATGGTATGTTTTTCCCCATCCTTTCACCTTTAGTCTATGGGTATCTCTTTCTATGAGATGAGTCTCTTGCAGGCAGCATATTGTTGGATTTTTCTTTTTAATCCAATCTGCCAGTCTGTGTCTTTTGATTGATGAATTCAGGCCATTAACATTCAGGGTTATTATTGTGATATGATTTGTATTCCCAGTCAATTGACTCATATTTGTTTTTGGCATGATTTGGTTTCTCCTTTATTTGGCTATTCCTTTAGGCTAGCGCCTCCTGTTGCTGATTTGCATCGTTGTTTTTCATCTCTTCCTCATGGAATATGTTGCTGAGAATGTTCTGTAATGCTGGCTTTCTTTTTGTAAATTCCTTTAGCTTTTGTTTATCATGGAAGGATCTTATTTCATCGTCAAATTTGAAGGTAAGTTTTGCTGGGTATAAGATTCTTGGTTGGCATCCATTTTCTTTCAGAGCTTGAAAAATGTTGTTCCAGGCCCTTCTAGCTTTTAGGGTCTGGATTGAAAAATCTGCTATATTCTTATTGGTTTCCCTCTGAATGTAATTTGATTCTTTTCTCTCGCGGTCTTTAAAATTCTGTCTTTATTTTGTATGTTAGGTATTTTCATAATAATGTGCCTTGGTGTGGGTCTGTTGTAATTTTGTATATTTGGAGTCCTTATAAGCCTCTTGTACTTGGTTTTCCATTTTATTCTTCAGATTTGGGAAATTTTCTGATACTATTTCATTGAATAGATTGTTTATTCCTTTGGTTTGTTTCTCTAAGCCTTCCTCAATCCCAATAATTCTTAAATTTGGCCTTTTCATGATATCCCATAATTCTTGTAGATTCTGTTCATGATTTCTTACCATCTTCTCTGTTTGGCCAACTTTGCTTTCAAGATTAAATAGTTTGTCTTCAATGTCTGAGGTTCTGTCTTCCAGGTGTTCTATCCTATTAGTTATGCTTTCTATGGAGTTTTTAACTTGGCTTATTGTTTCCTTCATTTCAAGTATTTCAGTTTGCTTTTTTTTCAGTATCTCTAACTCTTTATTGAAATGATCTCTTGCTTCCCGTATTTGGTCTTTTAACTGTTGATTGGTGTGATCATTTAATGCCTTCATTTGCTCTTTCATCTCCTCCTTCAATGCCTGCATTTGCTCTTTCATCTCCTCATTTGCTTCCCTGATTGTTTTAATTATGTACATTCTGAACTCCCTTTCTGACATTTCTTCTGCTGTGCTGTCATTGGGTTTTATTGATGTAGTATCTAGGTTTGTTTGGGACATTTTCGTCCCTTGTTTTCTCATATTGGTCAGCTGTCAGTGGGACCCTGAGATATTGCAGATTTCCTCTATTTGCTTATAGTGTCCCTGTAGATTTCCAGTGTATCACCTCCCAGCCTTCAGTAGCCTGATGTCTTGGAGGAACTTGATAATGTAGTGCTTCCGAAGAAAGCTGCCCCTAGCCCCCTACTGGTTCCAGGGCTTGGAGCTGGCTCTGTGCGGAAAGGCTCTCACTGGGGGCCTGCACCGTGCAGCTGGCCGTGTGGGAGGAGCCCACCGCTGGAGTGTGGAAGGCTACCTGGGGAAGATTCTACCTGCCCTGCCCTGCTCTGATAAGCCACCCCTATCTGTGCCTGCCGCCCAGGCCCAGTTTCGCCCAGTGGGGGAGACTCACCCGGTGACTATTTTTGTCCGAGTCTCTCAATGCCTCCCCTTCTTGAGTCCTGGGTTCTGGAGCGAATGGAGATGCAGTCACCCTCTAGGCCGCCATCTGGATCGTCCCGTGGAAAGAGCCTGCGGCTGGAGTGGGCAGAGCCGCCTGAAGAAGTCTCTGGCTGCCCTGCCCTGATCCCAGAGGCTGCTTGCGGATCGAAGCTCTCCGTTGGTTCAGGGGCTTGTGGCTGGCTCTATGTAGAAAGGCTCTCACTGGGCGGTCTGTTCCGAGAAGCTAGCCTTGAAAGGCGCCTCCCACCGCAGGGAGCCGGGCTGCTTGGGTAAGTCTCTGGCTGCCCTGTCCTGGTCCCTGAAGCTGCTTGCGGGCCGGAGTACGCCGCCAAAACTCCACCTTATGTACAACCACAAGAATGGGATCCTAATTAGAATAAGTTATACTCCATGTATGTATAATGTGTCAAAATACCCTTTACTTTCATGTGTATCTAAAAGAACAAATTCTGAAAAATTTAGAATATCTACTAAACAACTATAAACAATAAAATAGTTCAGCAAGCTTTTAGAGCCCATGATCAATATACAAAAAATCAATTGTATCTCTATATATTCACAAATAAATAATCCAAAATAAAACTAAGAAATCAATTCCATTTAAATGGAATTCAATGGGATATGGCCTGTTAGACAAATGTAAGAGCTAAAACCATAAAGAGGTTAGGAAAAAACATAGGACTAAACCTTTATGACCTTGAACTTGGCAAAGGATTCTCAGATATGAGGCTACAATCAGAAGCAACCAAAGGAAAAAAATAGGTAAGTTGGGTTTTATAAAAATGAAAAACTTCTGTGTGTCAAAGGACATCACCAAGAAAGTGCAAATCCATAGTATGGGGCAAAACATGTGCAAGTATCTGCAAGGAGACATAGCTAAGAACCCTTACGATTCAACAATACAATGACAAATAACCTAATTAAAATAGGCAAAGGCTCTGTTCAGGTATTTCTCCAAAGGAGATATGTAAATGGATAATAAGCTCATGTAAAGATACTTAAGAACATTACCCATCAGGGAAATGCCTCAATGACACAGTACTTTACCCTTCATGATGGCTAGAATAAAAAAGCTAATAAGTGTTGGTGAGGTTGTGGAGAAATGTACTGCTGGTGAATGTGGTGTATCCACAGTGGAAAATAGTCTGGAAGTTCTTCAGTGATTGGATATGGATTTACCATAGGATCCAGCAATTCCACTTCGAGGCATGTACCTAAGAGAAATGAAAATATTCACCCACACAAAAACCTATACACGAATATTCATAGCAGTATTATTCATTATAGAAAAAGGTGGGAAGAACACAAATGTCCATTGACTGATGAATGGATTATCAAAGTGGGATATAGCCATACAAAGGAATGATAAGAAATTAAGTACCGACACATGGGTGAACCTTGAAAATAGGCTAAGTGAAAGAAGCCAGTCTTTCATTTCAATCATATGATTCCACATGATGTGGATGTCCTGAATAGAGAAATCTAAACAGAAAGTAGATCAGTGGTCACTCAAGGCTAGAAGGGGAGGGTGAAGGTATTAAGTGATGAGAGCTAACAGGAACTGGGTCTGTTTTTTTTTTTTTTTTTGAAGTCATGGCAATATTCTAAGGTTGACTGGGTTAATGGATGCATGTACCTGTGAATATATAAAAAAACTACTGACCTGGATACTTCTGGTGGGTGAAATGTTAGGCATGTGAATTATTTCTCAACAGAGCTATTCAAAACAAACAAAAGTTAATAAAATTAAAAAAAAAAAAGCAGGAAGAGAGAAAATAGAGAAACAAGAAAAGGAACAAAGAGTTTGCTATTTGATGTCAGTAAATAAGCCCTTAACTGAACTTGGGGAGAGACATGGTTAAATCCACAAAGGTATTAGCAATCCGTGTGGAACAGCATGCAACCTGACATCAGATGAAATGTCATTAAATGCCAAAAAGAATATGAGTAGTCCTAATGGTCATGAAGGTCACAGGATGTGGGGGAGAGACAAAAGAGGCGGGAAGAGTTGGAGTGGTGATGGTCAACGAGCCAGTGATTTTGCACCAGGATCCAGGGGACCTCAGTGACCCCTTCACCTGGGAGGAGGTGCCAGCCCTGCTGTTCTGTTTTTGGACAGTCCCAACAGCAGAGTGGAATCTGGGGAACTGAGGTTGGATGAAAAAACTACTGCAATGAACAATCTGGGGAGTTCATACATCTCCCCAAGAATCCAACATCCAGCCCAGATGGGTGTCAGATCTCTACTCATTAGTCAAAGACATGAGCAGTTTCTTTGCTTAATTAGTTAAAAGTTTTTGAGTAGGAGATGACTATTTCTCTCTCTCTCTGCACCATGGAAACTATAATACCAATGGATGCAACACACTTTTAAGTGTAATCTGCATTTTTAACATTTCTTTACCACTGGAATCAAAAATACTATAATCCAAGCCAAAGTTTGTAGTGCTTGCTGATTTACAAGGTGGAAATAAGCAAGCAAACCACAGTCCATCTAATAGTGCCACTGTGATGTCACTGAATGCAGAGCTGAGACGGGACATGCGGTGGCCACCACTAGTTAGCCACTGTTACTAAAATTATGGTACTAAATCTATGTTAATAAATTGAACAGCATGGATGATAGTAAGACATTGGCACTGGTAAGTATCTGTGCATTTACTGCTTTTGTTTTAATATGGTTTATTTATTTGTAAGTTTATATAATTTAATTTTCAGCAATGGTTGCATTTAACAATCAACTCATACAATTCCTGAAAATTCAGCAATTGTATCTCATGAGTCAGGTGTGAGCTGGCCCCAACACAGCTCTGGGTTCGAGTGACCCTGGGCATGTCAGTTGTCCTCCCTGAGTCTCCCTCTGTACTGTGGGGGCTTATAAGAACCCCCTTCTGGAGTTGTTAGAGACGACAAGGAGGTGACAGGTATGTTGTGAGGAAAAGATTCACAAAGCCCCTGTGAATTTTGGAAGCCCAGCCCAAGCATGGACCCTTCTGGTCTCATGGATAAATTTCAGGGCTGTCTCTTGCCTTAGATTAGCTATTCCAGGAAGAGACTCTGAGGTAGGGGATGCTCCTGGCAAGTGCAAGTGTGAGGAATGGGGCCACAGAGGAGAAGCTGCCCTTGGCGTGGTTGGAACCAAGGCCTCCAGTCAGCTGCATTGGGAGGAGATGTGTCCCATATTTCAGGCCTGATTCAGGCACTTGCTGTTTCCTCTGCCTGGTCTGCCTCATGATGTGGCAAGCCTTGCTCGTTGCTTTGTTTGTTTGGAGAATGGCCTCCGACCTCTCCATCTGAGAGCTTGTCCCTGTCTTTTCCCTCTTCGGGGATGTCAGGTCATCACTGCTGACCTAATGGGTGGTCAGATCCTTGTCTTGCTTTGTTCAGTCCCTATGTGACAACAGTCCCTCAGACAGCCCCTGGCACCTAAAGAGGCTCTGTTCACCATTGCTGCTGAATGAGGAAAGCAGTGTAGTCTCTGGGTCCAGTGACTGGGAGGCTGGTGACTGACATCAGCCATGTCTGTGACCTGTGGGACCTTGTGCCAGCTATGCAGTCTCACTTTCCCATCTGTCAAGTGGGAGCAATACTTGAGTGTGCCTTACAGCATGTGCCTTAACAGTGTGTGCGGTGAGGATGCCTGACACTGGGAGCTAGCTGGTGGATCCACAGAGCACTGAGTGCCTGTCTGGGGTGTGGTGGGCACTGTTGGAGCACTGTGCATTTGAGATTGGCTCTCACCTTCACGGAGCAGAGAGCTGTGCTGCGCAATCTCCTGCAGGGCGCACCGATGTGCTCCAATTGCCTTCCCAACCTGTCCTAGCAGGCTTCGCAGATAGGAAGCTGAGGTTCAGATGCTAAATCAAGAACACAAGGCCTGCAGAGGTGGTACATGGCTGTAATCCAGCAACTTGGGAGGCTGAGGCTGGAGGATTGCAAGTTTGAGACCAACCTGGGCAACTTAGCTGAGATCCTCAGCAACTTGGTGAGATCCTGTCTCAAAATAAAAAAATAAAAAGACTTGGGATTTAGCTCAGGGGTAAAGCACCACTGGGTTCAATCCCCAGTACCACAAAACAATAATAAACCCCACCAGCTCAGGAACTAAGTGCAGTCAAGCTGGGATGTTGACCTTGCCTGGCCCGGCTGCTTTATTCGTCTCTAAAGTATGTTACACTTTACAGCATACAATGTTTTACTGGCTCACTTGTTGGGTCTGTTAGCCCCTCAAGGACAGGAACTTAATCTATGATAGGTACCAGGAGCTGAAAAATGATATGGCTAAGAGCTTAGGGTCTGGAGTAAGAGTACAAATTATGGATTCATTTATCACAAGCTGAGTGACTGTGGATCAGTTACTTAAACTTTCTGTGATTCAGTTTCCCTGTTTGCAAACTAGGGATAATAAGAGTAACCTTGTCCCAGATTGTTGAGAAGATTAAATGAGATGATACCTCAGAGGTGCTTAACAGGGTGTCTGGCACAGAACAAGTCTTCATATATGTGCATGTTAACAAAAGAACAGTTACGGCAGCTCTTTTCAGCTTCCCGAGGTTGTCAAGGACCCAGAAGCTCCAGTGTGGCTTTTCACTGTATCTGTATTAATGAATACACATTGATTAATTAATATCACATTGACCAGAATCAGTCACATGACCAAGTATGCTGGGATATGTGTTCTTCAGTCTTGATGGCTCCCAATCCAGAGGATACTGGGGACCCACTACAGCTCTGCCACAGGAATGTATTCATCTTTGAAATTTCTATCCAAGAGAACCTCCTCCAGGAAACCTTCTCTGATACCCCCTTCCTCCATCCCAGGACTCACTTCTTTCCTCCTTTCCCCTTACCACGTCTCTGTCCTGGCATTGGCCACACTCAATGTAAATGTCATCGTGTTTGACTACCCCCTGGGTGGCTAGTGCCTTGAATTCACATTGGGGTGGTATAGAGTCTGGCACGTTGTATGTTCTGCACAAACACTTGGGGAATCAGTGACTGACAAGCTCTAACAAAGCCAGAGCACCTTTCCCAGGAGACTCCTTAGCTGCCTCCCGCCATCCAGCCCAGTTGCCCCCGAAGTCTGTGCAGAACACCCCAGAGCAGGAACACCAGACCTGAGGGATGGTTTTTAAAAGCAGATAGTGTAAGATGAAGACAGGGGAGGAATGGGGAGGCCAGGCATGAGACTGCAGGAGTGGGCTTTGGAAGTGACTTGTGTGCACTCCTCACCAGACGCAGGACAGGAGCCATCTTTCACTGGTCTCTTCCTCCTGCCTGTCTTTCGGAGCATTCTCTCATTTCATCCTGGGGCCTTGATTCTGAGACTCAGTGCTTTCTTTCTATTTAATAACAGTTTCTCCCCTCCATCATATATGAAAAGCTCAGATAAGCCAATAAGACGAAAAAACTTAGTAGGAAAATGGGTAAATGAAACAAACAGCAAATTCACAGAAAAAAATAACACACTGGTCCAATAAATGTATTGAGGGTTGTTCTACCACTTAATTAGTAGAATAAGTGAAAATTGAAATAACAGAGATTTCCCATAGACCCCTGCCTCACACATGGTCAGCCTCCCCTACTGTCAACATTCCCCAAAGAAAATAATGTCTTATCTATCCATTTGGTAAAAATGAAAAGACATTCTTATGCAGAGACAGTGGTACTACTTTTTCTTTTTTGAGGGAAAAATATAAAATTATGTTTAACATTTTAAATATGCTTATCACTGACCCAATAATGCAAGTTCTAAGAATGTACTTACCTGAACACAAAGGTGCTAAGTTTGCATGAGAATGTTTACTTCAGTGATGCCCAAAATAACAAAATATGTGTACATCCTAAATGTGCATAGCTGGGGGATCATTCAATAAATTACAGCCCTTGCAAACTGTGCAATTCTCTGACCTTGTTAAAACAATGAAAATGATCACTATGCACTGATGTGGAAAGACATTTAGGATTGTTGATATAAAAGCAGGGTGTGGAATAATACATATGTCCATCCGTTTTTGTTAAAAAAAAAATAAAAAAATGTAGAGAAAAAAATCTCAGGAAGATTCTACACCAAGTTGGCGATAACTTTAGAAGGTGGAATTAAGAAAGAAATTTATGCTCCACTTAACGGATTTTCTAGATCTTTATTCTTTCTTTTTCTTTTTATCAGCATATGTTATTTTTGCAATCAGAAAAAAAAAAAAAAACCCAAACAATGAAGGTATTCCCACAGAAAAGCAAATAGAAAGACAGACTTGATTAGCATTTGTAATTTGCAAATATTCTTTGATGAGAGATGATGTGTAAACAAGAAGGATTATTGGGATGGACTCAATCAACTGTGGAATGACTGAAAAAAGGCAAACCAACATCATAACTTTGCTATTTTTTTGTCCCCTCCAGGATAATGCCCCAAGCTGTTTGGCAAGCCACACACAGTCCCTGAAAAGCAGCCTGGCTTCTCTGCAGCCTTCATGTATGTATATATGTATGTATGTGTGTATGTATGTGTGTATGTATGTGTGTATGTATTCAGTGCTGGGATAAATCCAGGGTTCCACACATGCTCAGCAAGGGCTCCACCACTGAGCCACACCCCAGACTCTGTGTAGGCTCTTTTCCCATGACTTGCCCATGGGACTGCCCCTTAGCCCAGTATCATGTCCATTCATCAGCCCATCGCAATGACCCTTCCTCCTGCCACTGCCTGAACCCTAGCTTGTCCCAGTCACCAGTGACCTCAAGTTGTCCAATCCCTCTTCTCTGTGCTCTTTCTTCTCAGCAACTTTGACAACCCAGTTCCACTTTGTACTTGGAATGACATCCTCTCAGCTTCTGGGTGCCCCTCCACCCCAATTCACCCACCCTCGCCAGCTCTATCAGCTGGCCCTTCTGCTCTGCTCAGGCTGGATGTATGTATGCCCAGCTCTGATCTGGCCCCTTCCCTTTCTTCCTCTCCCATTCCTTCCCTTCCCATCTGTCCTCTGCCCCAGAGGACTTCAGCCAGGCCCTGCCCCTCTCTCTATCTCATCAGGACCCCAAAGTCATTTCTCCTCCTCTGTTTTATACTGAGGAGAAGACAGATGGTGATTCAGAGGAAAGATTCTCCAATGGTTAAGCAAACTTTTAGGACTAGATTTTCCTCTTCCCAGAGCTAATAAGACCAGGCCAGGGGAAAGGAGGGCAGGAAGTCAAAGCAACCATGAAGCAAGAGAAGCAGGGTTTTGAAGAGATGAATGTAAGTTCTTGGGGTGACACATTCATTCATGGGATGAGGGCTCACAGGAGACAACTGACTTGTGTGTAGTCTTGGTCATGCAACCCTGGGCATGGCCTGCTGCCCACAGTCCTGGATGTTTGGTAGGTACCTTGGAACAGAGGTACAGGGCCTTGGGAAGAGGTTTGGAGAGAACCACTCCCCTGGTTCCCTACTGAGGCTGAAACAAAAAAGGATCAGTTGGGAGTGGAAAGTAGTTGTGCACCAATAGTTCAGAGGTATAAATAGACACCATCACTATTGACACCTTGGTCAACATTTCCTCAAATTAGTGTTTTTTTTTTTTTTTTTTTTTTTTTGCAATGTTGGGGACCAAACCCAGGGCCTTGTGCTTGCAAGGCAAGCACTCTACCAACTAAGCTATCTCTCCAGCCCGTTGGTCAACATTTCTAACTCTGCTCTGCCTCTTCTCTGGGCTGCAGGTCGCAGCCAATGCCTCTGTGACATTTCTACTGGCCCCTAGGCCTGGGTTTAAAAGACATTGCCCTCTACTAGTTATGCAACCGACTGTCAGGCCAGGGGCCACCCATTTCCTCCTTTCCCCCATGAGATCTATCTGCAAGTGTTCAGGGTGTGACCCTCGCCAGTTGTAACCTGTCTTCGCTTAGTCATTCTTCAGGAGAATGAGTGTAAGGTTTCCAGGACTTGGGGTTGTAAGGATTGGGATTGGCAGGCATATTTCTGTGGCAAGACTCCTCTGTCAGTCTGGATAGCATTCTGCTCTCCCCTCTGAAGAGATTGCAGTCTCACATTGTAGCCCTGACACTGAAGAGCATTGTCCTGTCTCCTGTCCATCCATCAGTGATATTCAGTAGAAATATCCTCCAATTTTTTTTTTCTTGAATTGTGCTTTGTACCATTTTAAATTCCACCAAAGAATCCCTTGATCTAATAACACTTGCTAACAGTCTGGTCCTGAGTATCTGTCTTAGCTTTGCAATTCCTTGCTTTCTCCTCTTCATGCCAGCTCGATCCTTTATTCCCTTTCTAATCATGCAATCGAGGCAGAATAAATCCACATTGACCAAACATGAATTATTTACAAGCCAAATCCAACACTGACTTTTGCTTAAGGTGTGTGGAGCATTATTTATTTTCATAAGTGGAGGCATCTTGATGCTAAATATGACATCGAGGATGCACTCTCAGAAGCCTCACTTGTCCTACCAGGGACATCCACCTGAGAGGTGCTGTGCTGTTGGGGCTGTCAGCTGAGGATCAATTGCCTTCTCTGCAGACACTGGGTGCTCTGGGTCAGTGTGCTCCCCAATGCAGGAGTAGCTGTCTTTACTCTCTGTAATTGTACCACCTTGCAGGGACCCAACACATTTGACCCTAGAAAATGGATCTACCCAGACCCAGATAGAAAAATATCAAATGATCTCATTTATAGGTGGTATCTAAAAAATTCAATCTGCATATGCCTGTCATCCCAGAGACTCAGGAGGCTGAGGCAGGAAGACTGAAAATTCAAGGCTAACTTCAGCAACGTAGTGAGACCCTGTCTCAAAATAAAAAATAAAAAGGACTGGTTATGTAGCTCAGTGGTAGAGTGCCCTGGGTTCCTAGTACCAAACAAACAAACAAACAAACAAACAGACCTCTAAACATCAAACAAACAAAAAAAGTCGGTCACATAGAAATACAATAATAGTTACTGGGAGGCCAAGAGGTTGGTCCATTGGCACAAAGGAACAGTGAGATGTAAATTCCATTGCTCATGCATAGCCCAGCAACTATAGCTAGAAATAATGGATTGTATATTTCAAAATAACTAGAAGAGAGGATTTTGAATGTTTCACTCAAAGAAATGATAAATCTGTGAGGTGATGTATATGCTGGTTTGATCGTTACACAATATATATCATACATGTTGAAACATCACATTGTACCTTATAAATCTGTATGATTATTATGTCAATTA
Source organism: Sciurus carolinensis (assembly GCF_902686445.1). Lineage (NCBI taxonomy): Eukaryota > Metazoa > Chordata > Mammalia > Rodentia > Sciuridae > Sciurus > Sciurus carolinensis. The sequence continues at coordinate 70,699,587 of NC_062215.1, read as the reverse complement.
AAAATAAAACAATAAAAGTTACTGTAAAAAATAAAATAAAATGAGTCTGTGGAAGGGTAGGTGAATTTACAACCTAGCTGGGGAACTCAGAGGATGCTACTTTGCCAGATGTCTACTCAAGATGTGTCAGCAGGGTTTATCGTGTGGAGTCAGCAGCTAGGAGAATCCAGGGCCTGGAGCAAAAGAACTGCCAGAGCCCAAAGCGGGGCTTGGGAGGCCAGCTCAGCACTGAGCTCTCCCTTCTGGACTGAGTTACGACCTCCCTACCAAATTCATATTTGAACCCCTCATCCCCAGCGGGATCCTATTAGGAGGTGGGTTTGGGAGATAATTAGGGTTAGATGAGGTTATCAGGGTGGGGCGTCAGGATAGAATTAGTGGGTGTCAGGATAGAATTAGTGTCCTTATAGGACTACACACCAGAGAGTTTCATCTCTGTCCCCCTTTTCAGGACACTTGGAGAAAGAAGATGTCTGCAAACCAGGAAGGGGCCCTCTTCAGAACTGGACCATGCTGGCACCCTGACCACAAACCTCCAGCACCCAGAATGCACTAATTCATATTCTCTCTCCTTTCTGCTCCTCTGTGCTCTCCTCTCCCTCTTTCTTCACTCCTCCCTCTACTCCTCAATATTCTTTGAGGAAGACTGCCCAAGATGGCTGGGCCTCAGTGGTTCTGGGGAAAATCCAGGTTCACCCCCAACTAAAAGGCAACTGTCTTCTGGGTTTCTCAGGTGAAATCCTGACAGGTGAGTCTGCTCAGTTCAGTTCACCCATTCTCTTGGCACCCTGGTTTCTGGCCCTCCCCACTAGCTGTGGGCATGACTGCATTGCCCACTCTTCTCTGGGCAAGAGCAGGCCCTCTGTGAGGGGGAGTGGGTGCTAGGTGGCATTCATCACTCAGCACTCAGTGAGAGCATCAAGTGCGCGGGCACGCGGGAGGCGGGAGAGATGCGGTTCTGCAGGAGCAGGCTTGCATGGGCCTGGAGGTGACAATGGACAGCTGTGATGGTCCATCCTGCATCATGACCTGTAAGCTCATCTACTGTTACAATTGCTGGGAGGCAGGCAGCAGAGATATCTCACAGAGGAAGGAGCCATGTTCCCGCGCTCAGGTCTTCCTGTGGTGGGGGCAGGGTGGGACGGGACCGGGAGACAGCTATAACCAGCGGCCCCTTCTGTCCACTCTGGTCCCTCCCATGTCGTCTCTGTCATCTCTGCGGTGGGTAGAAACCAATCCACCCACTCGTACCTCCAGGGCATGCTGTTCCAGGATGGGAGCCCAGGTGATCAATATTCCTCACCTGGGCTCAGCCTGAAAGGCAGGGCTCTACCTTCTCCTGGGGCCCTTTGTGAAGGGAGCCATGGTTGCTGGCCACAAGTGGCAGCCCCACCAGGAACCTCCGGAGCAGACATTCGCTCTCTGCTTGGCAAGTCTGGATCAAGTTCTTTAAATGAAACCTGGCCCCTCCAGGCTTTGATTTGGATGCAAGTCCCCCAGAGAGAGCTAGGGACTGAGCCATGATCAGCAGCTGCACCTTGGTGTGACTGCGTCATCAGATCTTTCCCCTGGTCACAGAGTCATACTAGAGAATAGACTTTGGGGAGGATCAGACGGCAGGGGACAGTTCTTTTGGGAAGCGCCATCAACCCTGATGAAAACTGTCATCATCATCTTTATTAGGCCCCTCTTTTGAGCCACCTATCTGTTCCCAGTATGGCTTCACCCTCTTCCCAGCTGTGTTGGTAAGGCTTGTAGCTTGTCTGCATCCTGGTCCCTCGACTGTAAAATGGGAGTAATAAAACGGCCTGTTGAGGGTGGAACACTGCCTCGTATACCCCAAGAGCTCAGTTATAAGATCAACAGTACGAAAACTAGTATCTACAAATCAATTTGCAGATTACAAGTTCCTTTACACCATCTTCTTTGACTCACAAACTACTCTGGAGGTTGTTTTGACACCCAATTTACAGAGCAAGAAAATGAGGCTCAGAGAGATTAAGAACTTGGGTTTGTCAACGATGGAGACAGGAGTCAGACTCAGATGCCAAATCTAGGGTCCTGAAAGAACTCAAGTTTCTAGGGTAGCCGCACCTACTGATTCTTGGTGAATTGATGTGACCTCTCTGAGGCTCGGTTTCCCCATCTATAAAATGGGGATGATGCTGTGGGTCTGCAGAGGTGCACGCAGCAGATTCCTGAAATGGAGGTCATTATTATTATTAAACACCCGCATCCATCCAGCAGGCACAAGTGGGCTTTTTTGCTACAGCTTTTGATGTCTGGGCTTAGCCCGCCTGTCTACAAAACGATAGCACAGACCTTGAAGGCTGGGAGTGGGTCAACAAAAGATAAAGCGCAGCCCAAAGCCTATTATCTCAGCTTCAGATATCGACATTGGCAGACTATTCTGTGCTTGCGGAGGGAACGCATTGAAGCTCCTGCCAAGAAGAGCAAAAACTGATTTGCCCACATGCAGTCCAGCCTTCTGATCTGTCCTTGGAGACAAAATAAGGAAACTACTTCTTTGATCCGACGCTATTTTTATCTGCCTCTGAGCAGTGCTTATGGTGCATTAAGTGTTTCATGGGGAAAGGGGCTATCAGTAGGCTGAGATAATCATTAGCCTTGCCCAGTCTTATAAATGGGCACCTTTTGTCTTCTCTGACAGTGCTGGAGGGGCCAGGTCTGGGTCACCTGCTGATGGCAGTTGAGAAATGGTGTCTCCATGCCCTGGCTGGTTGGTGCTGACCAGATGGCAAAGGAGGCAATAGTTGCCTCGTATGCTTATGCGCTGTGGATCCGGAAGGCCTGGGAGGGTGCCCACGTCCACTCTGCTCTCTGGGCTCTCCTCCCTGCCCTCCTGACTCTGGCTCAACACACAGTTTTTTGTCTCTGTGTCACTCACCCCTCCTACTGTCAGGATCCATCTGGGCGCAGGTTTCTGGGCCTCAGTTCATCCAGAACTTTGGGCAGAGACCACCCCCATCAGTCCTCCCTGTCACCTTTTCAGGAGACGGGGATTCAGACAGAAAGGGTCCTGGTGTGTATGCTGTGCCTTGCGGACAAGGTTAAGCCGTAAAAAGGAAGGAGAGGGTAGATGGCTGAAGGAGGCCTTCCGGCAAGAAACGTGGAGATGGAAATTAGTGTAGCAGGATAATACTATTAACCAAGCTCATCGTACCGTTCCCTCCCGAAGCGGCTGCTTTCCAGGTGCCCTACCTCCAGTGTGCGGAAGTGGATATGGCTTGAAACCAAGTGTGATGGTTCATTTTAGGTGTCAGCTTGACTGGGCCACAGGGTGACTAGACATTTGGTTAAGCATTATTCTGGGTGTGCCTGCGAGGGTGATTCTGGATGCGATAGCATTTGAACCAGTGGACTGGAGTAGAGCAGATGACCCTCTTTAATGTGGGTGGTCCTCATCCAATCAGTTGAGAACCTCAACAGAATAAAGAGGCTAAGCAATGGGGGACTCCTGTCTTACTGCCTAGAGTTGGGGTATCAGCCTTTCCTGCATTTGTACTTTGACTGAATATCAGCTCTTTCTGGGTCTTGATCCTGCCAGCATTTGGAGAACCCTTACATATCATGTCTCATTTTGACTTTGATTCCAAAATGTGACCCTAAAACACATAGAAGAGATCCAGTCTTGAAACATAGGTTTTTAATGGTGAGAGTCAGATTTTTTGGAAGAAGACTCAGCACATAAAGTTTATAGTATAAAGATAGGTTGGGGACCTTGCATGGGGACAAAACTGCAGACTGTCCATCCCAAGGGGAATTGTGTATTGATGGAGGAAGATGGCCAGAGGGATGTGGGTAGAGGGTAGGGGTCCTTGAGAAGGGCTTGTGCTTTGCTCCTCCATTGTCTGAGGTGGAAAGGACTGTTGACAGAATGCAGTGGGTCATGGGATGGGGGATCAAGGGTTAAGCAAACATGCACTTGACCCTTCTGGAGGAGAAAGGAGCAGAATTCTACACTGAATATTTACCCAGTTGTTCAAATCAAATTTGCACATTCCACAATTTTTTTCCCCTAGCATCAGAAAGTTGCCCCTACAGAAGTGACTTGTATAACTGTTAGGGTCTGTTTGATCACAAGCAATAGGAAAATCAACTCAATTAGTTGACACAATAAAGACTTGTTTGACTAACTCAAGTGAAAATCCAGACTAGGATGGGCTTCAGGTGAGGCTAGTTTCAGGGACACAATATGTTATATGGCCCATTTTTCCATGCCGCCTTCTACAATGTCAGATTTATTAAAAAGTTTCTCCTTATCAATACTCAAGATGGCAAACTGCAGCTTCTTGGGCTACACAAATCTTCTCTCATGTCTAGCAAAAGGAGCCTCGGTTCCAGTTCTCAGAGTCAGGCAATCACTCTCATGCCTAGCTAGGACAGGTGCCTAACTCCACCCTTTACTGGGAACTGACACAGTATGCACTGTGTCACCGAGTATTAGCTCAGCCCAGGACATGGACTTCATGCCTCAACTCTGGAGAGGAGATACTTTTCCACCATGGGTTATCAGGTGGAAATCAAATCTGTTGGAAAGGGGTAGAGAGTATGTAGATGCTGAAGCGATAGCAACAAGTATTCTCTACGACTGGGATCTTGCATTTTTATATTTTTTTCGAAAATTGGTTTTGCTACCTCCACCCACAGATTTTCTGCTAATCAGTGAGCCATCTTCAACCTGGACAGAAATTGCTAAATTCTCATTAGCCAAGTGGGGCAGTTAGCAAGGCTCATCTTTACCTGTGGTTAGAGGCTGGCTCCCACACCAGGGGCCCAGGCTTTGCCTTGTGCTGGGGAGGCTGCTGAGACTCAGGCTGCTCATCTGTAAAATGCATCTAGTGATTCCTGCTGTGAGGTCAGGTATGTTCTGCCCCACAGCAAGTGGGTAGTGAGTGGAGGCTGCTCTGAGGGTGTGCTGTCAATTTATGTAAATGTGATGGAGGATGCTCTCTGCAAAATGCTGGGGAGTCTTAGTGACAGATGACTAATCCAAAGGGTAAATGGGAGGATGGAAGCAAAGGTGACACTGAAGCTGTCAGTCAGTACCCCAAGGGCATGGGTGGAGGAAAGGATTCCACAGCCATTTGCTACACCTCTGGATAGCTCAGGTCTTCCTGAGGCTCCTCATGAGACCCTGACGAGCTATTCTCAATTCACTATCCAATTCAATGACTGTTACTGGAGGTGGCTCCTTCGGTTTGTATGCAGCTTTCCCCCTGAGAGTTCATGTGCTAGAAGCTTGCTCCCCAGTGTGGCTCGGTGAGAGATGGTAGAATCTTCAAGATATGGACCTCATCGGAGGTTATTTAGTCAATGGGGCCAGGCCCTTGGAAGGGATTATTACTGGTTTCACAGAGTGAGTTAGGCCTTGCAAGAGCAAGTTCTTTTAAAGAAGCAAACCTGACACTTGAATCTCTTTGGCTTCTCATCTTGCCATGTGATTTCTGTCACACATGCTTCTGCCATAATGCCATCAGCCATGAGGCCCTCACCAGAGTAGGGCAGAAGCCAAGACCATGCTCTCAGTTCTCCACTCTATGAGAACTCTTTTCTTTACAAATTACCCAGCCTCTGCTGTTCCGTTACAGCAGCAGAAAATGTGCTAACATGGTGACCATCCTTCTAAGTGGTCATTCTTGGCCTGTCCACAGGACCTAATTCTGATGGCATCCTGATTGTTGAAAGATCTTGTGCAGGGAGCCCTGTGAGGCCCTGCCAGGATGACTGGCTACTGCCCAGGATGACTCACTACCTCCTGGTGAACTGGAGATGCTAGTGTGTTTCCAAAGTTGCAGAACCCTCAGCGTGCAGATGCCCAGGGCAGTGCAGTATGGTAGGAACAGTGATGTTGGCAGGTGATATGGCAGGGAGAACCCAAATCACCCATCCCCCCAAAATATGAATCTAGAATGGAAGGTTCAGAGTTCCAGCTGTGCCCAGGCTTCCTACTAGCTGTGTAGTCTTGACCAAGACCTTTAAATGAACTCTACTTCCTCATCTTCAAGTGCCAGGGTGATAAGTGTGACCCAGAGGAACATTTGGTGAGAGACTCCCAAGGAAGAATGTGATTCTGAAACAAGGCATTGTTAGGACAGGACTTCTCTGTCAGTTCTGGCCAAGATCCCTCATTGCAGAGGGTGAGTCAGTGGGTCCCATATTTGTGTCCCATATTTGAAAGTGGAGGTGAACCTGCCCAGGGGTCCTGCCGAGTCCACAGGGGCTAATGCTTCATGGTCCTCAGTCCAGCACCTCCTCAGCATGTTCCTCCTCAGCCTGGAGGGTCTGGCTGGGCCTGAGGTCCTCAGTGACCATGGTCAGGCCCAAATTCTCAACACGACCCATGTGCTGAGGCTCCTCATGTGTCCCTCCTCAGTTCTGGACTGAAAAGCTCCTGCATGGTTGACAGCTCCTGAGCTCAGCCAAATTAAAGCTGCCCACCTTCTGCCCCTTCCAGCACTGCTCTGTCTTGCCTGGCCCAGGTAACAGCAGCTCTACCTTTCTAGTTGCTCAGGAAAACAACCCCAGGGGTGTCTTAGCCTCCTTGCTTTCTCTCTCACACTACTTTCAATGAAGCCAAAAATCCATTTGACTCAATCTTGAAAGTACATCCTGGCTTTGGTCCCTTCTCACCACTCTTATTCCCTCCTGTGCTTACCTGGATTTGTGTACCTGTCCCCAGTTAGCTCCCATCATCCATTCATGTCCTGCCACTGACCCAGACCAGACTCCTGTTAATTGTTTTTTAAATTTTTTGCAGTACTGGGAGTTGAATCTAGGGACTGAGCTACATCCCCGGTCCTTTTTATTTTTTACTGTGAGACAGTCTCTCTAAGTTGTCCAGACTGGCCTTGAACTCACCATACTCCTGCAGAGCCTCCTGAGTCACTGGGATTATAGGCATGTGCCACCACGCCCAGCCAGACTGCCTATTCTTCACATTATCTAGAGATATCCTTCTAAAAGGAGGCAGATGATGTCGCTCCTCTGCTAAGAGACACAGAGTGCCTCCTTATCTCTCTCTGTGAGGCCCTGTGTGATCTCTCCTCCCACTCATCGCTTATCACTTTCTCCTCCCTCACTTCATTCCATCTACACTGGCCTCTGTTCTTAGAATAAGCCAGTTTTAATTTCACCCCAGGGCCTTTGCACAGCCCCTTCAGTCTTTCCAGAATGCTTTCCCTTCACAGTCCATTCTATACTCTCCCAGGTCCTTGCTCCAGCATCACCTTCTCCCCGAGGCCCACCTGGAGCCTCACAGTTAAAGTGGCAGCTCCATTTTCACTGCACCCTCCCTCCCTGCCTAGCTTTTTGGTTTTCCTCCATGGCAGGGATAACATTCTAATGTACCATGTCATCTGCTGCACAGGTGTGTTTGTCTTTGTCCCCTCCCATGAAGGGCAACTTTGTAAAGGCAGAGATTCTTGTCTGTCTTGTTCTCTGAGGAGATTGGGAAGGATGGGGCCAAGAGGCTTCACTATGTGGGGAAAGAGAAAAACAGTTGAAAAGGAACCCAAGGCCAAGCAGATGGAAGGGTGCCGACGCTGGAAAGCTGTGCTGAGTAGGTTCTGGGCAAAGGAGAGCAGAGTCTAGTTTGGATGTGGCGAACTGGGGATGACTGTTAGGCCTCTCAGCTGAATGTGCGAACCCTGGGCTTGGGGCAGGGCCTTTGGCCAAGAGATGTGGAATGGGGAGTCCTGGCTGCACTGGTGGAATTGAATTCGTGTAGGGAGGGATCTTGTGGGATAAATGTGGAGCCATCCCTGGGCTCTGGGAGGCTGCCGTTGATCAGTGGCTGAGTGATGCGGCAGCAAAGGAGCTAAGAAGGAGCTGCTGCATCCTGGAGACGAGGCCATTGGGGTTGTGAAGCCAAAGGCTGGCCTCTGACCGTAGGTGGCGCCGCTCTGTGGGAGGTAAATATTCACATGTGTTACATTTTCTCTACTTGTCATCTGTCACTGCAAGCCTTGGTTGATTCCACATGTGAATAATTCTTCAGTAAACACGGGAGCACAGGGATCCCTTTGATATACCAATTTTATTTGATTTCCTTTGGATATAGACACAGAATTGGGATTGCTGGACACATGATAGTTCTTTTTTTAATTTTTTGAGAAACCTGCATATCGCTTCCATCATGGCTGTACTAATGTATGTTCTTATCCAACAGTGCACAGGATTCTTGTTTCTTCTGCATCCTCACCAGTTCTAGTTATCTTTTGTCTCTTTATAATAGCCACTCTAACAGTGTGAGGTGATACTGCGGTTTGATCTGCATTTCCCTGATGATTGGGTACCTTTGCATATACCTCTTGGCCACTTGCATATCTTCCTTGGAAAATGTCTAGCCAAGTCCTTTGACCAGTTTTAATTGAGTTATTTATTTCCTTGTTATTGAGTTTTTAAGTTCCTTGTGAATTTTGACTATTAATCAGTTGTACGGTTGGAAAATTTGTTTCTCCTGTTCTGTAGTTTGCCTCTTCACTCTGTTCTTTCCTTCATTTGTCTTATGATGTCATCCCTTTTGTTTAATTTTGTTTTTGATGTTTGGTGCTATATGCAAACAACTATTGCAAAGACCAATGTCAAGAAGCTTTTCCTTTATGTTTTCTTCTAGTAGTTTGAACATTTCAGATCTTACCTTTAAGTCTTTAATCCATTTTATGGAGATTTTTGAAGATGGTCTGAGGTAGGGTCCAATATCATTCTTCTGAGTGTGAATATCCAATTTTCCCAGCATGGTTTATGGAAGAGACTACTCTTTCCCCATTGTGTGTTCTTGGCACTCTTGTTGAAGATCAGTTTATTATCACTGCATGAATTTATTTCTGGGCTCTATTCTGTTCTTTTTTGATGCCAGTATCCCTTATTTTGATTACTATAGCACTATAGTATATTTTTTTTAAAATCAGGAAGTGTGATTTGATCCTTCAGCTTTGTTCTTCTTGCTTAAGATTGCTTTAGCTATTCTAGGTCTCTGGCAGTTTCACATGAATTCTAGGATTATTTTTTCTATTTCTGTTAAAAATGACACTGGAGGTTCGATGGGGTTTATATTGACTATAGGTTGTTGTAGGTAGTTTGGCAGTAGATGATTTGGGGTAATAGTATCATTTTGGGTAGTTTCAGCAATATTAATTCTTCCAATGCATGAACACATGCTGTCTTTTCATTTACTTGTGTCTTCAACTTCTTTCATCAATGTCATGTAGTTTTCAGCATAAGCATAACTATTTTGAGACTCATCCATATTGCTGTGTATATCGATAGTTCATTCTTTTATGCTTTGAGTGGTATTGCACTATATAAACACACAAGGTTACTTATCAGTTCATCTGTTGATGAACTGTAGAGTATTTTAGTATTTTGACTGTTACACACGAAGGTGCTATGAACATTCATGAATAAATCTTTGTGGGAAAATGCTTTCTGCTTTCTTAGGCAAAAATCTATATCTTAGTCCATTTTATGTTACTGTAGAAGAATATCTGTGCTGATATATATTGTTTGGCTCATAATTCTTATAGCTGAACAGTCAACATAGGTTGACACTGGCCTTTGGATAGGGACCCCTGGTTGTATCAGGTGGTGCTGAAGAAGAAAGGGATCCAGTCATATGCTCGGGCCACACCGTGGGGTGGGCTCACTTTATTAAAAACCACTTTTGGCCAATCACACGAGACCCAGCCCACTCTAGTGAGATGGGTACTAATTCCTTCCAAGGATGGTGTCACCATGATCTATCATCAGGCTCTCAGTAGGCTTCACCTCTTAAAGATTTCATCATTTCAATACCACTGCACTGGGGACCAAGGTTCTAGCACAGGAACGTTTTGGGGGACAAACCACATCTCAGCCACGGTGTCCTAGGAGAAGAATGGCTGAGTCACTAGCCTATTCCTCCTTACAGTTACGTTTCATCAGGTTCTGTTCATACATTTTGAACTCTATTGTTCAGTGCACAGATGTTTAGGACTGTTCAATCCTCTCAATGAACCAATCCCTCGATCACTGTAAAATGACCTTTCTTTGTCACTAGTAATATATATTATGTATATATATAATATAATATGTATTATATATATAATATGCATAATATATATATTTCCCAAATATACTTTGTCTGATATTAATATTGCCACTCCACTGAGGAGGAATCACATTCCATAGGAAACCTTCCCTCCGTTTTCCCATTCCTGGATCAGATGCCCCTTGTCATAGCTCTCAACACATCATATAAAATCCACCTGCTTAGGTCTGTGTCCTCCACAAAATAGTAAGAACCATGAACCAGAATCTGCCCATTCCTGTATCAAACAGAGCTCACTTGTTTATCAGACGAATAAATTGATACAGGAAATATAACTGAATTCAGAAGAAAAAGCATCTGAGTTGGAGAAAGGCTTCCAGCTGCAGGGGCTGTGATGGGCTGTGGCTCTCTCCTCCGTTCTTGCCCATCCTCTGCCTAGCCTCACCTAGTTCTCTCCAAATCCCATCCGCCATCCTCAGGATGGCTTCCCAGCTGATGTCACCACCACCAACCTCTCTTCTCTGAGCTTAAGCAGTAGTGAAGCTTGGACCTGTCGCTGCTTTGCCAGGAGATGCCAGAATGAGGGAGTTAAGAGAGTGGACCCTGGGTTATGATCCTACAAGGACTGAGTTACTCAATCTCTCTGAGCCTCAATTTTTTTCACTTGTAAAGTGGGAGAAGACAATTGCAAATGTTAAATACAGTTGTTTCATAGACACTTAGAATGATGACTGGCAGATACAGGATTCTCTTGTGGATGGGTTATGGTCAACAATATGTTGTGCTCTTTCTCATGTGGGCGGGAGAAACCAGTTCCCAGAGTGTAGGGAGAAACCTGCAGAAGAATGTGCACATAGCAGGTACACAAGAAAAATAGTGGGTGTTTTGATGAGAAAGAAACTCATGAATGCCCTGAGCCCATCTGTCAAGATTAAGCTTTGAGCTCTACCCAGAGTCCTGAGTCCTCATAACCCATCAAAGTAGATGTTATAACCCACCTGAGAGAAAAGTAGACATGCTGGAAGGAATGGCCCCCGGTCACCTAGCCAAAGAGAGGCAGCACAGGGCGTGAGCCCAAATCTGCTTGCTTTGTATATGGGGCTGCTCCCTCCTTATTCATGGTGGCCAGAGAACACAGAGCCCACAGAACTTGAGGACACCTTGGGCAGCAGGAAGTCTCCTAGGGACAAGGGAAGCCCACTCTTCTCACTTCAGCTTGGGGTTCCCAGGAGAGTGTACCTCCCTGTCCAGAATGTCCTGATCACAAAGTACTGCTATTCCTTGTGGTTTTTGTTAAAAAAAATCCCTACTAGTTCCAACAGCAGATATTTGATAATTATCCTCACTAAAAGTTTAAAAGTTCGAATTAATCAATCATCGCAGTTTATTTCAGCAGGAAATAGAAGAACAAAGGGAAATTAGCCACGGAGAGCTGGATAATCCTAAAAATACAGTTATATTATCTGCAAATGTACAGGACTAAAGTCCAGTCTAACCTTTTACTCCGCATGCCCTGATCCTATCTGTAGCAAAGCCATGATCATTTTCTATACAACAAAGACTAGCCCACAGCACGACCATCAATGTCCAGACACAATAACTCAGCACCTGGACCATTTCTCCTGAGAGGAGCTGTGGGGTTGAATGCTCAGCACCATGGATGCGGTGCGACATTTGTCCCCTCCAAACAGGACAGCACTGGTTGCTGAAGGGTGGAGGAATGGCAGCCTCGTGGTGACCCTTTCAGCTTTTTGTTGCTGTGACCAAAATGCCTGACACAAACAACTTAGAGGAGGAAAGATTTATTTTGGCTCATAGTTTCAGAGGACACAGTCCATGGTCAGCTGGCTCCAAGGCAGAAAGGCATGGTGTAAGAAAGCTACTCAGCTTATGGCAGCTAGGAAAGTAGGGAAGGAGACAGAGAGGTAGAGAGAGAGACCTGGGAAAAGATAACCCTTTCAGGGCACAACCCCAGTGATCTACTTCCTCCAACTAGATCCCACCTCAAAGTAGTCCATTCAGCCATCAATGAATGGATTAATCCACTGATGCGGCCAGAGTCCTCATGATGCAATCATTGTTTCAAAGTCCTACCTCTGAACCTTACTGCATTGGGGACCATGCTTTCAATACATGAGCTCTTTGGGGTACAGTCCAGATCCAAGCCATAGCACTGATCCAGCCACACAGGTCAAGCCACCCTTACCTGCCAGTCAGCTTGCTGCCCTAAATAGTCCTCCTGCTTTGCAAACGAGGAGCCTGAAGCTGCCAGGAAATGTTGTGACTACTTTTCCTCATCTTCCTCCTCCTCCATCTCTTCCTCTCTGGGCTTGAGGCTTACTAGTTGTTGGGTGCTAAGGGGGTATCTAGGAAGACTCTCCGGCTCAGTGTCACTATCACCACCTTATAGACAGAGGGGCTACAGAGGCACAAGTGACAACTCCTGGCTCACCATAGAAATGGATGAGTGAGAATTCTGAACCCCAGCTGCTTCACCTCCACGCCCACTCTTCCCAGTTCACTGTTCTGCTGGTTCCCCGGGCTGCAGGGTTCCTTACCACCTTACTTGTAAAGTGTTCTTCTTCAGGCACTGGGAGACTTTTGGGACCCACTACTGAGAACAACTCTCTCTGTAGCCTTATCCAGACTGTGGAGCTGAAATGGTTTTCAGATAGGAAATTATAAAGGTGGCATGATCCAGGATGACCCCAGACCTGGGGTCAGAAGAGTGAATTCTCAAACCAGAGCTGCTGCTACCCAACATGGGACCCTAGGAATTGCTTCCTCTTTCTAAACCTGTGTTTCCTAGTCTGCAAACTTAATGATCTCCATGGCCCCTTCTACACCTACCTTTTGTCTCAGTTCAGCTTCCACCTAAAGCAGGTCTTAAGATGAGGATTGGAGTGGAGGAGTGGAGGTAGTTTATCTGGGATATGCAGTATCCCAGCAGGAAAAAGTGGTGCAAGACAGGAAGGGGAGAGTAGTGATGACATTGCAAGAGCTGATGGAGGTGGTCATTTCCTACCAGCTCTGCCTTTAAGGTCCTCATGTGTGTAGGTGAAAATGACCATGATATGAGCATTCACACCACGGAAACTGGCAAACACTGTATGCCAGGGTCTTTCCCCCCAGAGAACTGGTTGATAAACATCTGCCAGCACACCTCTGGCTTAGTCTCATAGGGAAACTCTGGGAAATGATGCAAAACACACATCTCAGGATCATCCTACCACAGGGGAGAGAGTTGGAACATTTGCATACAAGCTCCTGAGAGTCATGGTTGAAGGCTGCTTTGGGGAGTCTTTGTTCCCAGTATAAATGCTCCTTAACTTATAATGGGGTTAACATCCTGAAAAATCCATCATCAGCTGAAAATACCGTGAGTTGAAAATCACTGAATACACCTTACCTACTGAACATTATAACAGCCTCGCCTACCTTAAACATGCTCAGAACACTTTGTTAGTAAAATCACCTAACACAAAGACTATTTTATAATAACATGCTGAATCTCTCAGGTAGCATATTGACTAGCATGGTGATACAGCTCACTGTTTCCCCTCACGACTGGGTGGCTGACTGGGAGTTCTGCCCAGCATCATGAGCATCATGAGGCAGGATCAAACCACATATTGCTAGCCTGGGAAAAGATCCAAATTCAAAACTTGAAGTACAGTTTCTACTAAATGCATATCACTTTTGCAACATTGTAAAGATGAAAAATCCTAAGTTGAACCATCTTCAGTCAGGGACTGGAGGCATTTCTGTGGCCTCCCCATGAGAGAGGCCGTGGCTCGTGTAGCTCCAAAGCTCCCAGCTACTCAAATAAAAGCAGGTCAGAGCACATGTGGGCATGATCTGAATGCTCCACGAAGCCTACTGAGAAGCCAGGTGCAGAAGGGCCAGGTTGAGCAAGGGCTGAGGAGAGAAAGGGTCAGAGGTGGGCTAGGGGAATAGAGGAATGCCATCACTTTGCTGATTACCTGCTTGAAGCAGGTGGACAGACTAGTATAGGAGGGTTGGGAATGGCATGATTTCAAAAAAATCATATAAACATTTAATCTTAGCATCAATTTCTATTTGGTCCATGAAAAAGACAAAGAAAAATATAATTTTTCTGCTTATTTTCATATATATCATATACATGATAGAGTTGGTTGATTTTTCATCTCCCACAAATTAAATCATGCATGAGTGTGCCTTCTACTCCCCATCCAGAGTCTGAGCCTGGGAGGCTCCAGGTTCATGCAGAAGTCACCAGTGACAATGCTTTGGAAGGGGTAGTGGGTGAGAGACAGGAGGAGTCATGTCTATGCACAGTCAAAAGTGAAGAATGGCCTGGGAAGAGGCAAAGGTGAATGGGACTTGGGGAATCCAGTGGGGACAATGGAACTTTCTCAGCAGGTCCTGGTTGGTGGCAGTTCCAGAACTCTCTGGTTCAGAGGTCTAGACAAGAGACAGATGGGAAAAACTCCTGTCATAGAGAAGCCTCAAGAGGTTTAATTAGCACAAACTGAGGGCAGGCTACTCTGGCAAAAGGATGCTCTTAACTCTTGTGCATGAACATTAGCTGGTAGTCTGGAGGGCTATGCATGGACCCTGTGCCCGGAGAAGAGTCTTCATGCAGAGGAGGAGGAAGGTGGTAGTAAGGGTCAATGCTCTGCTTCAGAGTTGACTAATCCAAGTACTAACCCAAGCAATTTACCAAGCATGGACTGGAGAGGACTCCCTTGGTGGGAGGGTTGAAGAGAACAGAGACTTTGATGAGGATGCAGGGCAGGGACCTGAATGATGGGGCAATGAATCTGGAGAAGAGTTGGGAAGAGTGTCCAAGCAGGTAAAGCAATGCAAAGGCCCTGGGGCCAGACAAATTTTGGCTTAAGAGGCAGCCAAGGAGCCATTGAATTGGAGCTGGGAAACAAGGAAGCAGGGAGAGCAGCAGGTGAGACCTGAGAAGTTTCAGGCATCACAGGGGAGTCATCTAAGACAGAGGGAATGGTGGGAGGATAAACCTGAACCCCAGGTAAAACAAGCGAACAGCTCCTTGGGGCTACCCTAGGAGCTGAGACTGTCGTGGACCAGGAGCGGGAGCAGACAGGCCATGTGGAGTCTCCTGCAGCATCACAAGCAGATGCCTTGTGACAGGGACATGGCCTGGGGTCTGACCAAGAACGATGCGTTCCCTACAGGAGCCATGGGATAAGAAGGTCCTCCATGCCCACTGCCTGAGAGCAAATGAGGCCCCTGTGGGCTGGGGCAGGACGAGATCAGGGAGGAGAGCCATGGAGCCAAAGCTGTTGGGGAGCACTTTCCTCCTGGTCTCCTACCCCAGGTCTGCTGCAAAAATGTGATGGTAGAACCCTCAGATAAGTTTGAGGCAGCCCCAGATCTGTGAATGTGTGTCCCACTTCCTGTGGAACCCAGGGGGACAGAGAGGGCCCCAGTCAGCTTCCTCAGTGCCCTGGGCAATAGAATGGCCAAGTAATATGGCCACAGGGTTCACAAAGGGAGGAAGGACACTGAGTATATATCGACTGAGTACAGAGCAAGGCAAGACCCTTTAGATCCCAGCAAGGATAGAGGGTGATCACCAGGACCCAGCTCGAGCCACGCACACTGAGTCGGAGGGCCACGGCAGTGCTCCTTCTGGTGCTCTGAAGTCCTGCCTCTGCTTCCCAGAGCATGGGTGGCACTGGTGGAAACAGGAGGGTGAGTTGAAAACTGAAAACACGAACTAGTATCATGTTTCAAATTTCAGAACACTGAGGACATCCCACAGCACTCAGAAGGGAAATAAAAATAGGTTAACATGGTTTAGAAACAATGGTTTACAGTTCAGAAGGCTGGAAGAATCTTGTTGGTATTCCAAAAAATGTAAGGAAACAGAATACCACTTTCAAAACTCTGAATTCTAAATCTTGATCAGGGAATACAATAATAGCCAGATGAGTTTGCCAGGGCTGCCATAGCAAAAATCTTAAAATTGAATAGCTTAACGAGCAGAAATTTGTTTTCTCACAATTCAGGAGGATGAACATCTGAGATCCAGCTGTCGACAAATTCAATTTCTTCTGTGGCCTTTTTCTTGACTTGTAGATGGCTGTTTTCTCCTTGGGTCCCCGCATGGCCATCCCTCTGTGTTGTCTGTGTCCTATAAAGTCACCGGTCATGTTGAATTAGGGCTCACCTTAACAGCCTCATCTTACCTTAATTACCTCTTCACAGGCACTATCTCCAAATACAGTTACATTCTGAGGTAGTGGGATGGGCATTTCAGCATGTGAATGTTGGGGTGAGCACAACTGAGCCCAAAGCACCAGACAAACAATCGGAAGTGAGAATGTGAGACATTTTCAGACATACGATCTCTAAGATTGTCTTTTTGTGCATATTCCCTCCATCTTCTCAGGAGATGACTCTCCAAAATAGGGGTATTACTCCACACAGGTTGCAGGAACCAGGGGTTCAGTAGGATAGAGAGTAAGTAGGATGCCCAGGCCAACAATGAAGGGAGACCCACACCCACAATGGCTAAGCCAGGGGACCAGAAATGGCCAGGGGTTCCTAGACGGACTGCAAGAAAACAAAAGTGATGGTCCAGCTAATCTGTTAGAACACAGAAAATTTACAGCAAGAAGGAAAGGGTATAGGCAGCAGAGAGGAGTTTGGGGATAAATTCAGGACAAGTACAGACAAAAATAAATGTAAAATATGAACAATTATTCACTCTAAGCAAAACAAAAAAGTTATGCAAGACAGGAAAAGAAAATTAAGCTGATGAAAAACAGAGCAATTATTAACTCTAGATGAAATAAAAAAGTTATGCAAGAAAGGGCTTGGCTGTGAAAGGCTTTAACTTTGTTATGATGTAAACACTAACTGTTAATTTTGTCAAGAATGATGAAATCATCCCTCAACTTCAGAGTAAAAAGCAAAGCTGAATTTATTGTTCACTCAAGCAAGCCAGAGCCCTGCTGCTCAGGCAGTCTCCACAAAGGAACAGAGCCCGGGAGTGTGAGGATTAGCCAGTGACTGATGCTGGGGATGATGGTCATCAGCCATCCCTTGAAAGTTATTGGACAAGAGAGCTGGCATTCAGGTGGATGAATCCAGTGAATTCATTTCCTGATTGGTCAAATTTAAGGGTGTGGCTGACACTGATTGGTTGGCTGCAAAACCTGCTTCCTGAAGCCATTGAAAGAGTTTAACACTGGTCCTGCTGCTATGCGTTTCCATGGCTACAGACAATGGGACTTTCCCTAGAAGTGTGGGAACTTTTGTATTCTCAATCCATACAGAATTAGAATGTAACTATATTGTTGACAATGAGGGACGAAAAGTGTGAGAATTTGTGTGTGGTACTGCCCACTGCTGGGGAGCCAAGGGGTGAGAAGAAAGATAAGGCCCACCTCCCAGGTTGGGCAATAAAAGAATCTCATTGAAAACTGGAAAATCGAAGTTAGCCACATACACATTTTTTTTAGCTTAATGAACATAACATTGAAAAAATTATTTTCTCTGGGGAGCCAGAAACAATGGGGTGGGGTAAGGGGACAGATGTTTTGTCTAACTTTGTAGGGCTATTCCACTCTTTGAAACTTACACATTCATAACTTCAAACAGTTTAAAAAATTTAAATAAGATTTAATTTTAGAAGTTTTAGAAGATTTTAGAAGTTTTCACCTGGTAGGGTTCAAAATACACATTGAAATGTTTTTGTAAAGAAAGTAAAAAGAGGCCAGGAGTGATGGCACACACCTGCAATCCATGGTACTTGGGAGACTGAGGCAGGAGGATTGCAAGTGTGAGGCCAGCCTGGGGAACCTAGTGTGATCCTGTCTCAAAAAAAAAAAAAAAAAGGGTCGGGGTGTAGCTCAGTGATAAAGCACCCCTGGGTTCAATCCCTGTACAAAAAAAAAAAAAAAAAAAAAAAAGAAAGGGAAACAATTCTGTCTTTAGCACATGGAGACAAGGTACCTAGATTTTTGTACCTTTGCACATTCTCTGCCTGGATGAATCAATGGAGGATGTACTTTCCCTTTCCCAACCTCAAATGCCCACTTCTAATATCCTTCACCTCACCCTGACATCTGAGAAGGTGGAGCAGTTTGGAGTGCCTGCCCAGATCCATGCTCTGGGTGGGTCCTCCAGACAGAGGCTTGTAGTGTGACTGTCACCGGACAGGGTTCCATGGAGGTGCATCTTAACCTGGAGGGTTCTTGATTTTCACCACTGAAAAGAATTCCAGGATGTGTCAAAAGCTAGGCACAAAGATTGATTTAAGTTCAGCAAAGGTCTACACACCCCAGTAGCAGAGTGTGGGCGCCTCTTGCCTCTCAGAGGAGAGATGAGTGACACACCCAGGATTGAGCTCTCTGATTATGTTTGACTTTCCTGGGAAGAAATGTGCAGGGTCTCAGGCAAGCATCTTTGAAAATCAAAGACATTCATTGTGTATTTGTGGTTCACACTGTTGCTTTTTGGCTAAGCGGTCTAGCAATAATCAGTTGTGGGCACATTGTATAAGTCTTTCATTCTGGTGATGTTTAAATTGATTATGTTTTTGTTCCAGTTGATCTGTTATAAGCATACACTGAAGGTTTTGTTCATCTAACTAAAGGGAGAAGCATCACTGGTCATGCTTGCAGATCCAGGTCTCTATTTACTAAAGGTCTCTTTATCTCTCTCCTGAGAGTCCACCTATCTCATGAACAATAGAAATGCTCCAAAATGGGAGAAGCAACTGAACGAAAGTCACATAGAGAACTGAAAAAGGTGAGAAAGCAGTTAACAAGGTCATCAAGAAAGAACTCTCACAAAGCCACTGTATTAGAAAAGAGAAAATGAAGATCTCGAGAATATAATGGGTGAAACACACAAATAGGCATTTCATAAAGAGGAAACACACATACACACAAAAATGTTGTTGTTCCTCATTAATGAGCAGAGAAATGCACATTGAGGTCTCAGTGAAATTCCAGTTCACACACATGATAATCTCTTTAATATCTTATTAGGGGGGAAAGTTATCTTCCCAAAATTATATGTAACATATTTAAGAGGAGGACCAAGCTGAGATTCATACACATGGGATGATAGAGATGGGATTTGAAGAGCATACATAACAATCTTTAATCCAGGAGTAATTACGTGAGAGGTATTCTCCCAAGAATCTGAAAACTATCCTGTGCCTGTGGTCCAGTCCTCTGGAGTGGGTGTGCCACTACCTTCTTTCAATTGGAAGTTACTTAATCCTGAGATGCTTACCCTCCCCATCTACCCAGTAGCACTCTAGGGTCAGGGAACACAAAGGATCTGACTGTGGGCCTAATCGACACTGTCCCTAGGACATTTACCCTGATCTTGTTTCTGATCAGGAAGATCAAAGTGGGATGGGAGGAAGAAGCCTGTGGGAGTTAGCTTTCTATTACTATAATAAATAACTGAGACAAATAAACATAAAGAGGAAAGGTTTACTTTGGCTCACTGTTTTAGTCAACTTTTTCACTGCTGTGACTAAAGGATTCAATTGGAACAACCATAGGGGAGGAAAAGTTTATTTGCAAGGCTCACGGTTTCAGATGGCTTAGTCCATAGAAGGCCAGATTTCATTCCTTGGGGCTTGAGGTAAGGCTGGACATCATGGTAGAAGAGTGTGGCAGAGGGAAGAAGCTCGCATCATGATCAGAAAGCAGAGAGAGCTCTCCACTTGCTAGATACATACATATACCCTAAATCCATGCCCCATTTCCACCTCCTCCAGTCCCACCCTACCACTTTAGTTACCACTCAGTTAATCCCTGATAGGGGATTAACTCCCTGATTGGGTTAATGTTATAACCTAATCATTTCTCCTCCAAACCTTCTTGCATTATCTCACATACGAACTTTTGGGGAATACCTCACATACAAACCATCATGCTCACACTTTTGAAGGTTTCAGTCCATGATCAGGGTCTCATATATCTCACTTGTTTTTAGGGCCACCCATTGATAGGGGGAAGAGCACATAATGGTGGAAACTCATAGTATAGCCAAACGGTTCACCTCATGGCTGGAACATGAATGACAGCAAAGATGAGACTGGAGTCCTGCAATCCCCTTTGAGGGCATATCATCAGTCTTGGGGACACTTGGGACATTGGGGGACACCTAAGTTCCAAACTATAGCACAGTCTATGGTTTGGCCAGGAGAAATTTGCATGTCACCAGCATGGGTAGCAAGGGCAATGTTGATGAGCAAGCAGAGGTGCAGGGACCAGATGAGCACGCGGAGGTGCAGGGACCAGATGAGCATGCAGAGGTGCAGGGACCAGATGAGCATGCAGAGGTGCAGGAACAAGATGAGCATGAGGAGGTGCAGGGACCAGATGAGCATGCAGAGGTACAGGGACCAGATGAGCATGCAGAGGTGCAGGGACCAGATGAGCATGAGGAGGTGCAGGGACCAGATGAGCATGCAGAGGTGCAGAGACCAGATGAGCATGAGGAGGTGTAGGGACCAGATGAGCATGCAGAGGTGCAGAGACCAGATGAGTATGCAGAGGTGCAGAGACCAGATGAGCATGAAGAGGTGCAGGGACCAGATGAGCACACGGAGGTGCAGGGACCAGATGAGCATGAAGAGGTGCAGGGACCAGATGAGCACACAGAGGTGCAGAGACCAGATGAGCATGCAGAGGTGCAGAGACCAGATGAGCATGCAGAGGTGCAGGGACCAGATGAGCACGCAGAGGTACAGGGACCAGATGAGCATGCAGAGGTGCAGAGACCAGATGAGCATGCAAAGGTGCAGGGACCAGACTTTGCTAGGGTGAGGGGAACTTCAGAACTAAACATTGGTCATACAGACAGATGCTTTTCACCCTCATGGCCTCTGAGCTCTAGGTCCCAGAGGGCTCTACCACATCACAGTGGCCTAGGTCTAATGTCTTTCTAGGTTCCTCAGGCCTGGATAGGCCATTTTTGTGGGTGTCAGTCAAGAAGGATGCAGAACCATTTGGGGCCCCCTTTGAGGATCCCTACCCTCTGAGAACCCCATCACTAGGAAAAAAGACTTTTTTCACTTCTAAGTGAGTTTTTCCTCAAAATGGAAATTCTGTCCTTCTCTGGTCCCCCAGTCACAGTTCTGTGACGAACACAAGGAGACTCTGATAGGATTTTAAAGAGGGCACTGGATGTATCACACACTTGTGGCAGTTTGGGTGAAATATATGCTTCACTGATGAGCCCTCTGTCTAGAATAGACAAACTGCCTGTGGAATGACAGTCCTCCCAGAGGAGAGAGACCCCATCCTGGGAGAGGGGAATGCTGCAACAGGAGTCTCAGCCTCTCTCCTCCTTGCATCAGGCTGTCTCAGCACAGCTGCCCTCAAGTCCTTAGGGGCGAGTCTAATGGCCCATGTGCTTGGCAGGTGTTCCATCACTCAGGGACCTCTCGGAGCTGCAGTGCTGACCTGGCCTTGTGGATGTCAGGCAGAGCCGCTGGCAGAGAGGAGGAGGGGGCAGTGCTGAGTGCCTAAGCCTTTTCTTCTTGGTTCAGTCTCAGGAGCCAGGACTCACTGGGGACCCACTGCTTACCTCCTCACATTGTTTTTCTTGTAGAGTGCTATTCCCAGGACCAACTGGGGTCAGGTCATAGGACAGGTGCTTCCTGTACACTGTCCTTGACCCTCACGTGCATCTGCCAGGTGAGCATGCTCCTCCTCTGGTTACAATGGAGCAAACCAAAGGCTCAGAAGGAATGAGTCTCACCTGAGCAAGGGCCTGTGTGCCTGACTCCAAAGCCCTTCCTGGGAAATCTAGACCAATGCTTTGAAAGTGTCCCCACCTCATCAAGGGAATTTTCTGGGTTTTTGGCAATTTAGTGTGGCCTCGGTTTAATGGTCCTGGGGCCCCCAGGAGGAGGAGTGGGGTTCTCCATGAGGAGGGATGATAAAAACAGGCCAGGGATGGGAAAGAGCTCCTGATGTAACCCCAGGGGCATTGAATGACTGGGGGCTGGGTGTCAGAATGTGTCTGGTGAATCAAGAAAGGGTGTACAGCTCTTCTCTGGACTGTGTACTCCCAAATGAAATGGGCAGCCACAGGCCTCCCTCCCTCCCATCCCAAGTCCTTCTGTCCAGATTTTAAATATGTCTAAATATTTATAGCCAGGTACTGTGGTGCATACTTGTAATCCCAGCTACTCAGGAGGCTGAGAAAGCAGTATGGAGACTCCTCAGAAAGCTTAGAATGGAACCACCATTTGACTCAGTTATTCCACTCTTCGGCATATGTTCAAAGGACTTAAAATCAGCGCACTATAGTGATGCAGTCACATCACTGTTTATAGCAGCTCAATTCATGATAGCTAAACTATGGAACCAACCCAGATTCCTTTCAACAGATGAATGGTTTAAGAAAATGTGGTATATATACACAATGGAATATTACTCAGCTAGAAAGAAGAATGAAATTATAGCATTTGCCAGGAATGGATAGAATTGGAGATTATCATGCTAAGTGAAATAAACCTGTCCCCCCAAAATCAAAGGCTGAATGTTCTTGTCTGATAGGTGTATGCTAACTCACAATCAGGTTGAAGGGTGGAATTTAACAAAGAATAGAAGTATACTTTGGATTAAACAAAGGGAAATGAAGAGAAAGGAGGGGGAATTGGAATAGGAAAGATAGTAGAATGAATCAGGCACTATCCTGTGTGCATATATGATTACATGACCAATGTAATTCTACATCATGTACAACCAGAAGAATGAGAAGTTATACTCCATATATGTATGGTATGTAAAAATATATTCTACTATCATGTATAACTAATGAGAACAAAATAAATAAGTAAATAAATAAATACTTATTATCTTTAGGACTAGCTTCCAGAATTCTCCACTAGCCCTACATCCCTGACACAGTCCCTCAGACCTCTTTACTTCTTACCCTTTCTCTAAAATTCCATTTCATGTTCTAGCTGAAAGGACAGAGTGTTAGAGGACTAATTTGGCAATCTTAGCTATATTTGTAAATATGTGATGGTGGGTCAGAAAGCGTGGTGGAATCCAAAGGGATTGATACATTTGAGTTCAAAATTTAGATGCACAGGCAGTGAGCCTAGGTCCTGGGGACTGAGCTGCTAATCTGTCAGGCCTGTTCTCTGCTCTCCTGTGGAGGTGCAGGGAGTTCGGCATCATTCACTCATTCAGTGAAGAGTTCCTGGTCCTCACTCTGTGTCACATACTTTTCTGTTCCTTCTGTTGAGATTTACAAGTGAACAAAGTCGTACCCACAGGTGTTCTGACAGGTGAGGAGGCCCAGAAACAGCATCAGAATCTGAGTTGCTGTTCCAGGTAGGAAGGTTACTGTAGAGGGCGATGGGAGTTTCTGGGGAGGGTGATTTTGAATGAGGAAGAATGGAGGGAGGGAGCCAGTCTCATGGCTAGCTGAGGAAGTAGCATCCCTGCAGAGCAAGTAGCCAGGACGAAGGCCCAGGACCTGCTTTCTATGAGCAGAGAAGGGCAGTGAGGGGAGCAGGAAGGAGGAGGGGAGGTAAGAGGTCGACTAGCAGAGCCTGTGGCTCCTACTCCAGGCTTCTGGGGCCCTTGGAAGGGTCTGAGCAGAAGTGGGAAATGGTTTGAGTGGAAAATCACTGGGCTTCAGGGATGAGGAAGGACAGGAGTGAAGTCAAGGTGGAGCACGTGAATCTCTTCTGTCTGCTTGGGCTGCTGTAACAATACCACGTGCTCAAACAGTGAGATGGGATGGCCGTAACTCATCCCATTATGGCACCAATGACAGGGAATCCCAGGGAGACATCATGGTGATAGGGTCCACCACAGTGGTAGGGAAGATGGAGAGAAAGGGTCAGATTGTGCCGGCGGGTAATAAGGTAGGGCATGAGAATAGTGTGCCTCGTTGAAGGCAATAGGGGTTATGGCTTAATTCTGTAAAGGCCCCTCAAAAGCTTATGTGTTGAAAGCATGGTCCCCAATGCAACAAGGTTCAGGGGTGGGGCCTGTAGGCAATGATTGAATCATAAGGGCTCTGAGCTCATCAGTGAATTAATCCATTGAAAGCTGAATGGGCTGCTGGGAGGTGGGACCTAGTTGGAGGAAGTGGGTCATTGGGAGTGACCTGGAAGGGCTTGTCTTTTCCTTGGACCTTCCCCTGCTCCACTTTGCTTCCTGGTTGCCATGAACTGAGCAGCTGTCCTCTTCCATGCCCTTTCTTGGAGTTGGCTAACCATAGACCTAATTCTGTGAAACCATGAGCCAAAATAATAAATTTTTTGTCCTCTAAGTTGTTCTTGTCAGGTGTTTAGGTCACAGCAATGAAAAGCTCACACTCATGGTGTGTCCTTTGTAGAGAATTTAACACTAACCCTGATGAAGAGATGATCACTTCATAATATTGCCATATAAAGTCAATTCTTAAAGTTATTATTGATGAAATACTTCTACCTTAAAAAATAATTACTTATCCAATATCTAGGAATAGCCACAGCCTCTGTGGAGTTTTAATAATATGTCTATACCTGAAGTTAGCACCTTTTTTCACTTTTCCTTTAATCAACCTTATGTTCCACACACACATTAATTCAGGGAACTTGCGTCTGCACAGGTGACCCCTTACAGCGACTGGGTCACAAGGAGATGCCCAGGCTTCAGAATTACACCAGCCACCTGGGTGTAGGTCAGGTCTTTGAGACCTGTGAATAAGTGGGGGATTTGATTAAACATTGTCAGCATGGCAATTATAAAGACAAGGAAACAGAATGAAGGTCATTTTAACTTTGTCGATGTGACCACTTGGGATGTTTATTTGTGCTTAAAATCTAAAGTAGTGAAAGAGTATGAACTTCAAGGTACATTTTTTGTTTGACAAGTATCTGTTTTAGTTCACACATGAAATATTACTGACTTAAAATGGCATCTTTATAATTGAAATTTAACCTCATAATTAATTGATTGTTTTAGAATTAAAGAATTCATCAAGAAATATAGTGTTATATCAGTAGTATCTTTTAGCAGTGGTCAAAATTACACCTCTTGTGGCTGATTCTGCTTTATTAAAATTCACTTTTTTTCTTGGCATGATTATCTGTGCAAAGTTCAATTTAAGAAAAATTTTGCTTTGCATTTTTTTTTCTGGACAGTATTGTTTGTTTTAGTTTATAACTGTGTCAGTTTGCTTTCTGTTACTATAACAAATACTTGAGATAATCAATAAGGAGGAAAGATTTATTTTGGTTCATAGTTTCAGAGGTGTCAGTCAATGATTGCTTGGTCCTGTTGCTTTGGACTTGTGGCAGCACAGAACATCATGGTGGGAACATTGGCAGAAGAAACACATCATGGCTGCTAAGAAGCAAAGAGTGAGAAAAAGGAGCCAGGGTACCAATGTCTCCTTTAAAGGCAAATCCCACAGTGACCTAACTTCTTCCCACTCTACTTCCTGTTCAACCATCTCCCAATAACATCACAGGCTAACAACCAAGCCTTTAATGCGTGGCCTCTGGTGAGACACTCCAGATCCAAACTGTAGTAATGAGTATTACTAAAAATGATTTCATCATAGAGAAGAGGGGTGTTTTAGCTTGTGCAGGTTGCTATAACAATTTACTATGAACTGGACAACTTAAACAGCATATATTTCTCAAGGTCTAGAGGCTGGAAGTTGGAGATCAGGATGCTGGCATCTCAGAGTCTTGGTGAGGGTTCTTGCTATTGTTTGAATGTGGTTTGTGGTTGGATGTGGTTTGAGTATGTACCACAAGGATCCATGTGTTGGAAACTTGGTTCCCGGAGTGGAACCTGTAAGAGTGGGCTTAGGGGGGAGTCTTTGGGTTATTGAGGACCAAAGGTCAGGAATTGATTAAGGTAGTTCTCATGCAACCCTTTGGTTGTTCTTGAGAAAGAATTTTTATGAAGGCCTGAGTCTGGTCTTACCCAGTCTCTCCGACTTCTTGTATCAGATTCTGTCACTTGCTTCTGCATGTGCTTCTGCCACTGCCGTCAGCCATTGCCATCAGTCATTGCCATCAGCCATGGTATGATGAGGCTGAGAGGACACTCGGAGAACTGAGTCAATGCAGGAACCATGTGCTCAAACCTCCAGAACTGTGAACTAAATAAACCTTGTTCCTTTATAAAGTTAGCCATCTCAGGTATTTTGTTATAGTGACAAAATGTGGACAATTGTAAACCTCTTCCAGGTTATGTCCTCACACAGTCTTTCCTGGGTTCATGAAGGAAGTGAGCAAGATTAACATTGACCCCATTGTGGGGCTCCACCCTTATGAACTAATCACCTCCAAGTGCCATCACACTGGAGCTTGGTGTTTCAACATATGAATATTTGGAGGTAGAGGGACACAAACATTCAGTTCATAGCCAAGGGGAGGTTAGAAAAAATTATCTTCTCAGGGTATCAAATATGCTCAGAATGCAAGTGGGATTTGGGATATAGTTTGAAGGTAGAGTAAATAAGTGATAACTGAAGATATGTGAGTACAGAAAGAGTTCGAACTTGTGTCTCCAACCTCAGCCTTCAACAGGGAGAAGCAGGAAGTGTTATTCCAGGGGACAGTTGTAGGAGGAACAATTCTGGGGGGAGGTGTAGAGCAACAATTGGGTTTTAGACATGCTCCCTTTGAGGTGCCTGCTGAACATCCCAGATAAGTTTTCCATTGGGCAGTCAGATGTTCAAGTTGAGAGCCCAGGGAAGAGGTTGAGGCTGAAGAGAGGAATTTGGGATGTATCAGTATTTATGTGGGATTTAAAATCAGGAGACCATATGGCATTGTCTCAAATAACACAAAATCTAATGAATAGCTCTTTAATATAGTCACAAAACATGCCTTAGAGAAGCAGTTTCCCTGAGCCTGAGGAATGGTAGGTGCTGACCTGGTCTGAAGGCACAACATGAAATCTTTGGGGAAACAGCTTGAGGTGAGATCAAGGTGAGTGGGTAAGGCAAAGTGGAGAAGTGCAGCTGGTAGTGAATAAAGGCCTTGAGGTGGGAAACGCAGGAGAATTTATTTCAAGAACAGGGAAAATTCCATGAAGCAGGGAGCATGTGCACTCATGGAGGGCTGGGTTTATTATCGGAACTCAGGTGAAGATTGATGAGTTCTAAGGAGGAAAGTGGCATGATCCTACTTGAGTTTGGAAAAGATTGTAGAGCGTTGCTCTGTGAAGGATGGATTAGAGAGGTGACGTAATCCATCTGGGTGAAGAATGGCATGTTGAGACCACAACAAGATCTGGGGGGACTGATAAACTGAAGCAGGTGAGATGACATAGGGAGTGATGAATGTAGAAGGTGAAGGAACAGGTTATGGATGACCAGGTGTGGGGTGGAGGATGGGGAAGACAAGGATGGGGAGTTTAGGTAAAGAACATTCTACCATTTAAGCATACTTGATGGTGGCACTGGGAGACCCCAAGAGGAGGTATCAGAAGGACACATGGGGTTGGATTAGGAGCCAGGAGAACAAACTAGACAGGGGTGCGACTTGGATGGGGATGATGCCTAATCATTGGATGGGGATGATGCTGTCTGGTGAGGTACCTAAGTGGACAAATCTTCTAGAATGAGGGTTGACCATGAGTAAGGAAGGTTGAGAGCCTTGAGGACAGATACAAATGGAGGAGGAAGAGCTGAGCGAGCAATAGGGGAGGCAGGTAGGGTGGAGGAAACTGTCTCAGGAAGGAGGGAGCCACATGGTCAGATGCAGTGATCAGTGTGCCTGGACTATGGACATGGCTGTTCCTGAGGACCCTGGAGGCAACTCCTAGTGGATGGTTGGGAGGAACCAGATGGAAGTGGGTTGAGGAGAGAAAGGGAAACGAAGCTGAGATCACTTGTGTAGATGACTCTGATAGAGAATCTGTTGCCAAACTCTTCAGTGGAAAATGGTTATCATAGCAAATATCCAGCACACCTGGAATGCTGTCTCTCTCCACATGGGTGAGTGTGTTCTGTGCATTTATTTGATCTTACAATCACCCCAGAAAATGGCACTATGATCTTCCCAAACTACAGTCAGGGAAACTGAGGCAGAATTTAAATATACAGGGTGGTAAGTCTGAATTGGAACCTAAATATTCTGAGTGCCAATACTTTCAACCCCAGTGCTAAACTCATGATGGAGAAGCACAGAAGGAGCTGAGGGGCTCTGACCTGGGGCAGAACCCTGACCCGCTTCCATTCAGGACTGGAGTGTGAACTGTCGTCAAGTCTCTGCATCCCTTTTCTAAAATGAGGACAATATCCTTGCTCTCCCTACTCCATAGAGTCCCCTGCAATGTGCAATGAAAATCAATCATTCATTTAACAAAAGTGAACTGAGAATGTACCTGCTATTGGTGCTTTGAGAGATACTGTGTATGGAACACAGCAGTGAGCAAATAGAGCCCCTGTACTTAGTGGAGCTTGCATCTCATAGGGTATCCAGACAATAAATGGAGAGATGCAGACAGATTGGCGGTATATGTGAAGGCAGAATCAATGAGATCTGCTGATGGGTGGGATGTAGAACATGAGGAGTTATGAGAAATCAGATAGTTTTTAAGATTTGGTATTGAGCAACTAGGTGGATGGAGGTGCCATACAGAGACCTGAGAAAGATTGGGAAAGATAAGATTTCAGGAAAAAATGAGCAGTTAAGTTTGGTGCATGCCATCACATTTAAGAGATTTCTGGGACATCCAAGTGAAGGGGTCGTGTGGATGCTGTGCCAGGCTAGTGAAGATCCACACAGTGCCTTATGCTCAAGGCCACAGTGATGAATGAGCTTATGGGACAGACAAGACAAGGGCCAGGTGGAGGATGAAGACCTTGGAAGGTAGGGGCAGTCCCCACAAACCCCCTGAGAAGAAAGGGAGAAAACCCAGGCAGAAGGGGATCACAGAAACCAAGAGATGGGAGGGCTCCCCAGGGGACTGCTCAGTGCGATGATGCTGAGAGAAAGGAACTTGGATTTAACAATGTGGGACTAAGGGCCAGGGCGGGCTGCAGGATGAATGGGTGGTGAGGAATTAGAGCCTATACCAGAAACATCTTTTACAATGCTAATTATACAGGCAATGGCCATAAGACCTATATGGGATTCTTTTTGTTTTTAATTTTCAACTTCCAGTCTATGCAAAATGTTGCTATTTACCAAGAGGATGCTCAAGAGATCAATCCAGGGCAGAACAGTGATTTAAGTGGGACCCCAGGACCCACCTCAGGGCTTGGGGTTTTTTTGAATCTGTCCTGGGCAAAGTGTAAGGGTAAATGGAAAACTCAGAAACCCAAAGGCATCTTCACATTCAGAGGGGGCCCACCAGCTTTAAGCTTTCTTTCCCTGGGTGGGTGGCCACTTGTGCCTCACTTACCCATTCATGCATCCAAGGAGTGTCCCAGAAGGGCTCAGTGGGCTACATTACCTCTCACTCATGGGGCCAAGAGTGCCTGAGGAATGAGCCCACCTCCCACGGAACCCAAGGTATGGGAAGTACTAGGGAAAGTAGGTCTTATCTGGAGGCCAGAAGAGAACATACTCCGGGTGACCAGGATTCTTTCAAGGATTAAACATGGCCTGAGGAGCCTGGACACTTGCCCTGCTACAATTCCCTACACTGCCCGGCTCAGAGCCACCAGCTCCACAGGGAGCAGTATGCAGACCCCTGCAGAGCAAAGAGAGAAAACCAGATGTCCCAGCCTCAGCATCGGCCTCAGCCCTAGCACTGTCCCCTATGAGGCAGCTGATTCAGCTGTAGCCCTGCCAGCTCCATCTCGAAATGTGCCCAATCCAGGCCGTATCTGGAGGAGGAAGTGGCATTAGGGAGAGTTGTTTTCCAGATGGGAGAAATTACAGCACATTTGTATGCTGATGGGAGTTATCCAATAGTAGTAGGAAATGTTAATGCAGGAAAGGGGTAAATTTGAGGTTCCTGTCCTAAAATTCCTGGCTTCTGTGTTAAGGTGTATTCTTCCCATTGGTGGACAGATGAAGGAGATGCCGTGTGTCATTGTTGGGTCTCCTTTCAGCTGTGGAACTCTTGAAGAATCCCTAGTCTGGGTGCTCTGGGAAGTGAAGAAATCACAACTAGAAGATGTGGGATCTGGGACTCTGGGACACAGGGATATGGTTCATCAACGCATGAGACTTGCCCTAGTTTGGGAGAGAATCTATTTCTTTTCATTGAGAGAATTTCTTGCTGTGTTCTTAATGAAAAGAAAGTGTCAGTTCAAAGCAGCTTTTCAATAGAAATATAAAACAATAATAACGATGAAGAGTAATGTGGAAGGCATAAAGTAAATAGACTTAAAAGGGTAGGCAGCAACAGCATCCACACATTCAATATCTACTGAGTTGCTATGGGCCAGAACTGTTCTAGGCACTGTGGCTACTGCAGAGAACCAACACAATGGACCTGCTACCCACAATGGATGTAATGAGACATAACAAGTGACAAGCCAGTAAGTTAAGAAGGAGGAAGAACATAGATGGCTAAGGCACTCTTAGAGTTCCTATAGTATTTGGGGATAGGTGCAGGGCTAATTTTATTTATTTATTTGTTTATATTTGCAATTTGATAAGTGCCTTTAATTCTGCTATTAACACCTAATTATACTTTTTTATATGCACCTTGAATAAGTTTCATTACACATAAACTACAAGACATTGCAGTTAAACTCCAGCCCTTTCTGAATAATCAGAATTGAAATGATACAAGGCTGATTATTTTTAGACATTAAGTTGGCATTTAGAAAACTTATGTGTAAAAAAAAGAGGTTGTGGGGAGAGGGAAGGACAGAAGTACTTTGGATTAGACAAGGGGGAATGAAGGGAAGGGAGGGGGAATGGGAATAGCAAAGATAGAGGAATGACTCGAACACTACTATCCTATGTGCATATATGATTACATCACCAACATAATTATGCATCATGTACAACCAGAAGAATGAGAAGTTATACTCCATATATATATAATGTGTCCAAATACATTCGACTATCATGTATAACTAATAAAAACATATTTAAAAGAGGTTAAGATGGTTTATGAATGATTGTGAGATTAATAGAAATAAAATGCATAACTTTCAAGCAAATGGAGGAGGAACAAGGAAACTCAATCATGCCGACGAAAGAAAAGAAAGAAAAAAAAGTCACAGAAAAGGAAAACAAATAGCACAAAATAAGGTGCAAATATGGACTCAAAAGAAACCTAAATAGCTCAAAATCACAATAAATACCTAGACTGAGCTTTTCTGCTTTGAGTGAAATTAAAAAAATAATTTAGATTTAGGTTGTTTGCAGGAATCCCACATAAAACACAAGGAGACAGAAAAATTAAAAGTGAAGAACATTGAAAATATATCCCAGGAAAATACTAACTAAAAGAAAAGCATTATTTAGGGAACTAGAGACCACATAATGTAATGAGACAAAAGAAAAGAATTCATCAGAACTAAGTAAATATTCAAAATTATATACAACTGTTATGGTTTGGATCTAGAAAAGTCCCCTGGGGGGAAAAATCACATTTTGTAAGCATGATTCCAAATGTAGGACTACTCAGAGGTACAATGATTGGATTATGAAAGCTATGACTTCATCAGTAGATTAATCCATTTGAGGGATTAATAATTTGAATGCATACTGGGGCATGTATGATGTATCTTAGACCCAGATCAATGGAACCAGCCAACTATGGACTGAAACCTCTGAAACTATGAACCCCAAATAAATATATCCCCCTCTAGGTTGTTCTTGTCTGGTATTTTTGTCCCAGCAATGAAAAGCTTACTAACACAACTAATAATACATCTTCATACTGATAAGGCAAAATTAATCTAATTATAAGGGAAAAATTCACAGCAATACTAGGAGATTTTAAATTACCTCTCAGTAATTAGCAGATGAAACTTACCAAAAAATTGTAAGTATATAGACAGTTTGAGCCACACAATTAACAAACTTGATCTATTGGCCCACCATATAGCACAACCATCAAATAACATATACAATTCTCAATAATATGTGAAATTTTAATAAGAAATTGCACAGATACTATGCCAAACACTGATCAACAAATTTAAAAGATGCTATGTCATGCAAATAAGTCAGAAACCAATAACAAAAATGTAGCTAGAAACAAGCAAAAAACTATATATTTGAGTATATGGGAACACATCTATTCATGGGTTCAAAGAAGCAAAAATACTAATTAGAAAATACTTAAAATTGAACAATAATAAAAGTACTGTACATCAAAATTTGTGGTGGTATTTAAAGTGAAATATATAATTTTGGATGCTTATATTGCATAAGAAAAATTCTTCAAGATTAGTGAGCAAGATATTCAACTCCATAATGAGAAAAACAACAATGTAAGCCAAGGAAAGTTGAAAGAAGAAAACACAAAGAGCAGAAATTGATGAAAGAGGAAATGAAAAATGGGATTGCAATTTAAAAATATCAGAGGATCATTTAAAACTTCATGCAAACAAATAATTTAGATAACTTCTTAACAAATACCACTTACCAAAACTGACTCAAGAAAAAGTGGAAAAGAGGAATAGACTCATGTCATCAAAGGAATTAAATCAGTGTCTAAAATTTGAGAGAGAGAGAGAAAGAGAAAAGAAGAAGAAGAAGAAGGAGGAGGAGGAGGAGGAGGAGGAGGAGGAGGAGGAGAAGAAAAAGAAAAGAAGAAGGAGGGGAAGGAGGGGGAGGAGGAGGAGGAGGAGAAGGAGGAGGAGATATCAAGTTCAGATGTCTGATGTTGTTAAGGTGGGTTCTCAAAAACGACTAAGAAATAGACAATCCCAATATTATACAAATTATTCCGATGAATAGGGAGAAAGTTCTAAAACTCATTTTGTGAGACTAATGTAACCTTGATACCAAAACTAGACAAGGATATAAATAGGGAAAATTTTAGGTCAATTATACTCATAAACATAGACAGGAATATCATAAATAAATAATTAGTGAACCAAATCCAGTAATGTAGAAATACAATCATATATCATGACCGAATTGCTCCCAAAAGCAAGGTTGATTTAATATTAGAAAAATATATCAGTGTAATTCACCACATTAAAAGTGAAGAAAAGGAAATATCATAAAAATAATAATTTCACTATAAACAGTTTTTAAAAAATTCAGATTAAAGCACCTCTTCATATATTAGGAACAGGAAGAAATTTCTTTAACCTGGTGAAGGGTGTTTCAGAACATCTAGCAAAACATCCTATTTAACATTAGCATAATTTATTAAAGTCAAAGATAAAGGTCCTTACAGTAAGTGCTTGGCTTGTCATGCTGGAGGTCTCTGCTAGTGAAAAAAGTATACAGATTAGGAAGGAAGAAAATATATTTTATTATTTGCAAATAATACAGTCGCCTATTTTGAAAGATCTAAAAGGATCTACAAACTGTTAGAACTAAGATTTCAACAAGTTCACTGGATATAAAATGAAGATGATAATGAGGATGTGTCTGTGCCAGCAACACTCAATTTAAAGCCAGAATTTTTTTGAAAGATACAACTTTTAATAGCAATGAAACTCTGAGATACTTAGGAATGAAATTTAAAAAGTTGGTATGAGACTTGTACAGATGGTGGTCTGGGATAGCCATGTGCACTGCACAACTCAAGGGGCATTGGCTCATTGAAATGAGATACATGTCTTGCTAAACAGTAGCTCTGCCTTTAGAGAGGAAGTTCTAAGGCATCACTGAAAAACTTAAAGTAAATATAAATGGTGAGTTTTACTAAGAAGATTCAACTCCAATAAATATGTTGATTCCCCACCCATATGTTCTAAATTCAAAGCAATTCAAATTAAAATCCAACAGGATATTGTTTCATGACATGTGATGAAATCATGGTTCCAGAATATATCTGGGCGGTTGAGTGCTAAAAATATCACCAAAAAATTGAAAAAGAGCAGATAAAAATATTTTATCCTATCAATTATCAGAAACCATTGATAAAGCTCTAGTCATTAAAGCAGTGTGGTATTGGCCCAGGGACCTTCAAATAGGAAAGCAGAGCAGAATTAAGAGCCCAGAAACAGATCCATACACATATGGAAACAATGTTTGAGTAGGATAGCATTAAAAATAGTGGGGACAAATTTTTTCTATAAATGATATTAAGACAACCAGTTATCTACATGGGAAAATATTAATGCAGAACCTTACTGTATATCAATATAAAAATCAATTTAAAGTGAATTTAAAAATCTGCACATAAAAGTAAAAATTTTAGAAGGAAACATTGGAGAATATCTTTTATGATCTTGCTAGAAAGAAGATTTTCTCAAAAAAAAAAAAAAAACAAAAGAACAAATCAAGAAAGGAAAATCTTAATGGATTGACTTAGAATTAAATTGTAAAATTCCATGAGTGAAAGAGATTAAAAAATAATCACTACTGAGAAGAAGGTATTGAATCTAATAACAAAAAATTAGCATCCAACATTTAATTTGTAGAATGCCTACAAATCAAAAAGGGAAAGACAATCCAATAGAAAGAATGGGAAACACTATGAATGAACAAGTCATGAAAAGTGGAAAGTCAAAAGAATAAGAACCACAGACAAGAAGATCAGGACCTCTCCAGTGAAGGCATAGGTCCCCGAGAGGCCTTGCTCCTCCACAGCCTCACACTAAATCCTACCATTGTAAGTAGCCATAGAACTTGGAGTGAAGAACCCAGAGATGAGCAAGATCAACCCTGCCTTCTGGGACCTCACATCTCAGGGGAGAGAGAGTGGGCATGAACACTTGTGCCACAGCGTGGAGCCTGCCAAATGGAAATTTGCACAAAGAACTGTGCAGTGCCAGGGCAGGAGCTGCTGGCCTCACCCAAAGCATTCAAGGAAAGGTCTCCTGAGATGAGGAAACTTCAGACTTTCAAATTCCAAAGCAATATCACATTTGCTGCACAAGTCACTTTCTACTATCTAGTTTTCAAAACTACTGGAAAAAAACATTATAAAATATTAGAGAGTTGCACAGAGCCTTCAGAAAAATCTAAATTCCTCTACCAGCCCTACATCTAATATGCTGAAGGATCTTGAGCTACTGACTACTTAACAGTTCCACTTGGGTATCTAATGGGCATCTTGAACTCAAACATCTAGGACTCATTATTCTTCCACCAATTTGCTTGACCTTCACCTTTCCCAATTCCTCTCTATCCTCCAATCACTCAGATCAAGAGTCTTGGGGTCATGGTTGACTTATTCTTTACATTGCACTCCACTCCAAAGTGAAGAAATCTTGACACTGCTCCAGGTGAAATATATCCAGAATCTGACCACCTCCCTCCACTGTTATGGCCCTGGCAGGAGCCAGCACCACCTCTCATCTGCCTTATTATAGTAGCCTCCCAAATGCCCCAAACTTGTGTCTGTACACAGTGGTCACAGAACTTTTACAAATAAAATTCTGATCATGTCATTCCTCTGCTTCAATCTCTCCCTGTCCATGGCTTATATTCCAGAGGAATAGCCCAAGTCTCCACAATGACCTCTGAACCCCCATGGCATGGCCTCTCTCACATCAGCTACTTCTCTGCTCCAGCAGTACCAGCCTCCTCACTCTTCCTGGATCTCTCAAGGCATGGCCTATCTCAGGGATTTTGCAGAGTCTGTTCCCTCTGACTAGATATCCAGTTGGCTAACTCCCTCACCACTGCCTGCAAACCTTTGCTCAACATCACCTTATCACTGAGCCTTCCCTGGCTGCTTTATATAAAATTGAACCTGTAATACAAAGCTGCTCCCCGCCCTTTCCGTTGTATCACCACCTAGCTTGTCAGTCTGAAAGCTGCTCTCCCCGTCCTTTCCAGTGCAGCCATTTTCCCCGCCTCCCAACTACTTGTCAGTCTGTGAACAGCCTAGCTAGCTATTGGTTCATCAGTCAGCTTGCAAGTATCCTTCTCCGTTATTGGTCCCCTGTTAGCCCGGAAGAATTCAACTGCTTAAGGGTAGCTACCCTGCCATCTTTTCTCATGCTTTCTCTCCCCCTGACTCACTTTCTTTCTCCTCCTCACTTCCCACACTCTTTCTTTCACATTCCCTTTCTCTTTCCTTTCTCTTTTCCTCTCATTTTCTCTCTTACCCTGCAGGGAGACACTCTGTTTGCTTAATAAACTCCCTTATGTGACTTCCTGTGTTTGGCGTGGTTTTCGTGGAATTTCTTACAGGACCCACTTCCTTCTCTTGCACAATCCACTAGCCCCACTTAAGCTGCTCAAATTTGTCAACCACTATCTCCTTCTGACACATTAGCCAACACCCGTAGTTTATGATGTGTCTCCTTCCTGCTAGGATGTAGCCCTACCCAGGGAGGAATTGGTGTTGATTTTACCCAGTGCCCAGAACAATAAGCACACAGAATACTTACTGAACTGAAAAATTCCCTGACATCTTTGCATCTCAACTTGTGTATCTTTTAAATCTGAAACCTTAAACCTGCCTCAAAAGCAGGTGGAGTGTGAGACATGAGAAGAATCCCCAAGATATATTATGTATACATAAAGTTGACAATCAGGAAGATGTGTTAAAGATAGAGTGTAGAAAACATAAGAGTTTTTTAAAAAACATGGAACATTCAAGAATATTTACTTACAAAAAAATTTAAAAGGATGGAAGGACCAAATTATAAGATCTAAATCAAGCCACCTTCCTGCAGCAGTTTCATCATCTCTAACTGACCAGACAGACATTGGAGCCCCATTCTAGGTTTGCATATGGTTTGATCCAAAGACAAAGTTTCCAGATGTCTAGTAAACTCATTGATTGGTGAGCTACAGCTGTGGCCAGGTGTCCCTGCCCTGTGTCTCTTCAAAACAACAAATGCACATTGACTCCAGAAAGTTTTAGCTTGCTAAGACCCTTGTTCAAGCTCTGGACCTCTTAACCACACTGCCATTGGTGGGTGGAGGGGGGGAACTGATATGAAGGAGAATGGGGGGAGGAGAGGAAAAGGAAAGGGGAGAGAGAGAGATGCAAAGGGGGAAAGAGAAAAGAAGACGATATATGAACAATTGTGTAACAGGATCAGTGCCACAGTCCTTCCACTCCAGCCTGTGGGCACTGACCTAATATTTCTTTGCCCTTGCTACTTGATGTATGTTCTTAAATGAATCAATAAAGCATGTAATTTGAGAATCTTTTTTTTTTTGGTCCTCAAAACAATAGACTTTATTTTTTTATTATCATTATTTTTTATTTTTACAGACTGCATTTTGATTCATTGTACACAAATGGGGTCCATCTTTTTATTTCTGTGGTTGTGCACGATGTAGATTCACGCCATTTGTGTAATCATACATGTACATAGGGTAATGATGTCTGTCTCATTCCACCATCTTTCATGCCCCCTCCTCCCTCTCATTTCCCTCTATGTAATCTAAAGTTCCTCCATTCTTCTCTCACCCTGCAACCCCCTACCTCCATTATATATCATCATCCACTTATCAGGGAAACATTCAGCCTTTGTTTTTTTTGGAATTGGCTTATTTCACTTAGCATGGTATTCTCCAATTACATCCATTTATCTGCAAATGCCATGATATTAATATTGTTAAAAAAAAAGTCATTATTGCTGGAAGAATCAAAGGAAAACACTTAAAATATATAACACTATTCAAGGTATGGGTAGGAAGAACAGCAGTCTCTCATTTCAGACAACTCTTTAATAAAAGGTCAAGAGAACTTATCAAGCCTTCAGGGACTGGAGAGAGTGTGAGTGGGGAGCCCTGACAGCTGTGGGATGACAAGGGCGGGGAGGTTCCAGGTCACCTGTGCGGACAGCGTCATTACAGGCATCAGCTGTGGGTTGTTAAACGCTTGCTTGCATAGATCTACAAAGTTCTCTTGCTACATAAAGACTATGGAGCCGTGGACTGGGTATTGCTGCTTTCTCTGCTGAGCACAGGACTACGGCATTCTCTCTAGTGTAATCAGGAGATGAGAGAGGGTGTTGGCGGATGTTTACAGTCACTCTGCAGTGTAATTGAATCGCTGCCACAACTCTCTTGACAATATGA
The DNA here is from genome assembly GCF_902686445.1 of Sciurus carolinensis. Lineage (NCBI taxonomy): Eukaryota > Metazoa > Chordata > Mammalia > Rodentia > Sciuridae > Sciurus > Sciurus carolinensis. Next base: position 70,661,479 of record NC_062215.1, on the reverse strand, counting down.
TGCAATTATACTTTACATACATGGGTTGCAGCAGGGCACAGAGATTCAGGGATGTAATCTCTCCCACATTAGTGTGCAGTTAATTTATTGTCTTCACCAGGAGCTGGAGCTGCTGCTCCCTGTAATTGTGCTAATCAGAAATCATATCTCAAATCTGCTTCTCCCTCCTATTTGTCATGGTCACATTCAGGGTGGGCTTTAGTTTCCAGCTAGATTATTTGGACCCCTGCACAGATGGCTGAAAAGTAACCCAGTACTGCCAAGGGCTCCCCAAGGGTAAATGAATTTTGCATTTTCTCAGAGAGGGATTTCCAAGAATCATAAAGTAGGATTGTGCTGGCCCTCGGGGAGGCTCCTGGAGTTGTCCTTATCTGGCCTGGGGCCTGTAGATTTTACCACCCTTCTCAACCATGCTGGGTCACCCAGAGACTACAAAGGCAATGGAACGTTCCCTGCCCATACCTCCATACACACATGGAAACTGCTTTCTAGAAAGAGGTTCTTTGAACCACTGATCTCTGCAAAACGTAGCCAGACTCCCTGGCAAACCAGTCTGCCCGTGGCTTTGCAGTTGATCTGAATGGAGGCAGCTGCTCAGGAACACCTGCTGTGAGCAAACACTGTGCCCTGAGGCATCTCACTGAATCTCACTATAACCCTGCTTCCCATCCATCTCAGAAGAGGTCCAGAAAGGTGGGATGATAGGCTGTTATTGGGCTGCTCAGCTTTTGGGCTGAGAGGCAATCCTAGCTTCCTCTGCCTTCCCAGACCGCCATCACAGAGTGGGGATGCCCCAAATTGCCCATGCCTCCTTCTTCCTGTGTGCTCTGGCCCCTGTGCAGTGATTGCTAGATGGAAGGGGTCAGGTCAGGGTGCACACTGACAAACATCCTCCTGGACAGTTTGCAAGACCAGGCCTGGCCAGGATGCCAACATGCCTGGCTAACACAGGAAAAAGAAGATTCTGGGCTTCTCTACCTTAGAAATGGAGGAAAGGTGCTTTGGAGACTAGTGCTCAGGGGTCCCCCACACCCCGACAGGACAGGCCTGGAGGTGGGAGGAAAGAGTTGGGAAACACCAATTATCAGAGAAAATGAGTCTATTGCCCTTTGGAATTAGAGAATCTGTAATATCTGGGCTAGAATATTTCTGGAGGCCATGCAAAGTCACAGAGAATGCCAGAAATAGCCAGCCCCCTTTCCAGTGGTCTCTTCACTGCCCAGGAAAAACAGTCTTAAGCCCATTAGGCATCTGTAGCTCATCCCTGTGCTGCCTTGGGTACCCCACATGATCCGCCATCATCTACCCATGGTGTAGGGGAGGCAGGCTCAGGTGGGGAATAAGGCACACAGGTAATGATTATCAGCAAAGAAATAGGTGGAAGTTCATATGGACTATCCAGGGGACAGAGAGGGACCACACCAGGTGGAGCCTGAGAGAAGGTTTGACGATGGAACTCAAAGTTTGCTGGAGTGGAGCTGCAAGGCTGAGCCAGTCCTGAGAGGCAGTGTGTGGGGTGGGGAAGGCGGTGGGGTGGGACATCTAGCCTGACCTCACCCCCATCCTGCTTACTTAGTGTGAGTTCTCCCCAGCAAACCTTCCCCTTCTAGCCAGGAGGCACTTTAGGCAGATTTTTTGGGGGAAATTATGGGGCCTGTGTGGTGCAAATAAGGGTCTACTAAACACACAGCCATGTTGTGAAGGTCCTTGGGCAGAACTCTGATGAGGGTCCCCACGAAGAAGCAATGGAGCAGATGACTTGGGTGACACTGTTCCAGCATGCTCACTCAGGGGACGGCCCCTCCAGCTGCTTCCTCTCACCCCTACCTTCACTGCCGGGAAGAACAGGGCTGCTTGAGGGCACAGGAAAGGCCTGGCCCTGTCGAGCTCCAGGACTTGGGACAGAGTGACAAAATATGCCTCCCAACCACCCTTAGAGGCTGCTAAGTGTCCCCTCTCACTGCTGGGAGGGCCCCAAGTCTGCTGGTTCCCAAATGTGGGTTCTGCCAGGACTCTTTAATTGCTCCCCCAGCCGGTGCCTGTGGCCCCCAGCTCATATGAACCCAGAGCCCTCATCCCTTGGCTGACACTGGCCCTGGTTCTGCTTTTGCTGCCTTTGGGTCTGGGTTAGTGCTGGTCTGGTCAGCATCACTCCGGCTGCTGATTAGGGCCACGCTGTGCTCAGCCCCAAGGCTAAAAATAAGTACTGCCGAACTAGTTAATAAGTTGCCGCTGAGCGTGCCAGAATTTCCTTATCTTTCCACAACAGACATTTTTACAGGAAAACTTGAAATGTTTTTCATCCATCAAAATGCCAGAGTGCTGCTCAGGGCCCCACTGGCGTCTTTCTGGGGGTTTAGTCTTGAGCCTAACCTTGGTTGTGCTCAAGAAAGTGTGGCTTTGGCTGAGTTCCATGGGCAGGTTGCCTCAGGTCACAGCATTGTAGGCTGCATGGGGACACCAGGTGTAGTGTCAAGTCCCTGGGTTCTGGGTGACCCCCTCCTGCGTTCAGATTCTGGCTCTGACTTGTGACTTTGGACAAGTCACTTCACTCCACTGTGCTTCAGTTACCACTTTTGTAAAATGGGAAATATGTCCATAATATAATGCATGTAAACCATGCAAAGGTAACTGGGAATGTGTGAATGCAGCTTTTAAAACCCATGAGCTCAGAAAAAGAGTACTTTCTGGAGACAGCCACTGAACAAAGTAACCAATGTGGGATCCCTGAGCCAGACCCTCTGCAGACACCATAGGAGAGAGTGGCAGTTTGGGGTTTAAGATTTATGGAACACAAGCAGGAAGCCTTTGTCTGTCCACTTGCATGGGAGGCCCTGATTCACCAAATACATTGTGTTCAAGTCCAAATCTAAACAGGGCCTTGAGAATCTCTCACAACAAGGTGCACAAGTGGCCAATGTCTTTGCAACACTGACAACCTCAGAGCCCATGCTTTTGTGTTTTAGACTAACAAATCAGTTTGGCATGCTCCTTGGACTCCTGAGAACACACCTGTCCCATTACTGTGCTGCCCAAGGCCAGTGTGACACTAGAGGTGGAACTTTCCATCCACTTTGCAGGTGCCTTTTTTTTTTTTTTTTTTTTTTTGCATACCACATGCTTATTTGCAGCCTGGAAGCACTGAATGAAGAAGGCAGAGGGGAAACCCTTTCAAAGTTGCTCTGCTGGAAGTCCCTGATCAAGTACACTAACTCAAATGCTGGAGGTTGTCACTGATGGAGCACCTGCCTGTGCTTGGAGCCGCATGTGCATCTCTAGCAATGGAAGCTGTGAGTAGGCGGTTCTAACATCATATAACAAGGAGACGCTGAAATCTCAGAGCTAAGTCACTCCTGCAAGCTGGCACAGAGCCAGCCACAGTTAAAACTGAGACCTGAACATCTCAGATGCCCCAACTCCTTCTACCAGGTGGCACCCAGCATGTGCTTAGAGTGACTGCAGAAGACTGGGGGACTGGTGCAACTTCAGGATGCCTGAGGGAGGAGGTGCGTGGACAGGCAGACCCTGGGGCACAGAAATAGACTGGCAAGTTCAGCGAGGCTCTCAGCAGGTCCTCTGCAGAGCTGTGTTGGTAAATGTTTAACAGCCACCTCTCCAGAGGAGTAGAAAAAAGAAAAGAAAAAGAAACCCTGATGTGTAGAATTAGCTAATGTTCAAAGTATAAATACCATCACCACTGTCAGGTTCAAGCTACCAATGTTGCATTAGCCAATTTCTGTAGCAAATGCTACACACACACACACACACACACACACACACACACACATGCTCAATTTCAAATTAACCTGGGTTTAGTATGTAGCATTTGCCCATTTCTCTGGTGTCAATACCCCCACCATGGTCAATTTCAAGCTACCAAGAGTTTAATAAACAGCTTAAAATTTTCTAAAAATTTGCCAATCTCCTCTGGTCAGAGCCAGCTCCCAAACAGCACTGAATCCTCTGACTTAGGTAAAGTACAGTGGTTCTACCTCAGGGGCAGAGCTGGTACACTGTGGGGCACCAAGGCCAGGGTCAAAATAAAGGACCACTCGGAGATACAGAAGCAAGAGAAGTCCTTGCAGGTGGCTTTTTCTGGCTATATCTTCTGTGCCACTGAGAAGGGAAGAAGAGGCCATCACGCAGGGGCAGCTATATTAAAGCCAGTGGGCAGCAGGCACCAGGTGACATGTGATGGTTGGTGCTCCTTGTTTCTCTTTCTGGTGATGGAAGCCCCACTCCCAAGGGAGGAGGAAGACAAGCTCCCAGAGGACTTGTCATGCAACTTGGAGTAGCCAGGCTCCTTGAGTTGGGTTCTTCTCCTCGTCACAGGCCCTGGTGTCACAGGTCACAGGGTCATGGGCCACGAATCCTGGGAAGAGAACAGCGCCTAGCACTGCCTCTGGCTGGTCTGCAGGTAGCCTCTCTTCACTTACTCAGAAATAGTTCCACAGAGGAAAAGGCACTCTATTCTTTTAGGAATAGAATGTTGGGGTGGGGCTGGGATGTAATTCAGGGTGGAGCTTGATCCTCAGTGTGTCTCCCAAAATAGATCCGCACCCATGTCTGCAGCACAGAGCTTCGGGCATAAAACACCACAAGGTAAGATTAAGTGGAACCCTTCTCAACTGTCCCTCCCCATCAGGGTACCTGCTCCCTGAACTGGAATTGATCCCCCTCACCTGTAAGCAAGCCCACGCTAATTTGCATATTTAAAACTTTATCTAAGTGGCCTCTGTAACTTGCTGCAACTGCCTTTGCATAAGGCTGTCTAAGGAGACTGGCTAGCAGTGGGGCAATTCCTGGTGCTGCAGCTCAGTCCTTTCTTGCTATTGATGTGACTTATGTCAAATCCATGACTTCCCTAGTCTCAGTTTCCTCATCTGTAGAATGGAGATAGCAATTCCTCTCCAGTGGGGACAGGCTTGGCCCAGATGCTGGTTTCCTCTTCCCACCCTCTCCCAGCCTCCAGTACTGACAGCAACCTGTAGTCCCCTGACTTGCTTAGTCCTCCAGGCCTCTGGCACCCTTCTCTCAGCAGAGAGTTGGCTCCAAAGAACCACCCCAGCTGCATAGCATGTGCTCCCACAGACAAAGCAGGGGTTACACACAACCACACTTCTCCCATCACTGCCTCCGTGGAGAAGGCCTGGGGGATCCCTCCTCTCACTATGGTCTGCAGCAGACCATAACCTTCTTGGTTTACTCCCTCATACTGGTGCACATATTCCAGTCTCTTCTGAGAAAGGCAGTGTGGGATAACTGTTTTGAGATTTCACTTATTTGAAATGATCTTCATTCTATCTTCACAGCTGATGAAGAGGTGGGTAGGTGTGGTGGGTAGGTGTGGAGCCCTGATCGGAAATAATTTTTCTTTAGGGAAGGTGTTGCTTCCTTGTCTTCATTTCCTGTGAACTTCTGAGAAGGCCAAAGGTGTTGCAAGTGTTAATCCAGTGTGCATGACTTATTTTTTCCTTTCTGAAAACTTGTAGAATCTGATTTTAGTCTCGTCTTCTGAACTGTCATAGAGAGGTGACCTGGGGCAGATCTGTATCCATTGATTTTTCCAGGTATTCAATAGACTTTTCAATCTGGAAATATCTGGTTCAGGGTTTTTTTCTTAATTGTTTATTCAACCTCCTTCATTTTGTTTTCGATGCTTTCCCCTGCCACCTGAAACCCTCATTGTTTGTACATAGGCACACTGTCTTGGGTCAGGTCCCCAAGAGGCAGGCCCAGAGAGGAGGATCTGTGTGCAGTGACTCCAAGGGAAGTGAGGGAGGGGCAGGGGAAGAAGGAGAGGGATGGGGGGGCTCAAGCAGGACCCCATGGAGGAGGCTTCACATGGTCCAGCAAGGGAACTGGGCTTTCCCACTGCAACAGCCCTGGTCATTGACTACAGGTCATGCAATGAAATCTGGATTCCCAGTGTTTCTGGTCCTGTGGATACAGCAGCTCCCATAGCCAGAGAAGAGTTCTTTTAAGAAGGGGAAGCTACAGCTTCCGAGACCAGAGTACTCCAGTACTGGGGAAGGATGAAAAAAAAACAGATTGATGAGGGTGGGCATTTGGACAGGATATTGACATCATTACTTAGTCTCACTACCCAGATAAGTCTCTGTATAAATTTTTTTTCTATCCTGCTTTCAAGCTCTTTGCCTTTCCCTCTCCATTACTCAAAATGCCCCAATTTTTAATTCCATAACTTCTATCACTTTTTATTAATGATTTACTATCATACTTTTTATTTTCAAGAGCTCTCTTTTATTTGCTAAAGTTCTTTTTTGAAGCATCCTTTATTATTTTATTGTTGCAATATCTTCTCTTATCTCTCAGAGGCTGTTACTGATCTTTTTATTTGCATTTCTCTTTCTGTGTGGATTTCCTGAAGATTGATTGTTCTGTCTCTGTCATAATGGAGGTTTCTGTAGACAGCAGATACTCCTTTTTTGAAAAATATTTTTTTTAGTTGTCAATGGACCTTTATTTTACTTTATTTTTTATTTGTGGTACTGAGAATCAAACCCAGTGCCTCTCCCACGCTAGGCAAGTGCTGTACCACTGAGCTACAACCCCAGCCCTAGCTGATACTCCTTGACCCCAGAAATAAAACACTAGTTGAGGACTGTGAATGGGTGGGTAAGTGGGTGTGCTAGACAGATTTCTATTAAAACAACAAATACTGGAGATAATCAACTTATAAAGAGAAAAGGTTTATTTTGGTTCAAAGTTTTGTAGACTCCAGGCTATAATTGATTGGCCACATTGCTTCTGGGCCTGGAGAGAGGCCACACATCATGGTGAGGAGTACATGGTGGAACAAAGATGTTCACTTTCTGACTGGCAATCACAAGAGAGAAGAGGAGGAGCTGAGTCCCACTCACTATCCCCTTTAAGAGCATCCCAATGACTAGAAAAATCTTCCACCAGCTCCTACCTCTCAAAGTTTCCACCACTTCCCAGTTGGGGACCAAGCCTTCACACTGGGGCCTTTGGGATATCTTAGTATCCAGGCTGTAGCACTGTGCATGCAGTTGGTTAATAGGCCAGTGTTCGGAATTGCACTTATATCTTCACTGTGCTGTCCCTCAGCTTTACTGTCTCATAGAGTAAACCTCCAGGACTAAAGGTTGAAGACTCTCCGCTTTACTGTCTTTAGAGACTAAACCTCCAGGATTCTCCTGGTGGGCAGGGACTGCACTGTGGGGCAGGGTACCTCCCCTTGGGAGATGCAGAGTGGAAGAAGGGGTCTATGGGTCTTATCACCGACTTCACCAACTTATAGTAGATCAACTTTACAATGGTGCAAAAACTATATGCTTTCAATAGAAATCGTACTCCAAATCTTGAATTTTAATCTTATTACAGCCAGTGATATGGGACACCAACTTCTCTTGTGGTGTTGGGTAGTGGCTGTAGCTGCCAATAACCGGCCACATGATCATAAAGAGAAATAAACAATATTCTAGTTTTCACAATAATCTTCTGAGATTGGTACTGTTATTTCTCTTTTAAAATGAGGAAGCTCAGGCCCAAATGGATGGGTCAGTGTGTCTGACATTAAAGAGTCAGAAAGGAGGAGGGCCATGAGTCCTAGTCCACAATACAAGTTTCTGATTCACCTTGGGGAAAATTTAGAGGCAGAAGAAGCAGATGGTGGCTGTGTGGGTGTCTATGATTGGAATTTTAGTAAGTTGTTGAGTTTCAATATGATTTTAAACACATTATCCAACTTTCCTTAGTATATGCTGGTGTTAAGAATTTCTCTTGGGCTGGGGATGTAGATCAGTTGGTAGAGTGCTTGCCTCACAGACACAAGGCCCTGGGTTCAAAAAAAGAAGGAATTTATTCTCTGGCAAAAGAAACTCAGAGAGGGAAATGATTTTTCAAAGAGTGCAGGCATTGTCTTGAGCCTGCATACATTCCTCAAAACAACACATGGCTTAATGACACTGTTCACTGGGCAGATTTGTTGAGCCACGTGAGCAGGTGCTTTTAAATAAAGTGCATTGTTAGTCCTGTAAAAAACTAGACATCATTTCTAATTATGATGCTGTGGACAAAATGACAGTATGGGGCTGCATGGGAGTAGATGCCATGAGGTGGGCCCAAAGGGAGTTCCTTTACCCCCAGCGTGAGTGAGGAGCCTCACTTGATTCACTTGATGTTTTCTATATCATGACTGCAGAGCCCTGTTGGTGACCGGGACAGTTCATCTTAATCAGTGACCTAAGTCATGGCAGGCACCTTTGAGCTGAGCTGGGAGAGAGCTGCTGTGTTGAGCTGCAGGCTCCAAGAAGCCACTGGAGTGATGACTGAACCAGGCAGGCGGGGCCTCAAAGGCACAGTTGAAGATCTGATGTGCTTACTTGGAGGATGAGTTTGTCGTGGGACTCAGACACAGAGAGGATATACGCATGTTTTCCCTGAGGTTCATGGTATATGACAATCTGCTTTGCTAGACAGACTTCTTAGGGTCTCAGGGAGTTCATCCTGAAAGCCCAGGATGATCTTTTGTCTGTCATACTGATCTTCCATTCTCTTTTCTACTAGCCCACTGATTCTTGTTCCCACTTCCATTTACCCTATCAGTCAACCTACTATCTATTCATCCAACTACCTCTCTGTCTACTCACCCAACCATTTATTCTCCATTATCCATTTACCCACCCATTACTCATCCATCCATCTATCTGCCCACCCACCTACCTACCTACCCACCTACCTGTCCATCTAACTATCTTCCAGTCGAGTATCCAAGACACTGTGCTTGGTACTGGAGAGCTAATGGGTGAGTTCAGCACAAGTCCTGCTTTTTTAAAGTGTTCACATCCTATGTATGGATGAACATGCATATAAATGAGAAAAATAAAGGAAAGAAAATCAGAAAGGGCATCATAATGGGAGGTTTTAGAGTCTAGTGAAGGGTGGAAAAGAAAAACCGTTGAGGAGTTCAGCGGAAAGTTCCATGGCATGATTCTCATTCCTGTGCCATGACTTTGGCTGCTCTCAATAGAATGGACTAGGGGAGAGTGAGGAGAGGCTGAAGGGTTGATAGGTTGTCCTGGCCCTGGAGAGATCCAGGAGGGGTATGGGGCAAGATGCTCACTGCTGCAGCTTCTGGCTGGGCACTGGCACATCGTCTGCCTAAGATGGGTTGGGTATTTGAGTGTGGAAGCAGAGATCAGGCTGAGACTCTGCGAGCTTGGGGACTGTGGAGGCTAAGACATTATTATTGCCTGGTAAGTGATATCTCTCATTCATTTCCCAGGCCTGATACCCCTCAGTTCTTCCTTTGGCCATGTTAGCTTCCCCTGCCCACTCGTCCCTTTTCTAGAATTATGAGAGCTGACAACAGTCAAGGGTCAGGGGAGAATAAGTGAATTTCCTGCTTGTAAATCATTGGAGGAGCACAGACCATTGTTTGCAGTTTCACCCTGACCAGCAGCCATTTATCTGGATAATGCATTTATTTATTGCCGCTCCACCATTTTGCATTGAGATATATGTGCAAACTAAAGCACCAATGATTTGCTTGCAAGCATCAAAGGTAGGAAAAGAAAATGAAATTGGGCATATTAGATTATTTGGTATTGAATTCAATGTCTGCAACTCCCCATTTTTCTCCTTCACCCGCCTCTCCTACAAATCAATTTACAAGACGTTTGTTGGAAATATTATTTAAGACCAAAATCTTTGGGCAAAACCCAGCTGTGGTGATCATTCTCCTACCAGAAGGCAGGGAGATGGTGAGCAGGGTGCTGCTTCCACCCCTCCCACCCTGCAGCCTGGAGCAGGAGCACAGACACATGCACGCATGTGGGTACATATGTACTCACGTGTGCATACACACACACACACACATGCACACACACACACACACACACACACACACACACGATGATCCAAAGTCACTGTGTGGTGTGGCCTGTGACTGGGGGGGTTAATGCTGAGATGTGGGTGGCTGGAGTAGATTGGCTTGTCCCTGAAAGCTGCCTGGGCTTGGGGTTCTTCCTGAGAATCAAGGAGATGGCACCTGCCTCTGGGGTGGTGAGAATCAGGCTAATGTACTCTGTTGTGGCTGTCCCCTCCCTATCATCTTCCTGATAGGTGCACAAGTATGCTGGCCTGGGATGGTGTCACAATATATAGGTGACACAGCATGGACAGCAACTCAGCCCTGTGGCTCCTGTCCCCTTGCTCTGTGGGCCCCCCAGTCCATCTCCAAATCCCACTACCTCCTTGCCCTCTTCTGACCAGGGTCAGGCCCTCAATGTTCTCACCTTTACCCCGTGATTTCTCCTGTGCTCCAGTCTTCATCCAACCAAGGCATCAAATTACCCCTATTAATTCTTAATCTTTTCATATTGTTCTCCTGGTACAGGTTACCTGGCAGGGTAGAATGCCATATTGACTAGGACGTGGGATATTTATGTTCTAAGTGGTTTTGTCTCCACCAGGCTCTGTGGTTCTAGGCAGGGTCTATCTAGGTCTCAGTTTCCATATCTGTTAAATGGGGGTAATTCTTGTCCCACTTACTTCATTGGGTGGTAGAATCAATGAGTGAGCACTCTGCTAATTCACCAAATATGAGGTTCAGGGGTTCCCTGGTCTTGGCCCAATTTATTGACTTTGTGACTTGGAGAAAGTTGCTCAGCCTTTCTGAATTTGGGATTCTTCCTCTCTGTTTCCTTCTAAGGCCTGCTCTCATGCTTCCTGTGACCCTCCAGCAGGCCTCCCGCAGTCCCAAGGCCTAGTGTGGGCTTGCTCAGCAACTCAGGAACCACCGTGGCCGGTGGGTGTGCAGAAATCTGTGAATCTGTGACCCCTCTGATTTGTTTATGATCTGGACTCTGTGAGCAGCCCCGCCCCCCATGCAAGCTGAGCTAGTGCCTACCTCCTCCCTGCCGCCGCCCCCTGCCCTCCCCTGTCGCCTGCAGGAAGCTGTCTAATGAGGGCGCTGGGCTGCTTGCTTGCTGGGGCAGGCAAAACGACACCGTCAGCATTTCTTTTGCTTCTAATAAATTCACAGAAAACCTCCCTGCAGACAAAAGCTCTGCACCGAGGCTCTCTGGCGGGAGAGGCATTTCCTCTTCAAGTCAGAGTGGAAATCAACTTCCAGGGACGTCCCCCTCCCCATGGCTTCCTTTTGGGAAGCGAGGTGGGTACGAAAGGAGATGTTGGTGCATATTCCAGGCCTGTCTGTCCCTGGCTCTCCCTTCTCCATCCTTCCTCCGCCCGCTTTCCTTCCTCTCTCCCTCATCCAGGGTCTGCATTGCTGATTCAACACCTTGAAGCAACGTCCTCAAGACCTCTGAAACGGAGCAGATTTTGTTGGTGCAAAGTTCCACCTCTAACACTTGCCTTTTCTACATGTTGCCACTTGGTTCTGGTGATGGAAGGTGTCCTGTGAAGCCACCACTGCCATCACAGGGGCCCAACCCTCATGACTTCATCTAACTCTAATGCTCAAAGGCCCTACCTCCAAATACTGTTAACATAGGAATCTGGGGACCAAGTTCCAACACATGACCTTTTGGGGAGCACATTCAAACCATAGCAGGCCTCGGAGGGGACCCTGCCAACCCTCTGGGATGGGGTTTCAGGGAGCTGGGAGATGCTGTCTCGTACCTGCTTTACAAAGACAGGCCCTAGGGGTCAGGCTGGGGTTTGGTGGCCTGAGCCTTGAGGGGTTGCTCCCTGGTGACCTTGACTTTCCTGACCCACCGGAGTGTGAGTATCAGGGTCTAGGTCACGGCTGAGTTTCTGGCCTCTGGCCCATCAGAGAGGCTCTTATTGGCAGAAGGCCTTTTGTATCTGGGCTGAAATGCTCTTGTAAAACTTACCATCCTTATCCTGCCCTGCTCTCCAGCTCAATGGGGAGTGAGGCAGTGGGGAGGTGGAGATTTGAACCCACGGTCCCACCCCCAGGGGTCACCCCAGGGCGGGAGTTTGCCCTACTCAGTGAGTGTCCCCAGCTGGTACCCCCTAGAAGGCATGATGAATATTCATTCAATGCCTGAGTGTATATTTGTGTATATGGAACTGGTGCCAAACATCTTATTGGTAAAAAACAAAAACCAAGATAACTCTTGAAACCTCCTGGCGCCTTTTCCTCGGCTTCCACCCAGCCAGCCCTCGCTCTCTCTATGTGCGCATTGACGTTTTCACTCTGGGGCCTTCCGTCCAGGCAGACAGACGCCTCGTGGGGCGGCTGCTCAGGAAGCATGTGGGTTTTGACTGCCTCTCTGATATGAAGGTCCCTCCCCTTGCCCACCGCAGCCCAGCCCGTCTGATCTCTAGGGACCCTGCCAGCAGGCTCTTGGCCTGGGCACCTTCACAGTGCAGAACAGGGTAGGGCTGTCACCTGTGCACTGAAGAGCCTCAGTCTGGCTCTCCTGATCTGCACTCTGGACGTGTCCCTGGTCTTGTTGGTGTCTGGTTCTGGTGTCCCACTCCTCCCCCACCACGCAACTCCTCTTAAACGACATCTGCCCTTCGTCTGTCTGGAGAGGCTCTGAGGGTGTGGAGCACAGACACCCCACTCCTGTTAGGGACTGTGACTGGTGATGCTTGCGTTGGCTTGCACAGGGATGTTGGGGGTGTTCAGACCCTGCCCACAGGAATGCACCTCTCCCTCCTGAGTGACCGGAGGAGAGAATCTGCCTCTTCCAGCTCCTTCTACATGCTGCTGACATTCCTTGCTTCCTGACCGCATCGCTCCAATCTCTTCTTTAATCATCACTTACTTTCCTACTTACTTCTTATGAGGACCCTTGTGAATTCATTTAGTGCCCTTCTGATAGTCTAGGGAAATGCTTCCATCTCAAGAGCCTTACGTCAATCCCATCTGCAAAGTTTCTTTTACCACTGCTTTACTTTGAATATGGTTTGTCCCTCCAAAATCTCATGTTGAAATTTGATTCCCAATGTGGTAATTTTGGGAGATAGGGCTTTTGGAGGGGATTAGGACATGACTCTTATAAATGGATTATTGCCTTTCATTAGAGACTGGACCAGTTCTGAAAGGAATGGGTTAATTGTGCCAGCAGGTTATCATGAAGCAATTTGCTCTTCTGTAAACGCCCACCACCCTTCTGCTTTCCTCCAAGGGTTGAAGATGTATGAGACCACACTCTTGAATTTCTAGAACTGTAAGCCAAAGGAAAACCTTTTTTCTTTATAAATTATCCAGTCTTGGGTATCTTGTTATAGCAGCAGAAAACAAACTAAAACAGTCATATTAGGTAATATTCAAGGGTTCTAGGAATTTGGGCATGGATATCCTTGGGGAAGAGGGCATTATTCAGCCTGCCACAAGGACTTTAAAAACTTCAAGATGCATCCAGTGTTGATACAGCAGGGGAGAAAAAGGACAAGTTGGAATTGTGGCTGTCCCATTTCTGTGAACTGGGACAGGTGACCTCACCTTGCTGGGTCCTGGCAGTCTGGGGCATATCTCAGAGCTCTACCCTCCCTCAGTCAGGGGCTCTCTTCTTATAGTCTGACTTGAAATTAAATGTTTGAATGTCATTATTTTGAGGAGTGGATGGGGACAGTCCAGAGACATCAAAAATGAAATACTAGACAATGTCTGAACCTTCATTTCTTAGCTCAAGATCAACCACTGCTTATTAGTCTCTGCCCTGATTCCAGGAGTCTGAAGAGGGAGGGAGTTCATTTGCTCTTGACCGTTTAGAAATGTTTGCCGGGCACTGCCAAGTGACTTGCAGTTCGCTTCAGTTCGGGTTTCCAGGAGATCAGCTTAGGAGGTGTTGGGGTCATGGCCTGGAAGGGGAGAGAGGAGGCAGGGCGGGACCCGGTGCTGGCTGAGCTGCACTAAAGCAGTTGGCCCCGCAGAGAGCTCTGAAGATGGGGTGGCCGGCAGATCACTCTTTAGATGGGGAGAGGGGCAGACCTTTATGGATGTGGTCCATCAGTCATTGGATGCAGCCTCCGAGAAAGGGGTGTGGTTTGTGGCATTCCCCAAAAGATTGCACTTCCAGACACTGGGATGAAGGACGGCCGGGGTGTAGCCTCACAGCTCCTCAGACACCTATTATCTCTTCCCCTCTTGCTGGCACATCTTTGCACAAGGTAGCCCCTGCTCCTGAACTGCTGCCTCTTCTGCTCCACCCCCACAGCTGCCTAGGCGACTTCTACTCAGTGTGCTGGCCTCAGTCCTGGGAGCTTGGCTTTGCAGGCGAAGCCCGCTTACCTCCATCCACCTTCAGCCCTCATGCTTGCTTCTGCACACACCTGTGCACTGCGGGAGTACTTATTTAGGGGCCTCCCTCCCTTCCAGCCTGGTCTCTGGTGGGTGGCTGCTGCGCCTGAACTTTTAGGTCCTCTGCTCATGTGCTGTGCAAGGAAGACATCAAGTGATTTTTACGAGATTATCTGGGTACCGAGGGTTTAAATGACTTGGAATCTCCCAGAACAAATGACTTCTCAAGTCTTCAGAGCGGAATGCTGATCTTCTAACCTTCTTGATAGAGTGGCAAACACAGTTTAATTGAGTCGTGTGGGACCAACAACCCAGGCAGGTGAATAAAATCCTATACCCGGCACTCCTCGCTTGGAGTGGCATCAGCTGCCCCCACAGGTGGTTTGTCTGTGAGCAATTTGCATATATCCCAGACAGGGGCTCAAGGAGGGAGGTAATGCAGAGTGAAGGGGTGGTTACTGGGGCTGCAGCGCTGGAGGGCCAGTCTGGAGATCCCATTTGTAGATCTAAAAGTGATCATTTTGTCCCACATATTCAGACAGCACAGGCCCAGAAGCTGGCTGCCTCCTGATGAAGTCCACTGTTGTGGGTGTGTTTTCCTCTGAATTTAATAATAGAACACAAGGAATTCTAGAGCCTATTGACAGACATGGCTTGCTTCTCTGCACAAGGAAGAAGAGGAAGGAGTCTTTTGACTCAGAATAGCAGGCATTGCAGGTTGCAGAAAGAAAGGGATGCTTCCAAGAGAAACCGCGGCTTCTCCTTGGAGCACATTCTTAACGCTTCCATCCTGGGAAGGGGAGCATTCTGGTAGCCAGAGGCCCTTGCTATAGAATGAATGTGGGTGTCCCCCAGAATTCACATGTTGAAAGCTAATCCTGATGTGATGGTGTTGGGAGACGGAGTCTTTGGGAGGTGATTAGGATAGAAGGCAGATGGGATTAATGTCCTTATAAAAGAGGTCCCAGAGAGCTCCATACCTTTTCCACCATTTCAGTTGGAAGGCATTGTCTGTGAGCCTGGAGACAGACTCTCATCAGACACTGAGTCTGCTGGTGCCTTGATCTTGAATTTCCAATCTCTAAAACTCTAAGAAATATGTTTCTGTTGTAACTAAGCCACCTAGTGCATGGTAGTTTGTAGCAGCCTGAAGGGACTAAGACAGTCAAGGCAGGAAGCAAGTCAGAATCCCCTGGGAGTGTGGTTGCAATGGGTTCTCTTTTGCATCTACAAACTGGGGCTTCTGGGTGAGGAAAGGGGACATTTTCTCACCTTGTAGGAGGTCCCAGGTGCATAGGTTGCAGAGTGACATTGGGGTTGTCAATCAGAAAAGAAAGGGGGAGTGGGAATGAAAAGAAAGAAGAAACAGAGGCTCCAATGAATAATATTTATTTGGGAATAGGAGACATTGCAATAGGAATAAACTATGGCTTATTCAAAGACATTGAGCAAGGGGAAGTTTTCAAAGATAAAAACGAGGATTGCATCAGACATTCTGAAGCAATAATCCTTGGCTGCAATGATTAATAACAAGAGTGGCGTCAGTCTGAGGTTGAACAGACCCTTGACAGACAGAGGTCCTTCTGGAAGTATTTTTTTGTATAAGGTTGCAAGTTCCTCTGCGCAAGCTTGTGGTTCTGGCCATCTTTTGTGATTGTTGCTATCAGGCTATCATGTGTGCGTAAGAAACCTTCTTTCATAACTTCTGGGTTATTTACTTTTGTTGTTGTTGTAGGGTCGACACAGGCAACTCCATTTTGATTCTGACAACTTTCACATTTCTTTCTCAGGATCTCTAGTCAAGGGAATAACCCAGCAAATTGACCTTGGAAAAACTGATTAGGGATGACATTCTCCACCCCCTTAGCTGCTGATCTTGCTGACCAAAGTGAAGCTAAAGTCCACTGAGCATTTACTATGTGCACGGATGCTACTGAGTTAGGTGCTTTCATTGTCTTCACGGAGGTTGGTTTCCAGGTGCAGAGAAATTGTGGTTCGAGATGCCAGGGTTGGAGGGGGCAAGGCAACAAACCCAGCCCGCTGAGTTCAGACCCAGCTCCTTCCCTGATACTCCATCACCTCTGTAAACCAGGATGCTGTGGAACTTCCAGACTCTACTGCTCCCCGCAGACTGTCCCTGGACCACTGTTCTGCTTTCCAGGTGCCTACTCCAGGATGCAGGGTTGCTGCCCCTCATATGTGAACTCTACTTCCCTTAGGTCTGGTCTCATGGCCCTGCAGGGGACCAAGTTGTCCTCCAGGTGAAGCTTTAGGAATTGCCTTGGTCTCCCCTTACAGTTTGGGCTTCCATCTCTGAAGAGTAGAGACAATTGCCTGCTTCTTCATTTTTTAAAAAAAGTTTTAATTAAATTTTATCAGATACTGTGCTCATTGTAGTAAATTTGGAAAATCCAATGTGTAATGATGCAGAAAATTTGCCCACAATTCTCCCATTTGCTGCTTACATTGTCTCATTTTTCTTTTCAGTATTTTTAAATGTGCATTCTTGCTTTTCTTAATTGAGCTCATACTTCAATCCTATTTTGATTCAATATTATATCAAACACGTTTCTGGACACTATGAAAATAGATTTGTGTAAACAACATTTTTC